>NC_042615.1:508999553-509299553 GCF_901001135.1 Rhinatrema bivittatum | reverse complement strand
CTATTGTCCCTAGCGCCTCCTTATTAGCGCGACCCCTCATTTAAATACAGAATCAGGCACCCAGGAGAGGTGGCTGGGGGGGGGGGCGCGTTGGGAGAGCGGGCGCTGAACACGGAGCACCCGCTCTCCCGTGATTCTTACTGTTATCGGCCTGACAGCGTGTGCACGCGCAGGTGTTCACTAGTGTGCACAGTGTAACAAATATAAAACCCCATATGCCGGTGATCCCTTTTTCCACGATGTCAACGGCATTAAAAGGAAGATGTGGGATCTGGGAATGGTAGGGCCCGCTCGGAGGAAGGCGGTGGCTAATGAGAGCTGTGGCCAGCAGCAGCAGTGGTGTTGATAACCTGAGAAAATTCAATTTTCAAACAAGCCCTGGAGCAGATTAAAAAAAACGGCTAATTGCGTCCAGTTTATCATTAGGCAAATATTCAGCTGAACCCTGCCAAACTAGATTTACTGCAGCTGTTTTCCCGGGCTAAACTGAGCTGCTAATGCTGAAATATCAGCCACTAACTGCCTAAGCCCTCTAAAAGAAACACCACACACACTGACACCTTCCTCCTTCCATGGAGTAAAGGCCCCTCCCTTGTGCTCTCCTTTTCTACCTTTGTCCAATTCAAATATTTTTTTTAAATGGTCCCCGTGCCATCTACAACCCTGAAAAATTTGATGATGAGCTACGCCCGACCTAAGACTACCGTCATTTCTGGAAGCAACCTACCTCAGATGTGCCTGATCAGCCATCCAGTCTTCTCTAAAATGATACCAAACAATGCTGCCAATATGGACCTGACTGTCTGCTTTGCGATTCTCTTCTCGTTTTCCAGATAATGCAAAATATCTTTCTGGTACTAATTGATGGCCTACTGAGTTAACTGCTTTTAATACTATTGTCTTTAGTTTATCGATACTCAACTGTTTAACATCTTATCCACCACATTATTAACCCACTGTTCATTTAATATGTTGTAAAAGGTCTTTGGTGAGTTTTCCCCTCCAAAAAGGTGGATAATGAATTGTAATAATATCTCACCACGTGCCTCCCTCTCTTCCAGACTCTGCCCTTCCGCCCAGTGACAGCCCCACCATCCTTTGCGTTCCAGACCCCTGTGAAAATGGTCCAACGCCCCATCCCAATGGCCATGTCTTCCCCTACGGGACCCCACCTGTGTGCAAGCCGCCAGGGGCGCGGATCCTCCAGCAGAAGCCCCGCATCAGCTCCACATCCTCCGTCTGCACCCAGATCAGCAGAGACAGCCAAGGCGCCGTCTACAAACCCAGCGCCTCCCAGGCCCAGGATTCGGCCAGCGATGGTGAGGCAAAGCACTGAATACACAAGGACCCATGTTCCCGTGATTCTGCGGGAATGTAAATGCCCACCCCCCTTCCTATCTTTCTCCCCCCCCCCCCCCATTATATCGTGGTAACCCTTTCCTCCTGCTCCCCTTCAGGCCCTGCTAGAGATTCCTCCTGTCTCCTCCCTCCTGCTGCCTCTCTCTTTTTTCCTCTCCCCACAGCCACTGGCCCTGCCTCTACTGCCGGCGGTTGCTTCAGCTGCTCCTCCGCTGCGCAAACACTGTGGGGCTGGCTCTGTTGCATGTCGAGCCAGCAGTGACATTCTGGAGAACACAAGAGTCGGTGTTGGTGTTGCCTGACAGTCAACAGAAGTCCGATTGCGCCCCGGGCGGCAGAGGAGCAGCCGACGGCTGTGGGAAGAGGAAGCTGAGGCAAGAAAGAAAGTAGGCCAGTGCCTGGAGGTCAGAAAGAGGAGACTGGCAGTCGGGTTGGAGGGAAAGAGGAGAGCAGGAAATTGGGAGGGGGGGGGGGAAAGGAGGCGGAAGAGACCACTGTCTGGGTGGAGGGAGGAGAAGGTTAGCAGCTGATGCAGTGGTGAGAAGGTAGAGAGAGCGGGGAGGTGGGGGATGGTGTAGAAGGGAAGGCAGCAGCTGCTTGTGGTGGAAATGGGAGTGAGACTCTGAGGCAAAAGGGAGGGATGACAACAGATGAAAGGTTGAGGCAGGGAAGGAGGGTCTAAAGGAAGAAAGGAAGGGATGTTAAAGCTGGAGAGAAGTGAGGAAAGAGCAGCGTGCTGGAGTGGGGAGAAGCTGAGTATTTTTGACGGAGGAAACTGTGTGGAGTTGACCTGGGAGTTGCAGTGCAGACACACTCGCACACATAGGGACAGGCATTGGCAGAAGAGGGGCGTGGGCCTTGGTAACAGCACGAAGAGGTGCAGCGTACAAAGCACTGCGGCACACGCCTTTCATCCACTGAGACCTCGGGTTTCCATTTGTTCCCCATTAAAGATGCTCTCAACCCTGTAACTTTTAACTTTTGTCAAGAACGCTCATCACCCAGTAAAAAAAAATGTTGCTAGCAGAAATGTTTATGGAGCTTGGGGATAACTGCATGGGAGCGGCAGTTACTGCCCTTGAGAGAAACACGGGGGTGGCAGTTACCAGCTTAAGAAGCTTGCTGGGCAGACTGGATGGACCATTTGGTCCTTTTCTGCCCTCATTACTGTGTTACTATCTTCAGTGACTTGAACTATCTCATTGTGACACTGTCCGTTCTGTCTTTTTCTCTCCCTGTCCTCCTTCCTCTGCTCTTTCCGTTCTCCCTCTCTCCATTTCACTCCCTCCTCATGCCTGTCTTCCCTCCTTCCATTCTCTTCCCGCCATTTCCTTGACATTTTCTCTCTCCTACGGTATTTCCCCACCTTCCATCTCTCTTATTCTCTTTTCTTCCCTCTCACTCTCGCCCCGTCTCTTCCTTGGACCTTTCAATCCTTCCTCCTTCTCTCCCCTCCCTCTGTCTCTTATCTCCTCCCTCTCTCTCTCTCTCCTACTCCCTGCCCCTCAGACCTGTGTGCTACAGCCCTGTTGGCCTGCCTCTTCTGCCGGTTCTATGACTGCCTCCTCCTGACCCCCGGCGCGTGCTCCCTGTGCAGCCGTGCCCTCTGCTCCCACTGCTGCCGCCTCTGCCCCCTGCCCCCTGCTTGCTGCTCTGCCCTGCCAGACACCCTCCCTTCTCTGGGCGAGGCCAGCTGCGGAGGATGCTGCAGCGGCATGGATTACACTTTCCTGGAGGCCTGCTACCAGACCACAGAGTGCCTGGAGCTGGCGCTGGAGATCTCCGAGCTCTGCTACCGCTGAGTAACCTTCTGCGCCTTCGCTAACAACGCTTCTCCTCTTTTTTCTGCCGGCAAGAGGTGAACCACAGCCTGGGGAAGCAAAGAGGGCAGACTCCAGACCCCCTCCTCCAAACCTGAAACTCTGCAGCTGCCTTCCAAAGAGAAGGAAGAACAAAGTTGTTATTATTGTCTTTCTTATTAACAGTGATACATGTCTGCCTCAAGGCTGCACAGAGAAAGTCAGTGATAGAGCCTGGGATTAGAGCTGAAGCACAAGAGAGATAAAGTGATTTGTATAAGGGACAAAGCTGGGGATTAGCTGCTGTGGATGCTGTGAAGTGACTGTTTTGTTGGGGGTTTTTTTTCCTGACTCCCATTACCCCATTTTTCTACAGATCGTTGTGTTCACTGTATCCTGGCCTGCCTCTTCTGTGAATTCTGCCGTCTCTGTTCCCTCCTGGTGGACTGCTTGGCGTGTGGGGGAATCTGCAGGGAGCAGTGCTGCTGTGGATGCTGTGGCCCCCAGGGCCCCTGTGCTGATGAGAGCACGTTTCCCTGTGACCTAGAGTGCGGGGTGCTGCAGGACTGCTGCGGCTCGTCCGACTGCCTGGAGATCTGCTTGGAGTGCTGCTCCATCTGCTTTCCTGCCTGAGGAGCAGGGCGCAAAGAAAGAGAAGGGGAGGGGGGGAACGGCTGCCTCAATGAGAAGACCTGGAAAAGGACATCAAACTCTGGAGAATGAGGAGACTACTGGAGAACGGGGAGACTATCACCAGGGGTCGGAGTGCCAATCCACTGAGGGCACATGGCTGCATCCTCTCAGGAATTACTTAACACCCCTCCTACTTGGGGGACCTTTGAGTTCTGATCGCTCTTGAGATCCAGTGTGGATTAGCAGAGGGGATGGGGGCATGTGCACACGTGAGCTTTCTCTCTTCCTCTCTCACACACATTCTTTCTCCATCATCTCCCCCTCCAGGGATGACCACGTTGGTCTCTCCCTTCCCCTACGACCCAATCTCACACAGTCCTCTGTTTCCTGCTGCAGCCCCTCCCTTTCCGGGCATTGTGTGGGAGCAGGAGAGGAGGGGGGTTAGGCTGAGGCTGCAGAAGGCAGAGCTAAAATAGATGAGCCACTCCGCTTCCCAGTCCAGTGGGAAACAGGAGGGGAGGTGGGTGAGGTTCGAGTGGACAGAGCAGAACAGAAGAAAGAACTACTCCGCTCCCTAATCCAGCTCCTCCCATCTTGCTGGCTCTCCCCTCCCTCTCCCCAGACAACCTGAAGGGAACAGGGGAAAGGCCAATAGTGGGAGATTTTCCAGGTGTCTCTGCTGATTTCATTAAAGTCCATGAGTCTCCAAGTCAAAAGCAGAAACTTCCTAGATATGGCACTTCTCTTTTTTTAAATGGAGTCCTCCATTTCCTCCATTCCCATCTCTCTGTCTCTCTCTCCATCTCTCTCCCCCACTCTTGTTGTCTGTCTCTCTCTAACTCTCCCTCCCTTTCTGCATTGGCCTCTGTCTCTTGTACCACTTTTTCTCTTTCTTCCTCTGTCTCTCCATTCTGTAATCCAGAGGTAGGGAACTTCCAGTCCTCAGGCTGCAAACCAATCAAGTTTCCAGGATACCCTTAATGAATATGAATGAGATAGATTTCCATACAGTTAAGGTAACATGCATGCAAATCTATCACATGCATATTCATTAGAACAGGGGCATTCAAACTAGTCCTCGCACCTCTCCCCAGTCGGGTTTTTAGGATATCCCGAATGATGATGCATGAGAAATATTTGCATACATTGGAGGCCCTTGAGGCAAATAAATCTCATGCATATTCATTAGAGATATCCTGAAAGCCCAACTGGCTGAGTACGGGGACAAGGACCCATTTGAGTACCCCTGTATTAGAGATATCCTAAAAAACCCAACTGCTTTGTGGCCCTTGAGGACCATATACTCACAACGCCTGCTATAAGAAAACCAGATTCATCCCTTATTTTGCCACTAGCTTGTAATATCCCAAGCCAAGAAAACCTTATGCAGTCTCAAAATATTGCATATACAGTATACTGCGGCCATTTTTTAAAAAGCTGTTAAAATGAGCTCCCCATGCTGCTTTTCTAGGCTGATATTTTAGTGTAGGATCTCTAAATGTGAAATGTTTTGTAATGTGAAAAAGCCCTTCTCCTGGTGTGACCAGACACTGTATATGGCCAGTTCCAAACACCTGTAGCATTGCATCAAACATCCTAGCCAAGCACTTCCTTTTAACATCCGTTCTTTCACAGACAACAGCACAATTCTTTACCCTGAGGCACCAGAAACACTGCAGGTAACCCTTGCTTGGGGTTTTAGATCCCAAGGACACAGAAACTTATTTTTACACGTCGGGGCATGCACTCCTCCCATACTTGACTCTCTGTCTCAAGGGGGATCCTTTTTGTGGGGAGAAGCTCTCTCTTATGGCCCAGTCAGTGGTGTGTTCCTTTCTGTGTGCTGTGATCACATGCTGCATCCCAAGGGGTGAGGTGCTGGGACAAACCATGCAGGACAAGGCACTGGGTGTTAAATTAAATGCTTATTGATTCATTAACCATTAAATTAATGTCCATTTGTTACAATAAAGGTGAAATTACAGCTGATGGTACAGATGTGATTGCTCCTCTGGGTAGGTGTCCTTAACTTCAGGTATCTGGGTAAAGCTTCCCGTGGTGATTTTAAAGTGCACAAAGCTTTCCCAGCAGCCAAATGGGAAGCCTAGTGGAGGGGTCTCCTCAAACAGGAAAAATCCTACCCGAGTCCAGGTTTCCACGGACACCCAGCCTGTCCTGGTCCCATGGGTTGGAGATCCAGTGGGGAACTCCATAGATCTTGCTCCTTATTTCTCGGTCTTGCTGCTTGGGACTTCACTTACAGGAAAAGTCTCTAAAATGCGGGGGAAAAAGCAATACAGGCCCTGGATCCCCACAGGGAGATGTGAGTCAAAAATATTTTCTTAATGAGGAAAACTGGATACATCTTCAGCCATCAAACTTCACTCATGAAGTGCTGTCATCGGTCTACCGTCTTGCGCACCTAGGAAGTAGAGTGGAGTTCACGGGTCTTCAGACCTCTGCATGAGAATCCCAGAAGGGCATATGGCCCAAAAATCTATCTCACTGTTAGTGGCAGAACCCTCTGGCAAGGAGTGCACAATGAGAGTTCTCTTCAAAAACAAGAAACATGCTAAGGCTGGGAGGCCTTGTTGCGTCGGCTGGCCGCGCTCTCCGCAACCGGCCTTCCTCACCCGATGCTCCGCCACCTCGCCGGGGGCAGGAACCGGCTGTCCGATGTGGCGGGGGGGGGGGGGGGGGGTCCCAGCGCTGCCTTCCTCTTCGCGGCTTGCCTGCCGCTGGTGGGCCGAGAGTGCAGCGGAGACGCCGTCGTTGGCTCCTCTCTTCCGCCCCCCTAGGCACGCGCGCACTCCTCTTCCGGTTATTTAAAGGGCCCGCGGCAGGCTAATGCTGCTGGCCCCTTCAGTGATGTCATCAGCCTGGGACTATTTTAGGAGAGCTCTGACAGTCAGTCTCGAGTCAACAGGATGCAGCTGTCCAGTCGTCTGGTGGCCTACCATTCTAATCTTTCCCCAAATGCCATAAAGGGGGATGGGGAGTGGGTAGGGGCTGGAGACAGAGATCTCTTCAGCCCTTCTGCCCTGGAGATGATCAGCGGGGGGGGGGGGGGGGGGGGGCAGAACACTAGCCACACTGAGCCATTAGGCCTCCTTTAATATACAGTAACACACAATTATTCTAAGCAGAGAAAAAAGGCAGCTCTCCTTTAAAACCGCACACACCAGTTCCAGGTTGGTTCTCCCCTACCACTCATTCCATTTATGTTAGGGGTACAGTATTTTAGGACGAATACAGATATTAATTCTGCTGAACTCTCTTTTGTTTTGATTGCTCACTTAACTGATCCTCCTGGATTTATGACATCCCTGCTGGCTCCACAGGGACTGTGCTTCCTGTCCAATTTACGTAAACCTGGTGTGGCCTCAGGCTAATCCTCAGGAGCCTGTAACTAAGCCAAGCTCATCAGTGAGGCAAACCCTTTATTAATAACTCTTTACAATCCCCTGGTTTCTTTTACTCTTGTGGCAATGAAGAACAAAATTGGTCTGGCAACACCCCCTGCAAACACTGAAAAAATGAGCAACCAGGGCTCCATGGCTTTGCCTGCCATGCACGAGGCCTGGGATCTGCTCGGATTCATAATAGTTGTCTGGACCTACATTGTACTAAAATAAACATGGTGAGCATGTTGGAACTTTCTAGAAGAATCGACAGTGGGTAGATGTGAGTTTGGTTCAGGTCTCTTGATCAACCTTGCAGGGAAACAGAAGGATCTGAATGAGGCTCAGAGCAGATTTTGTAGGTTTCTGCTCTCTGGAAGCTGATAGAAACAATAACTGGCTTTTAGAGAGAGAGAAGAAATCACAGTCTCTGACTGCAATAGCATGACCCCCTGACCCTGTAAACTGTGAGAGCATTCACTAGTAGACATAAGCTGGTGTCTCTCAGTCTGTTTCCCTGCAAGGCTGATCAAGAGACCTGAACCAAACTCACATCTACCCACTGTTGATTCTTCTAGAAAGTTCCAACATGCTCACCATGTTTATTTTAGTACAATGTAGGTCCAGACAATTATTAAAAGTTTTGCTAGGCATGCCACTCACAATTTAACTTCAGAAGTAGTGAGTTCTTCCAAGACCTGAACCAGGGACGGGGATGATTAGTTACAATGTTAATCCTAAATTAAAATCAGCAGCATAAATTCATACAGAAATTATATACATGAATAGTCTACAAATACAAACGAGCTGAAAACAGGTTAAAGTTGGAAGTATAAAACAGAAAAGAAAGAGTTTAATCTAGTAAGGACCAGACTATTATGCTGGCTACCTGGCTCACATGCTCTCTCTCTCTCTCCCCCGGGGATTGTGAATGCTGCTTCTTCAGCATCCCAGGCCCCAGGCACCAGCCCCATTCCCTGCTCCATTTGGCCTGAAAAGCAGAATCCGAGCTCATGAATCCGAGCAGATCCCAGGCCTCGTGCATGGCAGGCAAAGCCATGGAGCCCTGGTTGCTCATTTTTTCAGTGTTTGCAGGGGGTGTTGCCAGATCAATTTTGTTCTTCATTGCCACAAGAGTAAAAGAAACCAGAGGATTGTAAACAGTTATTGGTAAAGGGTTTGCCCCAGATTTTGGCGAGCATGCACACAGTCCTGAAATCAAATAAAATATCTGTTTGGAGTAACATTTGACACATTTATGTACTGGCAGAAAAATAGGGCCCATTTTTGGGGTTGAGTGCTATATATGTACACCCAATCACCCTACTACTAGACTTTTACATAAATCTTTTATTTGGTACTGCTACAAATTTATACTTTTAAAACTTGCACAGTATAATGCCCACCCTCCTTCTTTTAATCCAAGCAAACAAACCTCATATGTACCAAACACACTACACTAAAGCCCACACCATCAAACACTTCTAAAAGTCAAACAATCATTATTATCATTCTTCCAAAATCCTCCTGAATATAACACTACTCATAAATTATCACATTATCCCAACATAGACCTAAGTTTCACCATGTAATAGGCTTCTTCGGGGGAACTCCATATATTGCACCAAACGAGATTCTTCTTTTAAAACCATCACACTGAAAACTGTCCAGTCATTTATCTTCAGATGTGACGCTTTTCAGCTTTTCAGCGCATTTCATCCACAATCTATTAATCATGCAACATCCATCTTGCTTCAGGTGCTCTGTTCCTTCTCTATGGACTCAATTAAAATGTATTTCCAAGTGGCTGGGGTAGACAGTGGTTGTCACGGATAAGCCAACTTCATTATAGCAACAATCCAACTACTCAGCCATGCACTACTCCTTTTTCAGACATGCAGTATCTTATGGGACCCCCAACGGTTTCTGAGTGGGATTCACACTACCACTTACTTCTAATCATAGTATCTCCCTCGTGGTGAGAATAGATCCCTTGCATGCACTGCTCCTCTCTGCATTTTAAAACGTTACTCCCTCACACTGGATATCCAGGTTAAAACCTAAGCTCTTGAATCCCAAAACCCATACATTTTGTAGCAGAACCAAATAAAAGACTTATGTAAAAGTCTGGTAGTAGGGTAATTGGATATATTACACATATTTTGGTGGTATTTTCTATATATACCTAAAAATTAAGGAAGTGCCAGTAACTTTTTTTTATATATATATATATATATATAGTAGGGATGTGCAGAGCAAAATTTTATGTTCATATTTTTTATGTCCGAAAGGGGGTCCCACTTGCGGCCCAATATGGACATAAAAAAAATCCAATGAGTTGGGTATATGTACATATGTGCAAAAAAAAAAATTAAACCCCCTCACCCTCCTTAATCCCCCCCCCAGGACTACCACAACTCCCTGGTGATCGAGCGAGGAGTGAGGACGTCATTTCTGCAATCCTTGGCGAGAAGCATGTGACGTCGGTGGCACGTCGAGTGACGCGGGCGTCACGTGATTCCCGGCTCGTTCGCGCCGGACGGCTCGTTCGGCCCAAAAAGGACTTTTGGCCAGCTTGGGGGGGCCTCCTGACCCCCCCAAGCTGGCCAAAAGTTCTTTTTGGGCCGAACGAGCCGTCCGGCGCGAACGAGCCGGGAATCACGTGGCGCCGCGTCACTCAGACGCGACATCACGTGATTCCCGGCAAGTTCACGCCGGACGGCTCGTTCGGCCCAAAAAGAACTTTTGGCCAGCTTGGGGGGGCCTCCTGACCCCCTCAAGCTGGCCAAAAGTTCTTTTTGGGCGCCGAACGAGCCGTCCGGCGCGAACTTGCCGGGAATCACGTGACGTCGGCGTCACGTGATTCCCGGCTTGTTCGCGCCGAACGAGCCGTCCGGCGCGAACTTGCCGGGAATCACGTGACGTCGCGTCTGAGTGACGCGGGCGCCACGTGATTCCCGGCTCGTTCGTGCGGACGGCTCGTTCGGCCCAAAAAGAACTTTTGGCCAGCTTGGGGGGGTCAGGAGGCCCCCCCCAAGCTGGCCAAAAGTTCTTTTGGGCCGAACGAGCCGTCCGGAGCGAACGAGCCGGGAATCACGTGACGCCGGCGTCACTCGACGTGCCGCCGACGTCACATGCTTCTCGCCAAGGATTGCAGAAATGGCGTCCTCACTCCTCGCTCCATCACCAGGGAGTTGTGGTAAGTCGGGGGGGGGGATTAAGGAGGGTGAGGGGGTTTATATTTTTATTTTGGCTCAACAATCGCGATTTCCAACATATCGAACATATCTATGTTCGATATGTGGGAAATCCGATCGTTTATGTCGAATCAATTTTTTAAGTAAAAAAAAAATATGAGTTGCGTTTTACTAATGCGGTCAATCCGAATGCACACCCCTAATATATAGGGTCCCTGCGGTGTCCAACAAAAATTATATTTACATCTATGCTCTAAATCAGTGCTTCTCAATCCAGTCCTTGGGACATACCTAAACAGTTAGGTATTCAAGATATCTACAATGAATATACATGAGATAGATTTGCATACACTACTTCCATTGAATACAAATCTATCTCATGCATATTAATGAGATATATTTGCATACAAATCTGCTCTAAATTAAAGATGGTGTTACCTTAGCTCCATGTGTGGTATCTACTCCCAGCCCTCATGGGCCATCAACAAGTCAGGTTTTCAGGATATCCCCGACTATGCATGAGATAGATTTGCTTATAAGTGAAGCAGTGTGCATGCAAATCTATCCCATGCATATTCATTAGGGATGTCCTCAAAACCCAACCTATTGGCGGCTCTTGAGGGACTGGAGTGAATACCACTGTTATACACAGTTATGTGCTGGTTATTTAAGTATAACTAGGCCCCATCCCAAAGGTCATCTATTCTGAACAGGAAGAATAAACGTCTTTATTACCATGAACCTGGCCTGGAGTGCGTGTGCCCCTGCCACTTAGTGGCTGTTGCAGCTGCTGTTGCTGCTGTGCTGTTCCACTATTCCCCCACTCTCTACTGCTGCTAATTGTGCAGGCACAGAGAAAGGCTACCGGCTCCTATAACCTGCCCTCTAGCTCCCTGCTCGTGAGTGTATGCAAGCACAAGACAGGAAACACAGCCAAGGAGGGGAAAGGAGGACCAGCCGGAAGGGGTGGACACCACCAAATTCCACGAAGAAAAACTAAGATAGAAATGAAACTGTGATTAGTAAAATTGCTGCATTCGTTGATAGCTATTGCATGTTAATGTAGGATTAGGGATGTTCTGTGTAAGTTAAGGCGAACCTGAGGCTGTGTAGGTGGGTGGCTGAGACTCTCTAGAGGAGAGGTCCCTGCACCTTGTAGAGGAACCTATGCTGGGTTCGGGGAAGAAAAACCACAGGGAAGAGACTATGTGGTCCAGCCAAGGAGCAGGAGGGGCTGGTACTATCCGCCCTTGCCAGTGCTCATCCTCCGTCATCACTGCATGTCCTTCTGAGCAGCTGCTACCGTCTAGACCGAGCCAACACCCCCAGGGTGCAGGAGTGCAGTATAAAGGAACTGAAATTCCTCCTGTTTTGGAGCACACTGAGACCTAAAACCAAGAGAAAGCAAACTCTGACTGCCACACCACTGCTGTTTAAAGGCCTTATGTACAAAATAAGCTGTTGGACCTTTCTTGCATGAACGTTTGTTACAAAGCCACCACTGAAAGCCACGGTCCTCAGGGTAGGAAGGGAATAAAAACCCCAAACATGCAACAGCACGACCTTTTTAAAGAACTTTTATTAGTACAGTCTTTAGCCGAACATTACAGACTGAACATTACACTCCACATCACTCCCTCAAGTATGTATTTATAGTATTTAATTGATTTTTTTTTTTTTTAATTTATATTCCGCCTTTCATGACACTTCAAGGTGGATTACATTCAGGTACAGTGAAGGCCTAATGGCAGTTTCCCAGTAGAGATGAAGTGAGCATATTCGAGGGACGTGCGCCGGTCTTGAGCTGGATTTTGGTGTGAGAGGCGGTTTGTGTGTGCAGTGTCAGTGAAGAAAGTTGGGAGACGGGAGTTCTACAAGACGCACGGCAGGAGAGAGGACGCCAAACGTCTGGTGAAGCTCCTGGGAGAAGAAGGGACTCCCGTACGTGAGAGTTTTCCAGTCAGTGAGGGCATGGAATGGTTAGTAAAAGGGCTCCTCTACCACACGCCCTTTAAGGAGCTAGTGAGGTCCTTTTATATGGTGCCTCCGAAACAGTCAGGATTCAGGGGGGGGAGGACCTTCTAAGAGAGGGGAGTGTTCGGTAGAGCAAGGGTGAAGCCGTATACTTTAAATCCCAGAGCTTTACTCATATCTGCAGTATGAGTAAGGTGTACCCATGATTTTTTATTTGAATTGAGAACCGTGCTCTGAAAGCTCCAATAGTAGAAGAAAGTTGTAAGGTGCAGAGAGGCCAAAGCCATTTCTAGTTATTGAAGCCCCTAGCCATTATAATAATAAAAAATGATGATGTATGATAACAAAATAAGGCACCAAAGAAGAGCAAGACATTAATTGTTAATCTTTTTTTTTTTTTTTTTTTAAATCAAATCATAAAAACAAGTAAAAACTTATCAAGTGCCAACAAATTAGCAATGTGTAAATCTGAGAGCTCCTCTGAGCTTGAGACCAAGGCCAAGTGATCCCCCTGACCCCTCCTCTGATTGGCCCTGGATGCATGTAATCCCTGATTTCAGGAAGGCAGGAGAAGTGGCACACGCTAGCATCCTTATGCTCTTTCATGAGAGTTATCTGGATTGGGAGTAACATAAAATACCTAATCTCTGCATTGATAGTTTGAAATTGAACCCACTTTGATCAGCACAGAGAAATAACAACTTTGCACACTCAAATTGTGCCTATGGAGCAGCATGTAAATATTGTCGTCCGTAAATAAAAGCCAGTCCAGATTTTGGAGTAGTTCGCAGTCCTTTTAGGTCGTGACCTGCCACAGGTCACCCTTTCTTTTGAGTGCTTTCACCCATGCTCCATTACACCAGTTTATAGATCACTAATTATAGAAACCATACTACCATTCAGGACTACCATACTACCATTCAGGACTATTCCAATTACAAGGGTAAGCCCCCTCTTGGTTTCATAGTCCCTAATGAGGGGTCGCAGCAGTTCACAGGGATGCTCACTCTCCGGACCATCACATCAAAAAGGTTACTGAAGTTTAAAGGAAAAGAATCCATGCGAGGACTGTAAAAATCATCATCATGAAAAGCAAAATAAACCACTCCCCAAATCACTGTCTCCTTGTCCATCCTCAACCTGAGCCAGCGCCCTTGTCCCAGTACTGAAAAAAGAAAAAACAATAAATGGATAAAATCCCACAACAACTCTCTGCCAAAGCCTTGCAAGCCCACTTGACTGTTAGGTAGGCAGGCAGACTCCAAATTGCTCCCACCCCGAAGGAGGGGGGCTTCTTCCTTCCAAGGCTGGAAAACACTCTCAAAAGACAGGCTCACTCTCTGGACGACCGAAATTCTTTCCTCTCTTCAACTCTGCATGCAGAGAAAAACCCCTTCCAAATTGGGAGGGCCCAAAAAGTAGGATTTTGTTTCCTGCTTCCCCTTTGTAGTAAGCTGGGGGCCCACCTGGGATCTCCAGACACCAAAAAGGCAGGCGATAGCAACTCCAACTCCAAACCAACTTCAGAACTCCAAAACAAAAAAAAAAAACCCCATCTTCTTCCCTCTGACCTGAGCAGGCTCAACCCCAGAGCACAAAGGGGAGCACCGACCAATCCCATAAGCAGGGGGAGACCGGCCAGCGCCTGGCGAGGATCCAAAAAAATGCAATCTCAAGGATCCTAAAATATCATAAAGAGAAAAAAATAATCCTTCTTCCTCCCCACTCCTTTTTCTAGAGCAAGTAGGCTGGACAGAGGACTTCCTCCCAAATTAAAAAAAAAAATCTGCATATACTCAAAAATGTAATAAGATCACAGTCACCAGCCACTGAACATTGGCCAGCAAATTGATCCACTTGCTTGACAAAAAGGGTTGCAGCCAATACCAAGAAAGAATAGGAGAACTACAGAATCAGACCCTTCTCATCCAACTCCAAATAAGAAATGTCACACTAAACCTAGTGGTCACCTGCAAAGGTGCAGGCAGGAAACTACCATTGCAGCAGCCTCCAGTGGGGACACCGTGGCAAGGTGATACATTTCCTCTATCCTATATGGCCTGGATCCTAACAGTAGACCAGAATCACTAGTGGAGATCCCCATGGGTCTCTACACAGTCACTAGTAAATCTGCACTCCCTGGCAGTATTTGTGAACAGGAATTCTACCTGGGTACTTCCCCATACTGGATGCAAACTCCTTTTCAATAGAAAACTGGAAAATTCTCCAGATACAACTTCAGTTTCTGTTGACAAGCTCTTTCAACAGCAACTCTGCAAGTAGATTTCCCATTCTGGCAGTCCTCGCCCTGACTCCAACCAGAAATCCACTCAGAACACTTAGATAATCTCCCATGGAGTATGAGGAACATGGGATGAACACCAACTCTTCCTTTGGAGAATCTCATGGACCTTTGTACTCTCAAGATTCTCCTTGGATCCCAAGAAAATCTCCCGAGTCCTTGGTGCCAAGCACCCCTTTCTGCCCTTCCTCCCCCACCACACACACCCACATAACACACATATATTCACACACTTGGGCCTCAGAACAAGAGCTAAAGAGGGCTCATGAGTTTTATAAGACATCTCCCACTGGGCAGTGTCTGGAAACTCCTCACACTCCTACTCATGCTGACCTCACTCATCCTGTTTCTGTGGAGACTCTGACCCATATAGAAAGGCACACCTTGGTGGCACCCCTAAATCCCTAACCAAAGAGGGCAATTTATTTTCAGAGCTTCTTCTGCAGGTAAATGCGCTCTCTCTCTCTCTCTCTCTCTCTCTTTTCTCCTTTTCTCTTTCCCTTCATATTTTCCAAATCTTTATTACCCCCAATCACTAGCCCATGTGGCTTGTTCACACCACTTCTGAGATGTCTTCTCTAACCCATTTTCCATTTTACTGCCCCTGGTTTCGCATCCCAACTAAGATCCAACAATCATGTCTATTCCCCTTGATACCGTCCTGGTTTTGCACCCATTGAATTTATAATTATACCTTTTCTTGGAGAAATCAGAATTACAAGTCCCCCTGCATGCCAAGAGGGTAAAGCCAGATGCAGTTCTGACTGTCCTAGGTCGAAGGGAGACATTTGGTAACTTTGACCTCCTTCAAATATCGAAGCAGAGACTCCCAGAGGTGGGTCTGCCATCCTGAGCTGGTATTCGTGATATTTTGCTTCCTATCGACATTTCTATGTATTGGTATATCAGCAGTTCTGCCAATCCTCTGTTTACTCCATTTATAGACTTAGCCACTGCTGTGAACAATTGTATGGTGCTCTTCTGGGCGATCACTTTTCCTGCGGATTATGTTTATTCACTGCTATGAGTGCCTTGTACTAAAGCGCATCATCAGTTTGGGTACTAACTAAATACAACTAAATGAGATATCCTGCTGGTGCTGGAGCTGTCTTTTAAGCAAAGATACTCACATTTCCCACTAGAGGTCACCAAAACCTCACAAATCTACAAATAGCCTTGTAGGAGCCATACGCAGACAAGAGAGGCCATTTCCGTTCCTTCCTACACAGACGCTACAGGAAGTAGGGCAAATTATTGGCAGATCTACCGCTCTCTCTCTCTCTCTCTCTCTCTCTCTTTCTCTTTCTCTTTCTCTTTCTTTCGCTCTCTCTCTCTCTTTTTCTCTTCTCGCTCGCTCTCTTTCTCTCTCTCGCTCGCTCTCTTTCTCTCTCTCGCTCCCTCTCTTTCTCGCTCTCTCTCTCTCGCTCCCTCTCTCTCTCGCTCTCTCTCTCGCTCTCTCTCTTTCTCGCTCTCTCTCTTGCTCTCTCTTTCTCGCTCTCTCTTGCTCTCTCTCACTTTCTCGCTCCCTCTCTCTTTCTCACGCTCTTTCTTTCTCTCGCTCCCTCTCTTTCTCTTGCTCTCTCTCGCTCCCTCTCTTTCTCGCTCTCTCTCTTGCTCTCTCTCTCGCTCTCTCTCTTTCTCGCTCTCTCTCTTGCTCTCTCTCACTTTCTCGCTCCCTCTCTTGCTCTCTCTCTCTTTCTCACGCTCTTTCTCTCTCTCGCTCCCTCTCTTTCTCTTGCTCTCTCTCTCTCTCTCTCGCTCTCTCTCTCTTTCTTTCGCTCTCTCTCTCTTTCTCTTTGACTCTCTCTCTCAGCACCTTTCGTATACTATTTATTCTAGCCATTAATCTGATATCGCACTGCTTCCCATCCCAGTATTACCCGATGATCAAAGCAGGAGGTGATATGAGTGTTTTGGCATTCTTGTTTTTCATTTGTAAATCCATCACAATCGTGATCTTCACGAGTCAAATCAGACTTTCGGCATCCTGCATTTTGCCGGAGTTTTGTCAGCCGCCCCTCACCACCCCCCATGTTCTCTGTTTTGCAGAGGAAGTGTCTTTCACAGTTTTGCATTCATATCCTGCAATCACTTAACAGTAAAGCACAGCTCCCAATCCTGCACCATTATCACGAGTTGGTGAATTCATCAGCAGCAGCCTACCCGTCCCATTATTCACCTGCTAACAGCTTAATGAGTGAAGCAGTCTCCATGGAAACCGGTACAGAGAGGTGGGAGGGTGGGGGCATGGAGAGATAGAGAGAGAGAGACACACAGATAGGAAAAGTGATAGAGAAAGGGAGGGACTGGAGGAGGAGAGAGAAGATAAAAGGATAGATACTGAGAGAATTATAAATATATAGACAGACAGGTGAAGCACAGGAAGAGGCGTTGAAATTAGGAGGTACAGAACAAGTTGGACTGCTACAGATCCCTACACGGAAACTACAGGTAGCAGAATCCCTCACCTCCAGTGCACACACAGAACCCAGACCCTCACCTAATACAAATAAGTGACCCCAAATTAGAAATAGCAACAGGCAGACAGAAACAGAACTGGAAACCCCAAGAAGCCAAACTCAATATGTGGTGACCCAGTGGAGAGAACCAGAAAGAAAAACATGTCTTCCTGTACTGTGCAAAATGCAAAGATATAAGAGAGACATACAGTTCCAAAAATCTGACAAAGAAAATTGAAGACTTCCCACCAAAGAATGAGCAGGAAACAGGAGAAACCACAGCAAAATCTGTGGTATCCACTGACCAGGCCAGAAACGTAATCTGACCAGAGACAATACAGACCAACACCAAAACCTGGGAAGCGTCCTTGTGGTACTTGGTAATTTTATTTTATATTATTTTTGTTTTCTTTTGAATCAATTTGAGAACAATTTTTGAAAGGGAAGATGGCTCAGGATTTCACAGTATGCGCCCTTATAGCTGGGCCTGGGCCTCTCTTTAGGTCAGGGGAGGAAGACAATGCACATAGATTTGATCTTCAAATGTACACCTGTTTTATTTACCCCTGGTCGGCCACCTGCAGAAAAGGCAGGTGCAGAGGGACTCGGCCACTTTGTGGGCCACTTTTCAATGGGCAAACTCCCATCCTTGTAATAACGCCAGGCTATTCAGAATTGTCTCCCCTATGTATTACTTTGGCAACACATTACAAATTGTCCTGCCAATAAAGTTCCTTGAATCATGAGCAAAAGACAGAAATGGGAGGATGGGACACGGGCCGAGAGGAAGTAAAATAAAGAAAAAACAGAAAAGAGAGAGCTAGAGAGAAAAATAAGTTAGGGGTGGGGGTGGGGGGAAGGTTGCTTCATTCCCCACAGTGAGCATCTGGGGTGCGATAATAATCAGTCTCTGGGTGTAGAACAGGCTGTGTAGCAGGAGCAGAGTTGTCCATTCCTGCCCCTTTTGCCAAGCTATGAATCTGTGCTGGCAACGAGTTGCAAAGCTGTGGTTATTAATGCCTCCCATCAAAGAGGAGAACCCGCTGCCCACCCATCATGCCCTCTCCCCTGCCCCATACACAAGGTAGACCCATTTAAGGCAAACTTCATAGTAACTGTGCCAATGTGCAGCCTCTTTCTCTGTCACGGCTTTCCAGTCATTAGTGATCAGTTCCCTGCTCTAAAAAGAGAGAAGCTTTCTTGTTTCTTTTCTCTCTCTCTCTCTCCGTTTCCATCCTTTTTTTCTGTGTGCATGTCTGCCCCTCTGCCTCTCTCTCTCTCTCTCTCTCTCTTTCTGTCTCTGTGTGTCTGCTCTCCTCCCCCTTCTGATGCAGCTTCAGCGCCAGCCCGCCTCCTCCTGTAGTCCACCTCAGAGCCACCACCCTCCACCATCTCTCCCTCTCTCCTCCGATTTTTTTGGGGCAGCCTCATTCTCCATCCCCCAGGATGATGGGCCCTGCTTTCCTCCTCACCTCTCTTATCCTTTCCTCCGGGACCCTCCCTTCCTTCAGCAAGGTAAGACCCAGGGCAAAGAGATGAAGGGCAGGGAGGTGGGGGATCTGCACCGCGCCAATACTACCTTCCTGAGCAAGACAACTCCCCCCCCCCATCCCCCCGTCTCCAATGTTTCCAGATGATTTTCCCAGGGTGGGGGGGGGGGGGGGAATGTGTGACAGAATCTGAGGGGTTTTCTTCACTTAAACTATGTTTTTTTTAATTGATGTGTTATCTGCTGGGGCTTTTATGAAAGATTTTATTTTGGTGTCAGGGGTTTGACTTTGTGTTTGTGTGCTGATTCATGGAAGTTAGGGGGATTCATTTTGCCTGCTAGATGTGCCTGCTTATATTAAAAGAGAGAGAGAGAGAGAGAGAGACAAAAGAGAGATGGAAAGAGAAGGAAGGTGTGGTGGGGCAGAGCGTGTGAGGGAAGCTTACACTACTGTTGCCAATGCTGTATCTGTTCTGTTGTAGAGCAGTGAGTGTGTGTGTGTGTGTGTGTGTGTGTGTGTTCGTGCCCTCGCATGTGAGGGAAGCTTGCACTGCTGCTGTCCATGTTCTATCTGTTCTGCAGCGGGGCAGTGTGTGAGAGGGAAGTTTGAACTGCTGCTGCCTATGCTTTATGCATCCTATAGTGGAGCAGAGTGTGTGTGTGTGTGAGAGAGTGAGAGAGAGAGGGAGAGAGAAAGAAGCTTGTACTGCTGCTGCTGCCTGGGCTGTACATATTCTGTGGTGGGGCAATGTGGGTGTGAGGGAAGCTTGTACTGCTGCTGCCCATGATGACTCTGTTCTATGATGGGGCAATGGGTACCAGTTTACAAAATGACAATCTTGGAGCAGGGACTTCAGATGTGTAAGAGAGACCGTGCAGGTGACAGATGGACAGGGATATCAGTGATGTTAATAGGACAGCCGCTTGTGTTTGTATATGCTCTAAGCCAGTGGTTCCCAACCCTGTCCTGGAGACCCCTCCCCCCCCAGCCTGTCGGGTTTTCAGGATATCTACAATGAATATGCATGAGAGAAAATGTGCATGTTATGGAGACAGTGCATGCAAATTTTCTGTCATGCATATTCATTGTGGATATCCTGAAAACCTGACTGGCTGGGGGGTCTCCAGGACAGGGTTGGGAACCACTGCTCTAATAGACAGTTGTGTATATGGGATAGTGTGTAGTTCTTTCTGAGTACATGTGCATTTATAAATTAGATTACTATGAATGAATATATTCACGAACAAACTTGCATAATATGATTTCACTCCTGCTTCCTGTATGTGGGTGCATAACTGGCTGGAAAATTGTTTTCTAGATGTAATTATCAATGATTCAATGCCAACGTGTCAGAAAACATGAAGGGGCCTCCCAAAGGCTCTGTCTTGTGACCAGAGTTTCTTTTTATTAGATGCATGGAAGATTTCCTAGCGAAGTTGCTGAATCTCTATTACTGGAGGTTCTTAATAGCAGGTTAGACTCACACCTGCCTGAGTTGAGGAGGGGATCTTTAGGTACAATGGGATGGACCGGTTGTGCTCATGAGATCCTATATTATTCTATCTTTGTACGTTTCTTAATGAATGAATGAATATGTATGAATGGAAGAAAGTATAATCATTGAGTGACTGGAGAAAGGGGGTGGGGGAGGCTAGAGGTATGGATAAGCACTTTCAACCTGTTGTGCCCATGGTAACACAGATGGATAAATGGTGGATGAATGGGCATGGATGAACTGAACATGTGTGCTAGTGTGAGCATGTAAAGTGTTCTGTAGAAGAAAGTTCAGATATTCAGAGAGACAGCCATCTTAGTCTGGTGTAGCAAAAATGACACAAGACGGGTGGCACTTATAAAGACTAACCAATTTATTGCGGCATGAGCTTTTGAAGACAGAGTCCACTTTGTCAGATGTGCACTCTATCCTCGGAAGCTCATGCCTCAAGAAACTAGTTAAGTCTATAAGGTGCCACCCGCCTTGTGTTATTTTTAGAGAAGAAAACATGCATCTTGACCTATCTCTGTATTTGTGTGCCTGCACACCTGCACTCTTTGGGCCTCATTTTTCCCCATTCTATGCATCTGGAAAAACAATCTTTCTTTGAATAATGTCCTTTTCATGCCTTCTCCATTGACTGGACAGCTAGCAGGTATGGAAATACATCTATAAAGCCATGGTTGTCACATGCAAGGAGGAGACCAGACTGGACAATGTTATCAGCCTGCAGCTGGGGACTTATCGCAGTACTCTTCCTTTCTGCAGTTTGCTGGAGAGATAAATCCCACCTGCTGCCCTGCGACACGAGGAGCCCAGAGATGCTCTTTATTCCCTTTGAAAGTACATTTCACTTCTGAAACCACTAGAACAAGGCTCATTCAAATCAAGTGATTTACAGCCAAATTGATTCACTAGGAGTCAGTCTTGCATGAGTCAGAGGGAGCTGGGTTGTTGCCCAGACAGTATGATTTAACTTCATTTGCTCAAAAAGACAGCAGGAGCATCCCCCTTTGTCCTATCTCGCCCAGCATCCTGAGACAGCCATAAGTATGACTCAGCGTAAACATCTGAACGACCTCAGGGGAGGGGAAATTGGTACCCCGAGATACTCAATTATGAAGCCAGCATGAACAGCTGAAGAGATTTCAGAGGAGGGGAGGGAGTACCCTGAGAGACCCAGGCCTATAAATCCAGCATGAGCAGCTGATGAGAGGGGAGGAGACAGCGGCACTCTTAAACACAAAAGTATGAATCCAGCATGAACAGCTGAAGACTGACGTTTGACAACTGGGCTTTAAAAAGCAAGAATATTGCCACAATGACATTTCACCCTTCAATAATTGCAACTTGGTTGCTGCTATTTCTCCCCCCCTGCCCCCCCCCCAAAAAAAAACAAACCCAAAACACACACATCTGGACAATGTTTCAAGTAGGTTTTCAAACTAGTCTTCCTTGAGGAGGCCATTGTGGGTATCCATTTTGTTCCTCAGGTGTTGTGCAGTGAAGTAGGCCTTGTCTGTCTGACCTCCTAATGGGAGATGAGTAGGGTGGAATGCACAGACATGGTTGAATACATTGCTTTTTGTCAGGTACCACGCACATGTTCCTGGCATCAGCATTTTATGCTCTTCAAGGTCAGCCAGCTCACTGCTTTCTGCAAGGTTCTTCATCAATCTGGCTAAACAATAAACTGCCTTCATGTCTATTAGTTACATTTACAGAGGGCTGGCCTACATCCCCGTTTTCATTTCAGAGCATCAGAGTCATTAGGGGAAATGATCAAAGACATTCACCCGTGGCAGTGCCACTCTGAACCCTCTGCTAAGCTGTAATGATCTCCCACCACCCAGAATGCCCGGGGAAAGCTTCTTTTTATATCATCGTTTCCTTCATGTCAGATTTTCTCACTGCTCATGTTTCAGTTTTTAGAGCTTGATCAGCATTAGGGTTCCTGGTTTTTCCATGTTTTCTTTTCCACAGGTTGATACAGATGGAACTGAAATTTAAATTTTATTTGTATTTATTTTTCTGCCAATCCAAAATGAATACAAATAAAAGTGTCCAAGTTCACTGTGGAAGAGTGTGCTGACTGACAACTTAAAAGAAACAGCAAGCAGAAAGGGTTTTAAATAGAGTCCTCATTCTAGGAAGCAGCTATATGGATTACTGGTTAACAAACATCCATCCTGAAAAAGCCAAAATAAATTGGAAAATATAACATTTTTAAATCAGGTTATTTTAAAGGAAAATAAATGGGGGGGGGGGGGGGGGGGGAATACAGAAATTAGTGTTTAAAAAATCAACCTGGTAAAATTCATAAGAGTTGTGAGCCTGTTAGCCCTAGTGTTAATTAAGAAGAACCATGAAAAGAAAGCTTTGAGGTACTTGTAAGAAGGAGTCCATGAGCTCTGATCTCCTTCAGCTTAACCAACTGTACAACAGCCAGTGAAGAGCATTGCTATCATTAGCTAATGTAGGGTTCGGGATGCTTGAGGGGGTTTCAGCGTATTCATGGGGCACCTGTCCAAAGTGATGGAATAGACTGTTGAACCCCGGCTGTAGACCCCACCAAGGCTCGTCTGCTACAGGCAGGTCAGGACTGAAGTTTGCTGCTGGTCTAACTTTACCTGAGATCTCACTTTCTGATCACGGCCTTGTCACACACAGTAACAAGGTGTGCAGCAAAATTTGCAGATCTGCAGGAACCTGTTGGCTCACTGCACCCAGGCCTCATTTTTTTAAGGTCGCTACCAACCTAAGCTAGATTTGAAACAATGGCCTAGATGTCACAGACTCTGTAATGCTGTAATTCCCATAAGTCCATCCAGACCTCACCATATGGGCCTGATGTAATAAGGTGCGCTCAGGCAGTTTTTACCTGCAGTTGTGCGCCCATTTTTCTGCACAACTTTACTTCTGATGCAGCAAGGAGTTCTGTGCATAAAAAAAAGTGTGAGTAGAGTAGAACTGTACGCAGCACTTAGTGCCCAAGCATGGAAATCCCTTGTTAATGAAGACATTATCTATTACCATCAATGCAGAAAGGTGTACTGGCTTAACTCAGATTTTCTTAGTGCTGGAAATTTTACTACTGGTCTGAGGTGGAGTAAAATTTCTAGGACTAGTGTTAGTTTAGGAGCAGAAGCAAGAGTTCTGGTGCCGGGAGCTGTAGTCAGGCGCTTATGTACATGATTTGTGCATATACAATATGATAAATCATGTTTTTCTGTGTGCTAAGCCTTTTCTTTGTGCACATTTTCTGGTTTGTAAGCATTTTTTAATGCCAGATGCATTAGCATACCATTAGCTTACTGCATCAGGAGTTTAAAAAATAATTAGCTTGTGCATTAAGAAACTGTGCATTGAAATTCGGCCCACTGTTTTAACATTCAGCTAAGGGTAATTACATCAGCCCCCTCTACCCAGGCTGAGAGATGGAATAACTCCTAGGCAGACCAGTGTGCTTTCAGCACTGGACAGCTCCCTGCATAGAATCACAGAATATGTCAGCAGGTTCCAATTCAAGAAGCTTTATTGGCATAACAATTTGTACCTGATGCAGAAGTATACGTAAAGTGCCAGAAGGGCAGAAGTACAAAATACAGAAGAGAAATAATAAAGAGCATTCCTGGGTTCTGGCAGCATTCAGTATTCTCTCTCTTTCTCTCTCTCTCTCAATCCTGCTGGCATTATAACTTTCACTCTGCTGTTTCTAATTCTAATCTGTGTGTGTGCAGATCTTGAATCTCGTGAGGCTCTCTCCCGCTCTCTTTCTGTTCATTTTTGTCTTTCTCCTTATAATGTTCCCTGTCTCTTTTCTGCATCTCCCATCTAGTTTTCTGTCTCTCCCCCATCTCTCATTCTCAACTCTATTGGCAGGATAATTTGTGCACGTGTTGCCAGATTAATTCACTGGTTAAGAAGAAAATAATAATAATAATAACATGAATAAAATTACAAAGTAATGCACAGGAAGAAACATTTATTTATTTGTTTAGTAAAATTATGAATCGCCTTACAGATTCAAAAGAATCGCCCAAAGCAATGTACAGAACGTAAAACATTAAATTAAATAAAAACAAATCTCTACTGCACATCTCACTGTTACATAACATACCTATTACATCTTAGATGTTACCCATTTCAGACAAGAATAACAAGAACAGTGCTCAGGGTCGGGTGAAACTTCATATCGTCTCTGATCAGATTACACTTCTGGTCTGGAGACAGGATACCACAGATTTCACTATTGTTTCATGTTTATTATTATTATGGTTTCTCCTGTTTCCCCGAAGGATTATACAAAGTTTTTCCTCCTCATTCTTGGTGGGAACCTTTTGATTTTATCTATTAGTTTTTGGAAATGTGTGTCTGTGATACCTTTGTATTTTGCATAGCACAGGAGGATTGCATTTCCGTTTCTGTTTCTCTGATGTTGCAATACATGCAGAGCCTGACTTTTTCGGGGTTTCCAGTTCAGATTTTGTCTGCACATTTAAGTTCCTACTTTGTGGTCACTAATTCAGTATTTGGTGATGGTCCGTCTGTGTTCTGTGTATGTGACTGAGGTGAGGTATTCCACTAGCGTGTAACTTCTCTGTCTAGTGATGGACAGCAGTTCAACTTGTTTTGTTTTCCAGTCTGCTCAGATAATCAATCAATCAATTAATTAATTAATTAAGACAATTTGATAATCCACCATTCTCATCACAAAGGATCATCACAGCAGAGAATAATAAAATGATATAAAAGACCAAAATTATAACAATAAAACTTCAACCCTTCCTCCACCCCCATTTCTCCCAATCCTACCCAATGCCAATATCTTTACCTATAAATTATCATCCACCAATAACCCCACATCTGTTTAACAATCCCCTAAATGCATTTCATTTACACAGCTCTTTACCACATATTAAAAGACTTCTTTATAAACCCATCCTTCCAGTTTTTTCCTGAAAGTTAAGAGTCTAATTTCTTCATGCAGCTCAATTGGGAGTAAATTCCACAACACTGAACCTGCATAACTAAAAGTCTGTTTTTTCATTAAACTAAGTTGGGCTTCTGAAGGAGGAGGTACCATCAACAGTTCTTACTGTGAAGAGCTCTGGAAGGCAAGAACCTTGCAATGAGATCTAGCTTCAACAGACAGCCAATGAGGCTCATGTAATAATTTGCTTTTCCCCATCAGCAGACTTGCAGCCAAATTTTGCAGTAGCTGCAATCACTGAAGGATAACTTTTGGCAAGTTCAAACATAAAGAACTGCAATAATCTAATCTGTTTATCATCAATGCATGAATTATAGTAGCAGGATCTTATGCATCAAAGAAAGGCCAAAAGATGGAGAATCATGAGTAGGCTATGAAAACTAGATTTCTCCACTGAAGAAACTTGAGATTTCATAGCTAATTGAGAATCCAATATAACATCCAGACCTTCACTCTGTAAGCAAGTCTTCTGATATACAGAGCAACAGTCCTAATGATATGCCCCATCTGAAGATCCTCAATACATTTGATTTAGTGGAGTTCAGTTTAAATTTAAACTGACATATCCAATGTGTCACTGCCTCCAGACAGGAATTTAAATTCTGAATTTCTGTTATCTGGTTCTCCCCAGCATATACCACAAACTGGATGTCATTATGCATGACATTCAAAGCCATACTCCTCAATCAGCATTAGTAGTATAGCACAATTGGAATAATATTGCATCCTGTGGTATTCCACATAACAAAAAAAAACAAACCAAAAAACAGTTTGTGAAATAAAAACCATTCCACAAGACACTTTCAAATCTATCTTCCAGTAAGGATGTAACCCAGGAAAAAGTTTTCTGCAAAAGTCCCAATCCCTACAGCTGCAGCAGAAGAAGGCTGGGATCGATGCTGGTATCAAATGCGGCAGACAGGTCAAGCTGAACTTATAAATCATCCTTGGCCCCATCTGCCTGAATTCTGATACCATCTGCTAATGCCAAAAGCAAGCACTGTCTCCATGCCATGACTGGCACAGAACTCTGACTGCAAAGGTTCAAAGATGCAAGGGATCAACTAACTACTGATGGGATACACTTTTCTCAACTAACTTACCTAAAAAGGCAAGTTAGAAACTAGCCAGAAATCTGAGATATCTCCAGAATCTTAACCCCTCTTTTTCAACACTGGCTTAGCAATTGCTGTTTTTAAATTGGTCAGCAAAATATCTTGTTTCAAGGAACTGATAACAATATGAGCCAGAAATGGTGATAGCTCCTGCTCTAAAACCTTCACAAACGTTACTGGGAAAGGTTCCAAAAGGCATGCACAAGAGTAGCATATAGGGTCATCAAAGTTTTTGTCACATCAAAGGGAGAAAGAATCTTACACTCAGAAAACCCATCCAATACTTGGAGGCAACATGCAACTGGTCGGGAAACAGTGACCTCTGTAGGTCTCTGTACCTCACCAGTACTGGTCCTCATTCCAGAGCGGTCTGGCACATCGGTGAAAGCAGTATCTCTCACAGAAAGATTTACTGAATCCCCCCACTAGCCACAGAATTCCCAAATGCCTCAATTGGAGGTGCGGTCACCAGAAAAGTATCCCGGATATTTTTTTTTTTAAATTTTTCCTCTCAAAATAAATTGCAGGATTCTCACTCCTAAGGTTTTACACAGAGAGAATACATACAACTGTCATCCCGCTTTCTTGCCACCTGATCCACCCAGTCTGCTCATTTGTGCCCACCCCCTGTACGGCCACAGGTCTTACTCAGTCTGTAGCCGTCCCCCTCCCCCTCCCACCAAGGTCCCGTTCCGTCTGCCCCATGATTTAGTGTTTTGCTACCTACCACCTCTGCTAGAGGCCCATTCCAGGTATCCCTCGCTCCTCGATGAAAAATTATTTTCTCACATTTTTTTTCAGCCCCCCCCCCCCCCTCCTCCCCCTTCATTCAGCTTAATATGGTGATTTTATTCTTCTTGGAAAAGTGCAGCTCCCGGTACTTCATTGAAACCTGCTGGATGCTTGAATGTGTATATCATATCTCCCCCTTTTCCTCCTTTCTTCTAGTCAGTACATCTTTAGCTCTTTCAGTCTCTCTATCTCTATGGCTTACGCACCATTGTGGTGAGCTTTTTTTTTTTTTTTAATTGCCTCTACCATTTCAATGTCATTTTAGAAATATGGCCTCCAGAACTGCCCACAGGCCTCAGAACGGGACTTTTATTACTAGGGATGTTATGGTGTAAACCGCTGAAGTAAGCGATATAGACATTTTTCTAAAAAATAAATAAATCTCACCTGAACAGAGGTAATGCTACTTCCCTTTCCTACTAGTGCTTTCAGCACTGGACAGTCGCCTGTACGTGCCGCTTTGCTTTCTTGAAAAAGTTCTATTTAGTGCAACTCATCATCAGTGAAGTTTACATCTATGTTGGGTTTTTTTTTTCTGGCCAACCTGGTTAATAGGGACCATTTTATATTTACTATTTTTCCTGAGCATCCACCATGATGTTGTTTGCCATATGTGGGGATGCTCTAGGAGAGCATTCCATGCATCCAGCACCCTTTCCATGAAAACATATTTCCTGACATTGCCTCTGAATCTGTAGCCTCAGAGTATCATATGAGGGGGGTTATACTGTACCTGCACTAAGCAGAATGGATTGATAACATTGTTATGGAAAGAAGAATTCACTCAGTGTAAAGTATTGCCTCTTTCCCTATTCTTATTTTACAGTTCACTTGGAAATGTTTTGTTCACTAGTGGGTGATCTTGGTCTAGTACTCACCAGTAGCTTTAAAATGTAGGCCCCACACTTAGTTGAAGCAAAGGAATTTATTTGCCAGATATGAACGGGAGGCCTTAGAAACTGGGTGATCATAAGCAAAAGATGCACTGCAGACATCAAGACAAGCCAGTGGGCTGTCTGTGTTGGCAGTGCTAGCTCTCCATCTTTCAAATGCCAGAAAGGCTAAGTAAGACAGCTGGTTGCTATTGGCAACTAGAGAAGAGCTAATCTATGCAAGACAAGTTGTTTTCCTATGTACTCTGAAATTACATGACAAAAACATTATTTAATATTTTTTCTCACCTCTCTCTCTGTTTGTCTTTCTCCTTCTCTCTCTCTGTTTTATAGCCTTTAGGGAATGGGCCACAAAGTTCAGTCCACCAAGAGGTGGGTGCTGTCCGACGTCTGCGCCGAGACCTCTCCATGCCTTTGCCCTATGAAGCTGAGATGATGGGCTACCCTCCCACTGAGCAATTGCGCAATAAAGCCTACCTCCCTGAGGTCAGTGATGCCCTATTGGCACGATTGGCTGGCATCCAGAAGGATGAAAGGCTGGCCCAGACTCTCGAGAGGATGGGGGCAGCAGGAAGAACAGATCAGGGTCTGGAGCGGCTTGTACCAAGTGGGCGGGATCAGGATGAGCGGTTGGGCCTGGCCCTGCAACAGGCAGTGGAGGATGGACGACAGGGCGACAAGGAGGCCATGTACCTGGCTAACCTGTTGCACCTCTGGAATGACATGAGCCAGGCAAGAGGGTACACTAATCAGCTTCCTGGGTCCCCCAGAGCTCCCAAGATGGAGAATGAATTTCAAGGCCTTTACCCCGACTATGATGAAACTGGGCCAATGTCAAACATGGCGATGGCTCCCAGCTCAAGAAACCAGCTGAATATACAGCTGGCCCAGGATCTCCTTAACCGCTACAGGCAAGATGAAGCCCCTCCCTCACGGTTGGACCTGGAAGAACCCAATGAGGAGGATGGACAAATGGATGAAGAAGTCTTAAGGTAAACTAATTTCTTAGCTTTCAGGTGGTGTGGATTTGTTTGGTCAATGCTTGCTTATTTGAGTCCATTCTCCCTCACTCTTCACATTGCCATCTTTTCTCACTGCAGTGCAGTGTTTATTTATTTGCAAGATAATTATATAAAATATATTTATTTACATATTTTATATTATTATATTTGCTGAACACCCAACTACCTCAGTAGTCTAAATGTAGCACAACAAAAAACATTCAGTAAAAATATAAAACATTATAAAATACTAGTAGTTCAATAAATAAAACACAATACAATAATAAAATGCATAACAATACCCATGCATCACATCTAACACAAAACATGATTAAATATTAAAATCCATACATATAATAGATCCATCCATACTAAATACATCCATCCATTTCCACACACCTGGCTTTGCCTTCACCTACTTCCATATTAGTAATCTAGGACGGTTATCAGATCCATTGCTGCATCCATTCAAACAGCATCCAGTCATGCTCTGCCATTCTAATACTTCAAAGGCGATATGCACAGCCACCTCAGAGGGTGGATGGGCTGGCACCCAGGGTGGGAGGGGGGAAAGCAAGTGTCAATAATGAATGTAACAGGCAAATGCGAACTTGTCACAGAAGGGCAAAACAAGGAGACATTTAAAAGTATCTCCAAAACTCGTCTTGTCCTTCATGAGATGCAATCAGCATCAGTCTTCATCCCCATATCTTCCTTTCCTCCTGCTTAGATCACTGCTACAAGCATTTATTTTTTTTTGGGGGGTGGGGGTGGGGGAAGGGGTATTACAGTATAGAAATATGATATAAAAGTAATTTCTCTGGGACAAGAGAAATTGCTAGTTATTGTCCTTGTATGATTCGGCTCAATTGCTGATTTTTTTCCCTCGTATGAACGTTTCAGAGTGCTGATCTACGGTCAGTGCCATACAGCAACAACGTAACCATGTCTTGTACAGCACCGCACAGGGTCGCTGCCAGTCTGCCACGGAAAACTCAAAGGAGAGTTATGTTTTGCATGGCCCTGCAAGAGCTGCCAGCACAACCGAGGAAAACAAGGGACGAGACTTTATACAGCACCGCATGGGATGTACTGAAAGGCAAAACACTGGTTATGCCTCATACAGGGCTGAGCAGTGTCTGCATTATGTAAAATAAAATAGTTAAACCTCCGCAGACCTGAACATCCTGACTGCATTTTAGGAAAACCGGTGGAAGTAACCATCATAAATGGCAGGGGAAAAATGGTTTCCACTCCTGTACCTTTGTACCTTCTCTCCCCTGACGGGGAACCCCACCCCCCCAGCAGCACATATAGTTTTACCCTCCTCTCTTTGGAATTGCGTGTGCACATTCACCCCCATCTCTGCAAAACAGGGCGCAGGCTTTCGCCCCCTTTCTCCATAACGGCATGCTTGCTTTCATCCCACAGACCCTGCGTCAAACACGCAAAATGACTAAAAGCAGTTTTATGTGGACTTCTCCCTTAAGTCGCACTCCTGAGGGACAGTTTTGGTTGGGATACCGAGAGGAACGTTGAAGCAACCAAAATCAATCACCACATGTCTCGGAACGAGATGGCTTATATGCTTTCCCAAGTGGGATACACACACACTGACATCACAGATCGAACAGATTACACTGAGAGAGAGAGCCTGCACCTTCTGCAGTACTATGTACACAGCAGGGTGCAGAAATCAAATAAGAGTTCCACCTTTTACAGTGCTGTGCATGCTGCCAGTGTACTTTATAAAAGCACTATATACAGAGAAATATTTGTATTCCCTTTAAAACTAGTCTACTAGAGGCATTTTAAAGACTGTTACTGTATATGATGCCTGTAATCCTTCCCACAGGAGGCTTTGATTTGGCAAACCCTTCTGCTTTTATATTTCTAATGTGGTAACTGCGAGAACGGGGAGCTGGTCCTCTGGATATTGCACTGCCTCTGTGAAACGCTTGCGCCGACTTCAGAAACCCAGTCTTGTCTGTAACCGGAGCTCGCCTTTTCTTGCTCCGCCTGCAGGTATTTGGTGGGGCGGATCCTGGCGGGCATGGTCGGAAAGCCCCAGCACCTCTCGCGACGCGACCTGGTCCCGCTGGAGTTCCAGGGGGCCGCCAAGCGCCTGCGCCGCTCCCTGGACGAGGACCGCCTGCCGCAGCCCAACCTGCTGAGGGTCAAACGGCTGGGGGACGGGGACGAGGAGGCTTCCGCCGTCTTGGGGGACGCCACCTACAGGCTCCAGCGTGCCAAGAGGGCAGAGGAGCCCGTGGACGAGCCCGCCACGGCGCTGCGCAGCAAGCGCTACGCCGCTTACAGCGACCCCGAATTCCCTGAGCACTTCCTCAAGTACCTGCCGGAATGAAGAGGCCGAGGAGAGGCGGGCGTTGACAAGGGGGGAGAGCGTAACCAAACGAAAGCATAGGAAAATATATATAATATATATATATATATATGTGTGTATACATACAGAATAATCTCTTACTAACGAATGCATCACATTCTGTATAACTCCGTGCAGATGGTTGATGTGATCGAAGGGGCAAGAATTGGTTTGATTCCTATTTTTCGCTTTATAATTCCTAAATGCTTTCTTTAACCGTGCATGTGTGTGCGTGCCTGCATTCTTAGTGCAAGAACTGAAAAAGCCAGTTGGAATCTGGGGAGGGGGGGAGAGACCCCTGCCTCTGTTTCTGGAGATGAGAGATATCATGAGAAATGATTTCCACTTTCCAAAACATTTACATCTAGAAATCCGTCGATACAAAACTCCCTTATCTGGAGATCTGGTCAGTTCATTGATTAAAAGTCCTGGTTTGTTTGTTTTTTTTTTCTCCACAAACCCAAATACTGCAGAAAGAAAAAAGTGTTAGGAAACTCATAGGTCCATATTCAAAACTCCACGGAGCGGGTAAGTTATCCAGATAATTTTAGACCTGCTATTTGTGCGGATTGGCTTGTCTGAACAAATTTAGCCAGATAGCGCTCAGTATGAAGTTATCCGGCTGAATAGGTCAACCCACCATAGCCGGGCCTCCAACTCTACCCTTTTTTGTCTAGGTAACTTTGTCCAAAGGTTTGTGTGGACAAAGCTGCCCTAATAAAAGGGGAATATATTTAAAAGTCCAGATTGATGCTGATAAAAGCCAATTTTGGCTGCATAAATCTTTTGATCATGAAGCTCTCGGGCCTTGCCACTTTGCAGTAACTGAGTCTGCAACAACAAAGAAAAAAAAGTTATTTACCAGGAAACAGAGGCAGAATTATACCAAGAGTCCTAGAGCAGAGAGTCACACAGGCATCACCAGAAGGGAAGTATTCTTATTCAGTGGTTCTAACCCGTTTAGGGAGAGTGTAACTAGCATTTCTGTGACTCATTCAGGGGTGCAGGCACAGTACCTTACCACCAGAAACAGATCTAAATTCTCTGGTTTTCTTCTTTGCTTTTTTTGCCAAACCGCAGCGCCAGAATTGTATTGTTTTTTTCTGGAAGTACACTTGGTGCCAATAAAGCCTATCAAGTATTTTAATGTAGCACAACTCAGGAGTCTGATTCTTTTGGCAACATGTTTTATGTGTTTCTGCAGGACTGATCTGACAAGTTCTTGCACCTGGGGGCAAATCCAGGGCCGGTGCAAAGGTATTAGGCGCCCTAGGCAAATCTTCTGACTTGCGCCCGCCCCCCCCCCCCCCCCCCCCCCCCCACCCCGGTCCAGGCCTTGGTTCCAGCCCTGACCTCATTCATTCAGTTAGACCCCCCCCCCCCTTCTCTTACACACACTTAGGTTCCTTGTCTCATTCACACACACTCACACACGCTTACACAGTCTCCCTCCCTCTCTCTCACTAACGCCATTGCTCTCTTGTACACACAATCCCTCTCACTCTCATACACACACACACACACACACAGAGGCGCTGCTCGCAGACTGCCGGGACTCTGCTTCTCTCGGCCGTGAGTGGGATGGGCTCCGCTCGTGGCCCCACATGGCTCTTTGCCGTCCCCTAATGGCTGGTGCCCCAGGCAACTGCCTAGGTTTGCCTCTTTGGATGCACAGGCCTTTGCACAGGCCATTGGCTAGGGTGGCATCTTACAGCACCCCCTGGAGCCTCCGGGTTCGAGTGCATGGGAAGCAAAAGGATTTGAAAGGATCAAGTGCTGGCAAAGAGAGAAGAGAGGACTATGCAGAGATTAGACAGCGAGGATGAGAGAATAAACAAAGAGAAAAAGAGAGGAGGAAGGGTAGAGGGAAAGATAAGATTAGTGCAGCGTATTCAGAATGTATTTGCTAACTAATGGAGACTCTACTAAAGGAAATGAGAGTAACGTATCTCAAGTCCAGTGGGCTATGGCTTTACAAAGGAGATTGTGTCAAATGACTCTGATTTTTTCAATTGGGCAACTAGAGAATTGAACCCAAATGCTACAATGGATGTAGTTCCCTTGGATTTCAGCAAAGCTTTTGATACTGTTCTGCATGGGAGCAGCTTGGAGGTAGGTCTCAAGGTGGTGGACTGGATAAGAAATTGGCTGAAGGATAAGCAACAGAAGATGGTGATAAATAGAAGTCACTCTGAGGAGAGAAAAGTGACTAGTAAAATGCCCCTGGAATTGGTCCTGGAGTCGCTTCTATTCAACATCTTTGCAAGTGATATTGCAAAAGATTTAGAAGGAAACGTTTGTCTTTTTTTTTTTTTTGCAGAGATCTGCAGCAGAGTGGATGCCCCTGATTGAGAAGTGATCTAAGAAAGCTTGAGGTTTGGCAGTTAAGATTTGATGTAAAAAAAAAAGTGCAGAATCATGCATTTGGGGTGCAGAAATCTGCGGGAGCAGTTCATGATGGGAGTGAGAACGAATCAGGAGAAAAGCCTTGGGGTAAAACGATCTGAGAGAGGTGAAATGGCATGATAAGGCAATGTAAACTAGGAAAAACAAGTAAGCTAATACCTCATCGCCATGAAATGCCAAAATCCAACCTGAAGAGGGGTGAATGAAATCATACCACATTAGAGAAAATTCTTTTTGTCATGTCAAGGGATGGTATCAGAAGTCAGTGTGAGCTGCAGTAGGTAATCTACTGTCTCTCACCCGCAATAGGCCACAAACAGTTGTCAGACACCGGCACTCAGTTGTCATGTCATTTACTGACCTATGAATTTTGACATTTTAAATAATACTTTCTAAATGAAAAACTACCATGAGTTGTACTTATTTAGCTAATTGCTGGTGTCTTATACCCTTCATAACACCCTGGTATATTGCTCCCAACACAGCCAGTGTTTCGACAGTGTTTCGATGTCTTCATCAGGGGTCAAAATCACTTTTTCTGTATATTAAAACAAAATATACAAATTCACACACATCAAATAAATCTGTTTAGAAAATACATATATAACATACACCTCCCGATGACATGGATAAATTGGACATAAATGCCTACATAACTTGCAAAATATGGCAGCACTGTCTCATAGCGATACTGCCCTAACGTTTTATATGTAATCACATCTTCCTAAACTAATCAATGGTTGTCAGGTATAGAAGCTGCTGACCAATCATTTAACATCTCAACTCTGTGAGAGGTTTTTTTTTTAGTCTCTTGATGAGGGCATTTAGAAGAGCAATAGTAGTTTATTGGTCGCTCTCGATGCCACTCATTCTCTGGATGTCTAATTGGTCAGGATTTCAAGACAGGCTGTGTAGGCAGAGTTGGAGTTAAATGATTGGTCAGTAGCTTCTATGCCTGACAACCGTTGGTTGGTTTATGAAGGCGTGATTGCATCTAAAACGTTTGGGCAGTAACGATTGTACCAGAATAACGGTAAAGAAATTAAAATAAATAAATAAATAACCAGAAGAGAAAAGTTGGTGATTATCTCTCTTTACAGGTTGTTGGTGAAATCTCATCCAGAAGATTGCATTCAGTTCTGGATGCTGTACTTCTGAATGGATGTAGAAAGGCTGTAGATGGTGCAGTGAAAAGCAACCAAAACGGTGTGCACCAAAAACAGTGTAAGATGAGATTTAAGGAGCAAGATATGTACATCCTAGAAGGAGGGCCAGCTCTAGGCTAACAGGTGTCCTGGATGAAAACTGAAATTGGCACTCCCCCTCACTCTTGCCACCACCTACAGCCTTGCTCTCACCTTCCATTCTCCCCCTTCTATCCCTGCCTTCTCCTTCCATCCTTGCCCCCCCCTCCCTCATCCATCATCTCTGACCCCTTCTTTCCATCCTTGCACCCCTCAATATGCCTTCCTTCTCTTCCTCACTACTTCCACCCTTGTCATCCCCTATACCTTCTGCCTCCCCTCCTCACTCTTACCATCCATTCCTGTCCCAGCTCAACCCCAGAGACAGGAGAGCTTCGCCGGAGGGGGGGCCTGGCACTTCTAAATGCCACACTTTGCTGCTGGCATCATTCCCTCTCCCTCTCTCAGTTCACACACTGTACCCCGCAAGAGAGAGAGAGAGAGGCGCCTGTGGTAAAAAGCAGTGTTTAGTAGTGCCAGGTCTCCAGCACAAGCCTCCTGTCAGCAGGGGAGGCTGGCAGCAGCAGCAGCAGCGTTTCAGCCCCATGGACCACGGAGGAAGGGGCAACACTCAGCAGCAACTCTTCTTCTTCTTCACCTCCCAGGCAAGGGGGTGGAATGGGAGGTAGCAACAACCCATTGTGGCCCTATTAGAAGAGGGACCCAAGCTCTTCTTTGGCCCGAGAGCCACATAGGAAGGAGGCGCCGGTGTCCCCTACAGCTTGGCACCCTGGGCAACCACACAGAAGGCCGAAGACAGAAAGGGAAGGTACGACAGAGACATTCAAGTACCTGAAAGCTATGCCTGTTCTTTCCCTTTCTGTGCAGTTTCCTCGTGCACCTCCCAGTTCTTCATGACCCTGTTTTTTGTAACTGCTCATTTCCTTCTTCGTTATCCCCTGTTACATGTTAACCGGCATGATATCGCTGATGATGGTCGGTCAAGAAAAACAGTAAATAAATAAATAAGAAGCAAAGCTTTTTCCATAGAAAGGAAGTTGTTCTATACTTGTTAAGAGGTTTCCTGATGTTCTTCCTGATTCTACCTCTTAGGGCATAGCATGACTCACCCCCCCCCCCCCCCCTTTATTTTATATTTTATTATTTATGTTCATATTCCACCTTTTCCCAAAGTATATGATATGTAACGTCGAAGAGGAGCAACATCAGGAAACATTCCTTCACAGAAAATGTGGTGAATGTGTGAAATGCCATTCCCTCAGCAGGTGATGGGAGTCTAAAATGTCAATGGACTTTGAGAAGGCATGGAGCAAGCACAGAGGATCCTTAGCTGCAAAAAAAACTGAAGAGATGTTGGAGGTCTGATCTGGAGATACTGCACATCATGGGAGTGGCCGGGTTGGTGCAACAGGTTACTACTCCCCAAAGTTCAGCCAGGTTGATGCAATGGGTGGGTGGTGGCAGGGATACTCCCTTAGTGTGCAATGCTAAGCCCAAGCATGATATGATGGGCCAGCAGCAGTTAATTTGGATCTGCAGTCATTGCCATGTTTTGGGTCAAGAATTGATCTGAATAGAGATGGTGAGAGCATGTAGGATTAGAACCAAAGAGGTTAATGGTCTCTGGATGGGAATATGCACAATGAGAAAGGATCAATTGATAGCAATTTTAATACAGAGGGGCGAACTATACCATCTTCTTATCTCATTCTGATTCAGTTAGAAGGTGACAACCTGGTGGCCTGCAAGGGAGTTGAGTTTATAGCAAGAATTTAGACAGTCTTGAATAACAGTTTCATTTCCCTGAGCTAGGATTGTCTTGTCGAATATCACCCCAACAGGAATATGGAGAAATTAAATGGACATGAAATAGATGAAGTCAAGGAGAAAACAGGTAAATTGGAAGGATTGTAAATGAATTTAGCAAGATGATCATGGGATGTGGACATGGACTGTGTGTATTATAGAATCAAACTGGTAGCTGGGTCTGCCTGGCAGGCTACACAGAGAAGTTAGAATGGAAAAAAAGCAAGTGGGTCTATCTGGGAGGATGCACTAGATGCCCTACTGGAATTGGAGGCACTCATGTAGCCAGGTCTGTCTGACCTACCACCCAGGGGACGTAGGAGGCTGGAGTTTTGGGTAACAACCTTGTGATTTGACCTGGGAAGGGAGGGGAACTGAGTGTGAACTAAATAAGTGATCTTCTGTGCTGATTCACCCGTGATGGTGGAGTGCCAAAGAGGAAGACAATAAAAACTATCTTGGATAGGGAGTGATATCTTATAAGTGGTCATGCTCAATGGCTGCCCCGCCGAGATATATTCTTAATAGAATAGACAGAAATAACTAGGCAGACTATATGGGCCAGTTGACTATGTTACTATGAGAAAAAACAAACAAACTCTGTTTTACTTTATTGTTCTCCAGTGACATCTTATTGGATTGGTGGAATATAAATGTCAATAAATAAATGCAGAGTCCCTCATAGAAGACTATTCAGAAAATTAAAGTCATGGGATAAAAGGCAATGTTCTATTGCTAGGGACCTTCATTTTCAGTTTTTAATTTCAATGTTAGAACAAAATGACTTTGATACAACACACGGGAATAAAATCGGTGAAAAAGTCATTTTTCCCCCCGATTTCTTTTTTGTTATAACATTGAAATTCCCAGGCAAAATAAAACTGAAAAGAAAGGTCCCTACTGGTAACTGGATAAAGGATAGGAAACAAAGAGTAGGACTAAATGGTCAGTTCTCCCAGTGCAGGGAGGAGAATAATGGAATGCCCCAGGGATCTGTACTGGGACCAGTATTGCTTAATATGTTAATGATCTGGAAAAGGAATTGAGCAATCAAATTTGCATATAACACAAAGTTATTCAAAGTAGTTAAAACACGAGCAGACTTTGAGGAATTGCAGAAGGACCTTATGAGACTGGGGAACTGGGCATCCAAATAAGAGATGAAATTTAATGTGGACAAGTACAAAATGATGCACATAGGTAAAAATATTCACAACAACAGGTAAGCAATGCTAAATTCCATATTAGGAGTCACAATCCATAAGAACATAAGAACTTGCCATGCTGGGTCAGACCAAGGGTCCATCAAGCCCAGGATCCTGTTTCCAACAGAGGCCAAACCAGGCCACAAGAACCTGGCAATTACCCAAACACTAAGAAGATCTCATGCTACTGATGCAATTAATAGCAGTGGCTATTCCCTAAGTAAACTTGATTAATAGCAGTTAATGGACTTCTCCTCCAAGAACTTATCCAAACCTTTTTTGAACCCAGCCACACTAACTTCTCATTTAAATTGGCAGGTTTAAATGAGAATTTAAATGAGAAATTCTTCTCATTTAAATTGGCAGGTTTTTATTTACCTTGGTTATTATCTTTTATCTCATTGTTAATCTTTCTCTCGCCTTCTCTACATTCCAAGTTTACATTTTATCCCTGTTTTATTGTAACTGCTACTTTATTCTTCTATCACATGTTAATGTTCTAAGTTTTTTAAAGTATTTATCCTTTTATCACACCCTGTTATTTGTAAACCGGCATGATGCGACTCCCATCGCGAATGCCGGTATATAAGAAAAGAATAAAGCCACTTTTCCACGCGCAAGATTTTAGATCAATCCTGCAAGCAATAATCTTCTCCAAATTAGATTATTGCAATTCTCTACTACTAGGCCTCCCAGCTTCTTACACCAAGCCTTTACAAATGGTACAGAACACAGCAGCTAGAATACTTACAAACTCCAGGAAAATCGACCATATCTCCCCCATCCTCAAAGACCTTCATTGGTTACCGATCCACTTCAGAATTATGTACAAAACCATCATGATTATCTACAAGAACATCCATCAACACACTCAACTTGACTTACAAATCCCTTTTAAAAAATACACAGCCGCCAGACCCATCAGGGAACATTACAAAGAATCACTTCAGGTACCTTATGCCAAAACTTACCAACATAAATCCTACAGTTCAAGAGCTCTTTCATCAGCAGGTCCAATCCTTTGGAACTCCATCCCACCGGACTTAAGACAAGAACCATGCGCCCCAACTTTTAGGAAGAGACTAAAAACGTGGCTTTTTAAAAAAGCGTTCCCAGAACTGGATTAAATTCCCCACCCATCAGCACAAACTCAAAGTTAGTGAACTGTAATAAACCCACTAACTTCATACGCAGTCACAGCATCTTATTATTATAATTCACAACAGCATCATATTTGATCATTTTTGCTACTCATCTATATTTTTATAATACTATACATATTTATTAATTGATACAGTTGGCTAAAATGTTAATATTCTTCCTTCAATTTCCTCCCCCTTTCAGATCCTAGTTATTTTTCCTTGTTTTTTGTAACTTTCTCACATCCTAAATATTGTTATTATATCTGTTAAGTTTCATTCTATATGTGACGTTGAATTGGGAAATGTTTTACTTTGTTACTCTCTGCCTTTACTCACATTGTTAATTGTAAACCGGGTTGATGTGATTCCTATCATGAAACTCGGTATAATAAAAATAATAAATAAAAAAATAAAATAAGAAATTCAAATAAATAAATAAATAAATAACTGCACTAACCACATCCTCTGGCATCAAATTCCAGAGCTTAATCCCATCCGATTAGTCTTGCTAACTTCATGGAATGCCCCCTAGTCTTTCTATTATTTGAAAGTGTAAATAACCGATTCACATCTACTCGTTCAAGACCTCTCATGATCTTAAAGACCTCTATCATATCCCCCCTCAGCCAGGAACGGATCTTGGTGTCTTCAACACAGCATGATCAGACTTTGGCTTCCGGAGAACAAAGCAGACTGGACTCCAGCTATTCTTCTATAGACTTTTATTAATTAAACAACCAAGAGCCTGCTTACCTCAGCAGTGCTGTAAACAAAATGCAGAAGTCTTCAGATAAGGAGCTTTAGCAAAACTCCTGCTTCCTTCTTCATGTGTGTAGGGCCCACTATCCTTCATGTGTGTAGGGCCTGCCTTCTTATCCTTCTATCCAAGGGAAATGGCCTGCAACCAGGATTCTCTTATGGGCTGTCTTAAGGTAGACCAGGCTAAATTCCTCATCCTGGGCTTTTAAGAAAGGTCTGACAAACGCTCCTTTACATCCCCTCCCCCTCAGCTTGACCTTATCAGGTTGCGCATCTGCCTCTACCTGGGTTAATTTCCAGGGAAGAGAATCACCATTCCTATTTCCCTGTCCCAACCATACTAGGATTGGTCATTTCTTTTCCTGGTGCAGGGTAGGGCTGGTATGGGGCTCCCTAGACTAGACAAAACCTTCTCCTCCAACATCTGCCATGAATAAAATTTGGTAATACGGCAGGCTAGAAATTGTATGTAAAATATCTGTATATGTCTCTGGCCAAACTCAAGGGAACTACTTTTGAGTAGGGCTTGCTTAACTTCTTCAGAGTTACTCTCCCCCACTCTTTTTGGGGAAGCCATTAAGGGGTTCCAGAATATCCATGCTTCCCTCTGATCCATGGCACCATGCAAAGTTGAAACAGTGAAGTCCCTGGCATGCCTTTTCCCAGTCAAGAATGCCATTTTTCCTTTCATTCTTCAGGAGAATTCTGTCCATAGTACTCTTTAAACACGGGGACCTCTTGGATTTTCTTCTCCGGTGCTACCTCCATAGTCCGAGTATCCTCAACGCTGTGATGTATAAGTTTTCATCATCCCATGGAGATTCTTTCAGAGGAGATGTCTAAATGCAGTCTGATCTAGGGATATATAAGCTAGGAAGTATTCCCATTTCCATATTGGCTTGTCCCGTCGGAGTTGTCAGTAGAATCTGACTAGTTAGGTACTGTTGCTTGATACCATGTATGCAGGCGAGTGTCACCTTCTTCTTGTACTTGATATACTCTCTTGGGATTAGCCCCTTTCTGCATCCTGAATCTACCAGAGCTTGAGTAGGGATCTCATCCAGCTCAACAGGGTACACAACGGCCCTAAGTCCAAAACGAGGAACATCAATGAAGTTGCAGTTATGGAGCTTCACTAGATTTGTGCTCCCGCTCTTCATCTTCCAACCATGGACGGTTTTTGACAATATGCACTCTCTCTCTCCACAATGGCAGCATGCCTATGGGTTTTAGACCTGATGGTCATCCCTTTTCTGAAGATTTTAGTTCACCCATGCAAACTTTAACATTTAGTTATGGCTGTGTCACCAGGGTGACGTCCATAGATTCACTCCCTTCACAGAGACACTATTTGACCAAATGACTTCTCTTTACACAGCTAAAACAAGTTGGCAGGCTTGGGTTCTGTGACCAGAATATGAAACCAGAGCTGATCTGCTCTGAGGATCATTGTTGGTATCTTGCACTCTCACTGCCATGCCAAGGGACTCTGTGCGGGTTGCCTTTTTAGCTTTCATATTAGTTCTGGCATCGACTGAGCATGCTGAAGGCATCCCCCATTTCTAGTGCTGTTTCCAGGGTGAGTCCACATAGGTTATTCCAGCCTATCCAGGAACTGTTCTAGGAGGACTTGGTCGACTACTTCAAGCCCTGTTTTCACTTCTGGCTGTAGCCACCTTCATCCAGCTTCCTTTAGCCAATGAAAAAGGTTCTGCTGACTTTCCCTGGGCTGTAGGGTGCCTTGCCATAACTGCTGCCGGGATGTTCCAATAGTGTAACCTGCCCTTTCCAGGATGGTGGTTTTGACTTCCAAATAACTGGCTCTTCCCTGTGGGTTGGCAGCCTGAAAAGCCACTTGGTTTTTGCCTGTATGAAGATTCACCAGGTAGGTGGGCAGGTGACTTTTGGCCAGCCAGCCATGTAGGTGGTTCTCTCAAAATTCATTAAGAAAACATCCTGGTCTTCTCTGGTCTTCATTTTAAACAAGACCAAAAGAAATAGGACTGCCTATGTTGTGGTGGCTTGCATTGGTTAGGCTATCTGTGCCAGTGCCCCTTGTTATTGGCTAATTTTTCATGTAGGGCTTGAGTTATTCTCTGGAGTTGCTGCTGCCCTTCAGCGAGGGTCTGCACTAATTGCTCCATGTTAGTTAATACGTCTTGTTACCATCAAAGCTTTTCCTGAGGTAGGATCTTTATTTTTATTCAGGAGCCTACGAAACAACTTCCTCTTGTCTCAGTGGGTAAAAACAGAAAAATAATAGCCTAGCCTGTTTGGCTCTGACTGACTAAGACCCTGTCTATCCAGGCAGAGCTACCCCTTTGGCCTGCTAACTTTTATTATTTACAGGCAAAATTAAACAAAGAGCCTGCTTACCTCAGCAGCGCTAGAAATAGTCTATGTGCCTATTTGTAAACCGTTGCGATGGTATATAACTTAGCGACGGTATAGAAAAGTTTTTAAATAAATAAATAAATAGTCTTCAGGTAAATAGTTTAGCATATCTCCTGCTTACTTCTCCTTGTGTGTGGGGCCTGCTATCCTCCTGGGGCCTACCTTCTTATCCCTCTCCTCAGGGGAAACCTCCTGCAACCAAGATTCGCTTGTGGGCTTTCTTAAGGTGAACCAGGAAATCGTCAGCTCAGTGTGCAGTAGTGACCAAAAAACACAAATAGAATGTTAAAAATATTTGGAAAGGAATGGAGAACAAAACTGGGAATTTCATTAAGCCTCTGCATGGATCCACTGTGTGACCATATCTTGAGTATTGTATACAGTTCTGGTCGCTCCATCTCTAAAAAGATCTAGCATAACTAAAGGAGATTCAGAGAAGGGCAACAAAAATGTTGAAGGGTATAGAACAGTTCCTTTATGAAGACAGGCCAAACCGGTTAAGGCTCTTCAGCTTGGAGAAAATATGACAGAGAAGGAATAAAGTAAATAAATAATTAAGATGGAGGTTTATAAAATCATTAGTGGAGTGAAACAAGTAAATCTCTCTCATTTGCCTTGTCACAAATCAATGACAGAGATAGGTAGCATAATTCACAGATTCATGGGAATCTGATAGGATCTGTAATGTGAATGCTTTTGCTACAGCTCCCTAGAACTGGGCTGACACTATCATTTTATGTTAAATAGGCCACCTGAGCTGGAGTTTGAACCAGAAGCCTAGAGGTAAAGAGTGCTGTAATGGTGTGACTTTTCCCCTGAGCCATCCAATCTCAACAACAAGTTAATAAGAAATAGTTATTTGCCCTTTCAAATAGTACAGAGACTAGCAAGACACTCCATGAAGCTAATAGGTAGCACATTTAAAGCAAATTAAAGTTTTCAATGCACACACAATTAAGCTGTGGAATTTGTTGCCAGAGAATATGGCCAATATTAATAATGAGGTTTGTATTCAGATAATTTGTTTGGCTAAGTTCAGGTATTTTCATTGGCACCTATTTATTTGACTAAAGTTGTTAACTGGATAAAAAAACATAGCTGAATAAGTCAGAAGCATTATGGGGCAGGGCTCACTTAGTTGGATATCTTTGACATTCAGAGTTATCTGGGTAAGTTATCGGGATAAGTCTGGTTGTGCTGCGATGCAGTCCTAAACTTATCCGGATAACTTTGATTACCTAGATATATTCAAGCAATGACGTCATGCCACTGAATATCTTGATTAAGTTATCCAGATAGATTGGACTGCCTGCAGCTGAATATTGACCTCACTTTAACTAAGTTAAAAAAAAATGTTTGGACAAGTTTTGGGGGGCCAGGTCCATTAACTAATAACACCAAGACAGTCTTGGGAATCTCTGCCTCTTACTTTTGGGAATGAACAGCCGGGAATGGATCTTGCCATTAAGATTTTTGGGACATTTCCAAGTGACCTGGACTTGCCACTGTCAGAGTCAGATACTGGGCTCAATGGACAATTGGTCTGGCCCAGCGTGGCACCTCTTACGTTGAGCTGTTATGTAAACAGAGACAATAAGAGGGGAAAGAGGAAAACATACCTTGAGAAGAAAAAGAGATAAAGAAAGAGAAGAGAGGAAAAAGGATTGAGTGAAGAGAAAAAAATGAGAACAAAATAAAAAGGAAAACAGAAAAGAAAAAATATTGAGAGAAGCAATGCAGAGAGGTAGAGCAAGAGAATGGCACAGTGAGCGACAGAGAGAGGGAGAGAGAAAAAAGGAAACAAAAGGAAAAAAGGAAAAAAAAAGGAAAGAAAATCAACTCTTTGAAGCACAGATTTAATATGCAAGAAACAATATTGGCATGACAATATAGGGATTTGTCCATAGGCCCAAACCCAGTCTCTTGACTATTGTCACAGGGTGATTATCATAAAAATGTGCAATACAGTATAAAAGAAACAAGCAACAAAAATACCAAGGAGAGAGTGAAAAGGGAAGAGAAAGACCTAAAGTGAAACAATGAGGGGTTTGAGAGCGAGGGGAAGCACAGAAGGAGAGACAGCCAGGGACTGAGAAGGAGAGGAAGGGAGTAAGAGAGATGGCAGGGGAGAGGCAGATTTAGGAGTTTGCCACCCCTAGGCACTGTTGCTGCTGTTGTGACCCCCCTTGGGTAAGGTCAGACAACAGGGAGCAGGAGGTGGAAGGCACAGACCCAGAGTTTGCTGTTGCAGCTCAGGCAGAGATTCAGTGGCAAGAACTGGAAAATTGTGAAGCACATTGGCAAATGTTTCCATCTTTCATATGATAAAAATTAAGCAATTTTCCAACCTTGCTTGTGCCCTACATCATTTATTTATTTTTATTGAGTGAGGAATAGGGATCTTAATTATCAATACAGGGATGAAATCTTAGGGATGGACAAAAGAGGAGGAGAGGGTGAGACAGAGGACCAGGAATGGGGGAGAGGAAAGGAGGAGGACTAGGAATAGGAAGGATAGATAATGGGGAAGATCGAGGAGGAAAGGGGGAAATCAGGAATCTGGGATGGGAGAAAACGAGGGAGAGGGAGGGAGATTCTGGGATTGAGAAAGGGAGTAGGACATGTTGGGGGGATGGAGGGAAGGGAGAGGAAGGAAGGGAGGTTCCAGGATCTGGGGGATTGAATCTGAGATCAAGGGAGAGAGAACCTGAATTGCAGTGGGTGGGGAAGGGGGCTCTGTGCTCTGGTCCTGCTCCCCTTACAACTCCTTTCTAACCTCTCAATCTAGCAAACACACACACACCAGCATCAGTCCCTTCTCTCTCTCTCTCACACACACCAGCATCAGTCCCTTCTCTCTCTCACACACACCAACACTGCCCCTTTCCCCCCCCATCTGATCCACTCTCATTCCTCAGCCTCTCTTCTCACCCCCAATGATCCCATTCAGCCCCTCCTAATCTTACCAAAAGGATCCCCCTTTGCTCTCTAACCTGCAGGTTCACTCTCCTCCCATCTTGTTCCCTTCGTGCTGCCTGGGAAGGGAGGGGCTGGATCAGGAAGCAGAGGGCTGTTCTGTGCACAGCTGGAAGGCAGGAAATCTTCAGCCAGCCTGCTGCCCCCACCCCCAGGCCCAGGGTCTAGTGTGTCTATTGACAAATCCAGGCCTGGGCAGGAGACACTGACAGGGCGAGCCATGAGAACAAGGATAGATATCTTTCCACAAAAACAACTTTATTCAGTCTTTTTTTATTTTTTTTGGACAGAAACAGAGAGTGAATGAACACAACTCATAAAAAAAAAAAAAAAAAGATACACTTAGAAGCAGGAACAGGCTTTGAACTCAAGGTGAAAATATACCCCTCCCCCCCCCCCCCCCCCCAAAAAAAAATTCATGCAAGAAATACAAGCAACCACTGACAGTGGACAAATGACAAGCAAGTCATCAGCTAAAGCTCAAGACTAGACTGTAGACTTCTTCTTGGCACTCCAGATCAGCAGGAGCAGGCAGAGGCAGTCTGGTCCTTCTCCTCCTTACATGAACAGCGTCAGAGACCTGGTAGTTTTACCACTGGATACTGCTTGTTTAATCTTTTCTTCACCCATTGGAAGTGCAGAGCTTATTGATGGTTGAAAGCCATTCCTTGGTACCGTACTTGATAACTAAGCTCAGAAAGCCTTGTTTTATCATGACATGAAAAGCACCGATGAGAGCAGGTAAGCGATTCAGAGGGCGAAGTCTTGTGTCTTCAGAGGAAAGATCAGTCAGGAGAAAGTGCTAAAGGAAGAACTGAACCAAGAGAAGGCATAAAGAGAGGAGGAAAGAAGGGGGAAGGAAAGAGAGAGAGAATGAGTGAAAAAGAAGACTACAAAATCCAAAGCAACACTCAGTCCTACTGCGCAGTCCCTGCTGTCTCATGCTCGGAAGTGTTACAGGGACACTCAGTCCTTCTGCACAGTCCCTGCTGTCTCACGGCAGGATGTATTACAAAGACACTCAGCTCTTCTGCACAGTCTCTACTAATCACATTTCAGTGTCTGTTTTGTTTTTTTTACAGTGGTTCTATATACAATATTCTTTTTATTTTGTGACATGCAGGAGATAAGGTCTGGTCTTTTATTACTCATCCCATGAACAGCTCTACTCCTTTCTGTACAGTAAGGAGAGATGAAAATATCTGGAGCTAATAAGTCCCTTACATTGTTCTACAAACAGGGAGCAGATTGGCTGTTGGGAGAAAGAGCGCAATCAATCATGGTAATGCAAGTGATTGGCACGAGAACAATATCAGACAGGGACAGCAATCTTTTGGTGTTAGTGGCTGTGGCTGTCTTGCTGCAGATCCCAGCCCTCGCCTTACCTAGGGAGAAGCTCCTCAGAAAGTCAGGGGCTCTTCCTATTTGTCTTCTTTAAAGCCTCCCTCCTGCCCTCTGCCCTCTGCCCTCCAGCCTTTCATCCTATCTCCTTCCCTAATGTCTCTTTCCTGCCTCCTTTCCTTCTCATCCTCTGCTGTTTCTCTTCCCTCCTCCCCATGTCCCTCTCTCCTTCTCCTCTGACCTTCCTCTCCTCTGTCCCCTCTCTGACTCCTCTGCGGCCCTCCCCTGGATGATTCCTCACCCCTTCCTCCTCCTGCTTCCTCAGCTTTCCTACTTATTCCTAAGAACATAAGAACATAAGAAATTGCCATGCTGGGACAGACCAAGGGTCCATCAAGCCCAGCATCCTGTTTCCAACAGAGGCCAAAACCAGGCCACAAGAACCTGGCAATTACCCAAACACCAAGAAGATCCCATGCTACTGATGCAATTAATAGCAGTGGCTATTCCCTAAGTAAAATTGATTAATAGCCGTTAATGGACTTCTCCTCCAAGAACTTATCCAAACCTTTTTTGAACCCAGCTACACTAACTGCACTAACCACATCCTCTGGCAACAAATTCCAGAGCTTTATTGTGCGTTGAGTGAAAAAGAATTTTCTCGGATTAGTCTTAAATGTGCTACTTGTAACTTCATGGAGTGCCCCCTAGTCCTTCTATTATTCGAAAGTGAAAATAACCGAGTCACATCTACTCGTTCAAGACCTCTCATGATTTTAAACACCTCTATCATATCCCCCCTCAGTCATCTCTTCTCCAAGCTGAAAAGTCCTAACCTCTTTAGTCTTTCCTCATAGGGGAGTTGTTCCATCCCCTTTATCATTTTGGTTGCCCTTCTCTGTACCTTCTCCATCGCAACTATATCTTTTTTGAGATGCGGCGACCAGAATTGTACACAGTATTCAAGGTGCGATCTCACCATGGAGTGATACAGAGGCATTATGACATTTTCCGTTCTGTTAACCATTCCCTTTCTAATAATTCCTAACATTCTGTTTGCTTTTTTGACTGCTGCAGCACACTGAGCCGACGATTTTAAAGTATTATCCACTATGATGCCTAGATCTTTTTCCTGGGTGGTAGCTCCTAATATGGAACCTAACATCGTGTAACTATAATTCCCTCTCAGGCTTTACATGCCCAGCTGGGCCTAAACCAGATCTTTTAGTTTAACTCTCTCCAACTGGCCTCTCCCCACTCCTCACAGTTATCCTGCTCCTCTTTTTCAGCTTGAATCTTTTTCTTTCAGCTATTCAAGACAGCCAGGATGTTTTATAGCAATCAACCTCAGACGTTCATAAAATCCGTCAGCTCCCAGCCTATTTCATACGAAGGAGCTGGGTTCGTTTTTTGTTTTTTTTTTCCCTCCTCTCCCTTTTCTGTTAGGAAGGGGCCTGAGCAGACTCACTGGTCAGTACCAACATACAGCAGCTAGGAATAAATAACAGGAGCGACATGATTTCTCTCTTCTGTGTCTGCTGCTGCGCTGCGGCTCAGGATGGATCCCACCCCCTTCCCCCTGCACTGCAGTTCTCAGCGCCCAGCCTAGCCTGGGCCATCGCCTAGCAACAGCCAATCACAGGCGCAGAGAGAGGGAGGGGGGCGAGGGATGTGACTCCCATCCCAGAGGCGAGGTGGTGGTGGTGGTGGTGGTGGGAGAGAGAGAGATGGGGGGGTGAGGCTGTGTAAGCATGCCACTCCACGTGTTACATAACAGAATTATCAGCACCTCTAACCTCATGACAAATCTATGCTGCACAGGGACACTGAAGCAGAGCTAAAGGAGACCCGCCTTCTCCTCGGTCTGGAATCAGTGCGTGTGCAAGGAAGGCGACGGTGGCTCAGCCTCACCTCTCTTCTCTGGCGAGTAATCCTCGGGCAGGAGTGCATCCTGGCGGTTCCCTAGCACGAAGGCGAGCAGAGAGAGCACCAGGGCGTCAATGATCCCCAGGATAGCCAGCGTGAACCCCCAGTGGATGGCGCAGTTCCCCAGGTGGTAACTCCCAGCCTTCGGCCCACACAGGAACTGCACCTCTGGGGCTCCCCATCCGTCAGGGAAAATGATGCACCCCAGTGCCTGACAGGTAGCTGAAAATACCCAATATCCAATGTTAGTTCACAGACCACACCTACCATGACTTTAGAGCCATCCAATGTGGCCTCTTTAATTCTCATTAATGATCCCGCTTCTGAGCCCTCAAAAGAATCACGAACACTCCACACTGAATATGAGTGAACTTGATGAGGGTCGCAGTAGTGGAATAGCAGGGGATGCTGCAGGGCAGGAGTGAGGTACATTGGCAGAGCTGTGTGTGTGGGTTTCAGTAGTGGAATAGCAGGGGATGCTGCAGGGCAGGAGTGAGGTACATTGGCAGAGCTGTGTGTGTGGGTTTCAGTAGTGGAATAGCAGGGGATGCTGCAGGGCAGGAGTGAGGTACATTGGCAGAGCTGTGTGCCTGGATCTCAGTAGTGGAATAGCAGGGGATGCTGCAGGGCAGGAGTGAGGTACATTGGCAGAGCTGTGTGTGTGGGTTTCAGTAGTGGAATAGCAGGGGATGCTGCAGGGCAGGAGTGAGGTACATTGGCAGAGCTGTGTGCCTGGATCTCAGTAGTGGAACAGCAGGGGATGCTGCAGGGCAGGAGTGAGGTACATTGGCAGAGCTGTGTGCCTGGGTAGTGGAATAGCAGTGGATGCTGCAGGGCAGGAGTGAGGTACATTGGCAGAGCTGTGTGCCTGGGTCTCAGTAGTGGAATAGCAGGAAATGCAGGGCAAGAGTGAGGTACATTGGCAGAGCTGTGTGCCTGGGTCTCAGTAGTGGAATAGCAGTGTATGTATGCTGCAGGGCAGGAGTGAGGTACATTGGCAGAACTGTGTGCCTGGGTCTCAGTAGTGGAATAGCAGGAAATGCAGGGCAAGAGTGAGGTACATTGGCAGAACTGTGTGCTTGGGTCTCAGTAATGGAATAGTAGGGGGTGTTTCAGTGCAGGATTGAGGGCAGTCTCTGTACTGGAATAGCAGGAGCTGTTGCAGAACCAGGTGTGCATGGTGGAATAGCAGGGGGCAAAAGATTGAGGTACAATGGCAGAGCCGTATACCCTGCAGGACACAGACACTTCTTCACCTAATACCAAGCCCTCATGTTCAGGAGTATCAAACTATGTGCATGAAATTAAGCGCTGTGCCTTTAAGAGGGCTGGTAGAGGCTGAAGCAGGGAAGCAGAGATCGAGAGTATATTAGAGAAGTGACAGACCTAGAAATATGCACATGAGAAAGACTATGAGCACAAAAGGATTGAACAGAGAGAGAGAAAGACGGGAAAATGAAAAGAAATTACACAAACCGCAGTAAGAAAGAAAGAAAACATGGAATTTAGACACAGGAATCTGAAGAAAGCAAGATACACAGGCCACAGAGGATTTTCCTGCAGATGCATGCTTTTCCATATCCATGCCGTGCTTCCTGATCCGCTCCAGCCGGATATCACAAATCACCTCACCCCCACCAACACCCTCCAGTGGCACTCACCAGCCGTCAGCTGAAGCCACGCGCAGACCTTGTAGACCGTGGCTGCATTGCAGAACCAGAAGAGCCCGAAGCAGCCCACGCTGGCCAGCACAAGCACCAATGCCATCAGCACAAACACCGCTGCTGCCTTGAAGGCTGGCACTGGGGTCAGTGTGGCCAGTGACCCCTGGCACTCTGCAGCCCATTCCGCCTCCACGCACACTTGATATAGGCCAAAGTGACCCGCACTGGTGGGCACCCAGTGCACTGGTGCTGTCCGCACCCAGGTGGGCTGGATGAGGACCACGATCTCAATGAGGCCAAAGCAGAGAGTGCAGACAGCCCAAAGGGCTCCGACTGCCCGGGCGTTACGCACAAAGTCTGTCTGGTAGAGTTTGGCTACCTCCGTGGCTTCCAGCATGGTGAAAAAGCTACCAGTTCAGTCTGGATCGTAGTGTCAGGAAGGAAGGGGAAGAGAGCTGTGCTTAGCGCTGCTGAGAAGACTGTGGTGCTGCAGGGTCCACCATGCCAGGGAGAATACGCTGCATCAGTGCTTCCTTGCAGTCTGTCCCTTTAACGGTTCAGTAGCAAGCAGGTTAGTGGCCAGGAAAGAATAAGCACCAAGTGTCGAGGAAGCAGATTATCCATCACATGAATCCTGATCAAGAGAGGGAGGAGAGAGGGAAACGAAGACACCACCTCCCTTCTCTGTGAATCCAATTCAAAATGATCATGGTGTAAGCACAACAAGCTTGCAGCACCTAGAATTTCACTAATCTGTATGACCCTCCCTGTTATAAAAACTCTTGAAGGTTCCCAGCATGTCCCTCTCATCTCCCATAGAAGAAATTCCTGATTTGTAAAAAAAAAAAAATCCTTTTCATAAAATCTATGAAGTAATGTATACCCTGGAGAAGAAGAAGAGGGAATCTCCAAGTTGCTAATGTTGCCATGAACAGTAGGGATGTGTATTTGTTTGAAATAAAACATGAAAGTTTAACCCTTTCAACTCTATTTGTTTTTAAAAAAACAAAACGAAAAAGAACATGAGTGAAATTGTGTTGGTTTCCATTCGTTTCATTAAAAAAAAAAAAAAGTCAGCATCTCTGTCACAAATAAAAAAAAAGCAAAAACTTTCAGGACCCCCGTACCTTTAATCACCTTCCTCCATCCCAAACCCTTTTACCATATTTTTCTTTCTTCACAGGACCGATGCCATTTTGTACAGAAGAAATTCACAATGGCACCAACCTCGGTCTATCAGAGCCATTTCTAAGCATACCATAGGTGGAGCACGAGCAACCGGGAGTAGCTCTTGCCCCATGAAGAAGTAAAGAATATAGTAAGTGGGTTTGAGTGGGAGGGGTGGGGTGGGGGATTGGAGGGGGGCATGCCAGGATTTCTTTTCTTCTCCATTGAGGCCTGTCATTTTTTTCTTGTGTTATTTTTTCTTCATTTTCTAAATTACATTTGTTGTTTGTGTGACCTCTGTTTCCTTCCCTGCCTTGGGGAACACTAGCGCAGCTCTCCCAGGTGGGGGAGAGTCTCTCAGGCTGCGAGCTGGTGGCAGGATAACCTGCAGAGCCAAAACCGGGCCAAGGACCTCTCCATGAAATAAATGACTGTCCACACCAAACATGTGCTCCAAAACAAAGAGAGTTTACTCAGATTTGGTCAAAATAAAACGTTAGGAAAAAACAGGAAAAAAAAAATACAGGAAAAATCACAGTTCTTATCCAGCACTTCACACAACTTCAATAGCTTCAGTACTTTTCTCCCACAATCGCAGCCTCTTCCAGTACTCACAATGTCCAGAACAGTTCCATGGATGGTCACTCCTGCTATGCGATGAAACCTTCCAAGCCCTGTACTAAGTCCAGTTTCTCTCCTGGTCCTGTCAGTCCTCAGCTGCAGTTGTTTGAAACATAGAAACACGATGGCAGAAAAATTCCTTATGGCCCATCCAGTCGGCCCATCCGTCCAATTAATTGAGCATTATAATTCTCATCACTTCCTTATTGGTCCCCTGTATTTTATTTATCCCATGCTTTCTTGAACTCAGATACTGTTTTTGTCTCCACCACTTCAACTGGGAGGCTGTTCCATATAACCACCACCCCTCTCTGTAAAGAAATATTTCCCAAGATTTCTCCTGAATCTACCCCCTTTCACCTTCATCCCATGACCCCCTCGTTCTAGAGCTTCCTTTCCATTGAAAAAAGGCTCACCTCCTGTGCATGGAAACCTCTGAGATGTTTGAATGTCTCTTTCATATCTCCCCTATCTCGCCCTTCCTCCAGGGTATACATGTTTAGATCTTTAGGTCTATCCCCATATGCTTTAGAATGAAGACCGCTGACCATTTTAGTAGCCACCCTGTGGACCGACTCCACCCTGTTTATATCCATTTTAAGCTGTAGTCTCTACAATTGTGCACAGTATTCCAAGTGAGGTCTCGCCAGTGATCTACACAGGGGCAATATCACCTCCTTTTTCTGCTGACCTTTCCTCTCCCTGTGCACCCAAGCATCTTTCTGGCTTTTACCATCACTTTATCTACCTGTTTGGCCTCCTTGAGTTCATCAGATACAATTACCCCCCGTTCCCTGTATGTACCCGGATCAGTCCAGACAGTGGGTTATGTCCCCCTTCCAGCAGATGGCGTCAGAGAAAAACTTGAAGGGCGCCCTCATATAAGCAGGTGCACCCTCTTCAGTATTCTTCTGACTCCAGCAGATGAGAGCGTTAGAACCTGCGGTTCCCCCTCTTTACTTTTATAGATAGAACATTAGCTTTTTTATTCTCTCTTTTGCTCTTGTTCTTTCTGAGGATGGATCAAGTTTAATACAAAAAAAAAAAGAGAAAGCACTACAGCCTTCATGTTTTTACAAGGTTAATTTCCAGCCGCTTTATCAGTCCCTTTGTAAAAACATTAAACAATGGCTTAACCTCCCCTTATCTCTATTTGGCAGAATATATCTTTTAAAAATGATTGAATTGCCCATATGGCTAACTAGAAGAGATATCAGAGTAATAGAGAGCGAATTATCCAGATTTATTTGGCAAGGGAAAAAAAAGCTAGGTTGCCGCTACATATCTTGCAGGCCCCGTGGGCTTTGTTTGGTCTGTGTTGTCCAGACCTCAGACATTATTAATCGTGCCTGTTTGTTGCGTATTAACCACAATTGGCTCTACAAATCATCCATATACTCCCCATACAATATGTTGAGGGCATGGTTGGGTGGATTTGCACCCTTAGCTCTTCTCCAATGCTCAGCCCAATATATCCCCTCCCTTCCTTCAACATATTGCACTCTTGCGGCGTACCGGAAGGACTGGGTGGCGTTCTGTAAACATCTAAATCTTAAATCAAAGAGTACTGCTCTTATTGCGCCAACCCAGACTTTGCCCTGGGTTGCATACAAGGGGTCTTCCAACGATGCCAACATTTAGGTCAGGAATATATGTATCAAATTTTTGAACACAAAACAAACTCGGTGGTCAGCTTTACAGATATACAATCTTTGTACCACATCCCACGTAAAGATTTTTATGCATATTTACAAGTTAGGCACTACATCACATCTTCCTGACTGGAAAATCCGAATTTAGAAAATAAAAGTGCAATATCTTCTTTCTTTCACTTCATATGCTCTCAAAAACCTTCTTGTAAATGGTTCTCCTGAAAACTATTAGAAGGGTCCTCGCCCGCCCTCTTTCAATATCTTCTTTCCCGTTGGTCTAAATGGCCAAATATTATACTCACGCTCTCGGACTTGAAACAATTCTTTTCAGAAATTCCCAAAATATCTGAGAATACATTAAGAGAACTCCAATATAAATTCATATGGCAATTATATATTCCACAAGCCCTCGCGTATAAATGGAAACTTTGCACTTCCCCCATATGTGAGAAATGTTCAACTGCTACAAATGACTATTTGCATAGTTTTTGGGAATGTCCCCGCATACAAGACCTCTGGAACTCAGTGAACCAGAACTTATCAATTATTTTGCAGTTGGCAATCCCAGTTGATATGCATTTCTGGCTGTTTGGGAAACAATTAGCAGTTATGCACACTTGGCCCAGAGAGTCAAAACAGTTATTAGAGAAAGCAAGACTGACTACTAAGCAATCTATCCTGACGTATTGGATAGGTCCCCACTAACCCTTGTGGGAACTGAAAATGCTCAAGCTGCTGCTAACGATGGAATATTTGTTGACTGCACAATCTTCTGCCAAACGTAGAAAGGAGGCGAAATCTATCTGGCTTCCCTTCTTACATTCTTTACCTCCGGAGTCGTCACAAAACCTGCCTATAATCTAACTATTGCATTAGTTTTCTTGCTTGGAATATTCTGGGACTGACTATTAGAGGCCACACACACCAGGTCTTACCCCTAACAACATATGTTACAATCCAATACTATACCTGGCAGAACCATTACTATTACTAACTGGGTATGAGACCATACCATACAATTACATAATCAATCATTACGCTGTCATTTAAATAAGTGGTTAGCTCTGTGGTCTCTACCATAGCAAGTGGGTAATATCAACCAGGTAAAAAGCAATATAGGCTCGAAAAGAAAGGGTTAAGGAGTAGAGTAGAAAACATGGGGTAATGTTCAAATAGTATAATTGTTTTCGCTTATTATTGATAGAATCATATTGTTAGACTTACTAATGGTTAAAAATAGTTGTAAATATTCAGTGCATATAATGGGGCGGATTTTAAGAGCCCTGCTCGCCTAAATCCGCCTAAATCCGGGCCTATGTAAATCCGGGCCTATGTAAATCCGCCTAAATCCGGGTAGGCCTATGTAAAATACCCTAAATCCGGGTAGGCCTATGTAAAATAGGCGCACCGGCGCGCAGGGCCCTGCTCGCCTAAATCCGGGCGGATTTAGGCGAGCAGAGCCCTGCGCGCCGGTGCGCCTATTTTACATAGGCCTACCGGCGCGCGCAGAGCCCCGGGACTCGCGTAAGTCCCGGGGTTTTCAGAGGGGGGCGGGCCCGATCTGCGTGGCGTTTTCGGGGGGTGTCGGGAGCGTTTCGGGGGCGGGCCCGGGGGCGTGGTTACGGCCCGGGGCGGTCCGGGGGCATGGCCGCGCCCTCCGGACCCGCCCCCAGGTCGCGTCCCGGCGTGCTAGCGGCCCGCTGGCGCGCGGGGACGCTAGCACGCCGGGGACGCGACCTACCTCCGTTCCCTCCGAGGCCGCTCCAAAATCGGAGCGGCCTCGGAGGGAACGGAGGTAGGCTGCGCGGCTCGGCGTGCGCCGGCTATAAGGAATCGATAGCCTTGCGCGCGCCGATCCCGGATTTTTGCGGCTACGCGCGTATCTACTAAAATCCAGCGTACTTTTGTTGGCGCCTGATGCGCCAACAAAAGTACGCCAAATCGCGCTATTTGAAAATCTACCCCATTTTGTATACTGTTTACTCCAGTAAATTTCAATGTTGTACTGTTGTAAAACACCAATAAAATGATTAAAAAAAAAAGAGTAACTTTTTCTTCTAACCATTCCAAAAATGTCACTCATGAAGACATTGAACAGAACCAGTCCCAAAACCGATCCTTGTGACCCTCCACTTAACACTGTTCTCCCTTCTGAGTAGGTTCCATTTACCATTACACGCTGTCTTCTGTCAAGTCAACCAGTTTGCAATCCACACTACTACCTTGGCACTCACTCCCATGCTTCTCCTTTTATGCATGAGCCTCCTATGTGGGACTATATCAAAAGCTTTGCTGAAATCCAAGTCAATTACATCACATGTTCTTCCTTGATCCAATTCCCTAGTCACCCACTCCAAAAAAAAAAAAAAAATCAGATTTCATTTTATTAAAGTTTATATACCATCAATAGAAGGAAAAAATTTGTTTCGATTCAGTTTTCGTTTTGCCAGAACCCAAATTTGCTGCATTAGTTTCATAGGGGGAAAAACCAATTCATTGATTAGTTTTATTCGTTTTCCGTTTTCCCATTAAAGTCAATGGGGGAAGTATTTGCAGCCTATTCTTGGCTGCAGAATTGGGGGTTTCTTATCAATTCTGATGAAACTTCTGGGGAGCAATCATCAGAACGAGAAAAGAGCTCCAAGGTACTTAGACTGTGACAAAGTGGCACCAAAGTGGCATGAAAAGCCTAAGGCACTTTAAAGGGGCAAAGGGGTACCAGGAGTGGCAAGAGTGCTTTAACAGAGGTGCAAAGCAGTAGCGAGAGTGTAAAAAACACACCACAGCTTCAAAAGAGAGCACCGATAATAGTTGCATGAACCCTCGAAGGCAGCATGACAGGCAAAATGGCAAGACAAGTGGCATCAACATCCTACAGCACAATGAAGGGGGAACATAGCAAGCAGAAAGTGTGTCAGAAAAAACCACAAGGTTCCGATAAAGGGACAAAGCAGCAGAAAGACTAGCACCTATGCACCGAGGAACCATGATAGTGGCAAGAACACCACAAGGAGTAGATTGAGTCATCTGGTGTATGGCAGCAAGGCAGAGTGGCAGAAAATTGATAGGGGCAAGACAGGCTGGCAGAGCGGAGGTACTCTGGTCCCTATGGTTTTGATAGGGGCAAGACAGGCTGGCAGAGCTGAGGTAGCCAGGTCCCTGTGGTTTTGATAGGGGCAAGACAGGCTGGCCCCAGGGAGAGTTCCCTTTCCTTTGAGCAGGAAAGGGCTCCCTAGAATGGGTTCGCCCCTAGGGTGGGGTGTTTCTGTTGGCGTCTAGTGAGCTCTCGCTGGTTTTTTAAAATCTGGTGGGTGTAGCAGATATGCAAACAAGAATTTTGAAGGCCGAGGAGGTTTCCATGTGAACAGCGGTTCAACATGGGTCAGAAGGTGCTAAGAGATAGGCTGGCTACACCCGGAGAGAGTTCCCTTTCCTTTGCGCAGGAAAGGGCTCCCTAGAATGGGTTGGCCCCTAGAGTGGAGCATGAGCCTTCAAGCGTGGTGAGTCGACGTGGAGGAGGTTTCCATGTGAACAGTGGTTCTGGTTCAACATGGGTCAACGGGTACTAAGAGATAGGCTGGCTACATCCGGGTAGAGTTCCCTTTCCTTTGAGCAGAAAAGGGCTCCCTAGAATGGGTTGGCCCCTAGAGTGTGGTGGTTCCGTTGGCATCTAGTGAATACCCAGAAGCTATTAACTGAACTTATGCACTTCAGCTCATGACAAAGGAACTTAAAGAGCTCTCAGAAATAAGAAAACTGTTACTCAAGTCCAAATCCTCAATATCAACCTATGTTGACTTTGTACCCTACAGTGCCTCTATAAACTATGGGAACACATAGGATGAACTAGAGTACAACTACCACTAGTTTTCTACAGTACTAGAAACAATGTTGGCACCTAAGAAGCATCTAGGGAAAATGGCCCTTATTATGAAAGTCATGAAAACTATTGAGCATATGAAATATCCAAGCTAAAAACTGGACAGACAGGCACAGCATTAGAGATCAGGCCCTTGTAGGGACGTAAGGCCTGGACAGACAGGCACAGCATTTGAGGTAAAGCCCTTGTAAATACCCAGAAGCTATTAACTGTACTTATGCAATTCAGCTGATGACAAAGGAACTAAGAGCTCTCAGAAATAAGAACACAGCTACTCAAGTCCAAATCTACAATATCAACCTATGTTGACTTTGTAGTTTACATAGTGCCTCTGTAAGCTATGGGAACATAGAGGATGAACTGGAGTGCAATTACCACCAGTTTTCTATAGTACTAGAAACATTAATGTTGGCACCTAAGATAGATTTAGGGAAAATGGCCCATATTATGAAGGTCATGAAAACTATTGAGCATATGAAATATGCAAGCTCCAAACATCTGAACTCAGCTTTTTATGTTCTTACATTCCAAATGTTGCAAAACAGGAAAAAGAATATTCTGGAAAGAAGTGATGCACAAATACATGAAACTGAAATTAGAAATACTAGAACTAAACTCAGACAGGCACAGCGTTTGAGGTCAGGCCCTTGTAGGGACATACAGCCTGGACAGTGGACAGAATGGCACAGCGTTTCAGGTCAGGTACATGTGCTGATATTATCTGGAGCATAGGAGGCAGTTGAAGCTGCTGCAAGGCTTTCAATTGCTTTTATTCGTCTTACCATTCACAGGGAAAATTTTGAAACCCGAACAAAGGCATGTTTATTTTAAAAAAACACTAGCATTTTCATCAACTCTGGTGCCAGCCTTGAGCAGTGAGGGCTCATGATATCCCCTGTCATTGAAAATACACTTTCACTGGGCATACTGGTTGGTGGACATGACAGATATCGCTGAGCCACTTTGGCTAGGTGTGGCCAGACAGTGGACTTGTGTGCCCAATATGCCAGCGGATCTTTCTGCATGTCCTCTGTGGGCTCAGAGATACTGTGTTACTGACATTTGTGCTGGTGTCTCCTTTGCTTGGGTGGGCTGAGAGTCACTCATGCCAGCTGCTTTCTCTCTAGCCTGTTCCAGAACAGATGATTTTTTATGGGCAACATGGCTTTGGCATACTGAAATGGAGGAGGAAGTACTAGCTGTCACTGACAGAGTGCTGCTCCTGCTTGGGCTAGCACTACTCCCTGAAGTACCCACTGTTTCCTCCTCTGCTTCATACCTAATCTGTCTCTGCCTGTGGCACTCCTGTTCATGGACATTTACTAACAGCAGGTCCTTCATAAATATGAGACAATTGGACTGTAGGGTGAGTTTCCCTTTCACACGGGGATCACAGACTGTGGTGAGCATGTATGTGTGGTCTTCTGTTAAAGGTCTTAATTTCTCTTGCACCTGCTTCTGCAAAAAGTCCAGACAATGCAGCACCTCTGCTGTCATTCCCTCTTCCTGTTTAAAGCCCTCCAAATTTTCCTCCAGAAAATTAACTATAGAGATGTCAGCCAAGGTGGCACTTCTGGAACTCAGCTCCTCTGTGGCATCCTTGAAGGGCTGCAGGATTTTTACCAGCTGACTCATGACTAACCAATCATGACACCCTAGGGAACTATGCACACCTATGTTTATTGCCGCAGAAAGTTCATGAAGGGGTGTCTGCTGCTCCACTAACCTCTGTAGAATCATAAAGGTGGAATTCCACCGGGTGGCAATATCTTGAATGAGACGCTTGTGAGGCATCTCCAAATCAGTCTGCTTTTGTTGGAGAACCTGCCCCGCCTTCACAATTCTGTGGAAGTGCGCTGCTATGTTCCTGCACTTGTGTATTAACAAATGCAGGTATTCATTCTCTTGGTGATTGGACTCCAACCCCAGAGATTCCGTGCAAAACATTGGTTGTTCTGAAAGCCCCCGTCGCATATTGCCTTTACCATGTTTGCACCATTGTCTGTGACAAAGAACTCTGCCTGAAGATTCCTGTCTTGCTGGTGTAGCTGCCAGCCCGCCAGCGTCTGTCTGATGCATGCTAGAATATTGGCTGAGGTATGGGCCCACCTCCACCCTGATACTTGTTCACTAATAGAGCTGCTGCCTGCCCCTGCCTCAGCCAAGCCCCGCCCCTGTGCTGTCAGGGAGAGGTAAGAGTGTGCAGCATTCAGTGCGGTCCAGATATCGCAGGTGAAATGCACACTCCCCTCTGCCTTAGCTAGCAGCACTTGGATGTGACTGCGACACTGGTTGTACAGGCTGGGGATGATCTTTCTGCTAAATGTGGTTCTGGAGGGGACTTTGTATTTTGGAACTAAGACCTTCAGCAAATGCTTGAAACCCACATTCTCCACTATCTGCAAGGGCTGGTCATCAAGGGTAATCATTTCCCCAATGCTCCTGGTTACAACTTTTGAGGCTGCCTGCCTCCTTCCCTGGGAGAGCGTTACCAAACACCACCCCATTTGCTCCATGGTGGGTTGTCGCTTCTGACACATGGCAGGGGGCTGCTGGCCTGCCACCTGACTGCTAGAAGGGGCTGAGGGCGTGGGGTGACTCTGCTCCTTTTCAACCACTTTACGCTGGCTGGAAAAAGGGGTCCCCTGACTGGTACTGCCACCATCTCCAGATGGCAGTACTGTTGGGTATTGCTTCTGCATATGATGCATCATGCCAAAATTAGTTAGATGTCCCATTTGCTTACCTCTGCTAATGGCCCTGGCACAGTAATTACACTGAGCAAAACGCGGGTCCTCCGTCACTTTAAAGTGGCTCCAGATCACAGATTTCTTTTGTGATCCCTTCTCTATAGCCTTCGGGGTGGATGCTGGCACTGGAGCTGAGGTAGTGGGTGCACCCTGAGAAGCAATGCCAGGGGCATCAGTCATACTCTGTGCCTGCGCTGACTGTTCTTCCTCCTCCTCATCATCAGTTTCATCTCTCCCCTGCAGCACTGAGGTGGAGGCTAAGACAGAACTAACTAATCCTCCTTAACCTTCTTCAGCTATTACTTCTTCCATTTCTGATGATGAGAATCCCACACAAGATGATTCTTCATCGGAATTAGAAGCAAACAGTGCCTGCGCTATATTTTCAACGCTAAGTCGAGTCTGCTGTCGCACTGCTGCTTTTGGGTCTCGCCCTTTTGTCTTGCATGACTCAGCCTCCCCTTCCCTCACCTCCAAAACTACAAGGTCAGAAACAGGTGGTGGTGATGCATCATCTTTAAATTTCATTTTTTTCTGGATGGAACTGCCTGCCCCTTCAGAGATTTTAGATTGGAACAGGTCCCTTTTTAACTTTAATGGGGGACTGGCACTGCCTTTTGAAGTGCCTCCTCTGCCAGTCCCAATCACTCGACCACGTCTAGCTTTCCCTGACATCATGGATTTAATGTCATTGCCTACTAGGGATTTCAATTAAAAGAATTATTTCCAAAAGAGGCCTACTGGGGATTTGGCTTCAAAAAGCACCGATGTCCCAATATATGTAAGTCTGCAAAACTGCCCACAGATGCAGTGCCTTGATGTACACTACAACTGGGACCGCTGTATGTACACACAACAAACTTGTAACTACAAAAGAGGCCTACTGTGGATTTGGTTTCAAAGAGCACCGCTGTCCCAATATATGTGAGTCTGCAAAACTGCCCACAGATGCTGTGCAGTGCCTTGATGTACAGTACACTACAACTGGGACCACTCTGTGCACAATTCCTAGTGATGCTGCTTCTTGTTTGAAAATACTAACTCACATTATCTCCCACCCACACCCTGCCTGGCCTGCAACTACCTATCCCAGGGGGGTAAGATAAGCAGCAAAATACCACTGCTAGCAGCTTGTCTCAGTGGGAGAGACAGGGACAGTCTGAGATCAAAATCCCCAGTATTTCTTCACAGAGAGGGTGGTGGATGCTTGGAATGCCCTTCCGGAGGAAGTGGTGAAGACCAGAACTGTGAAGGACTTCAAAGGGGCGTGGGATAAACACTGTGGATCCATAAAGTCTAGAGGACGTGAATGAATGTGGACAAAAGGATTTGCATTCACAAAAAAGCAGGGAGTAGCTTGCTTGTTACGGTGGTTACTACCCCAAACCAAATAAGCCTGATACTTCACTTTCAATGCATATCCAGCATAGCTCTCTGCTTCAACGGCAGGGGAGAAAGACTGATGCTTCACACATAACCAACATGGCTCTCTGCCTCAACGGCAGGGGAGAAAGTCTGATGCTTCACTTTCAATGCATGTCCAGCATAATTCTCTTCTTCAACGGCAGGGGGAATGAAGAAAAGAGGATCTATATACAGACAACAACCAAAAAGGACTGAATTACATAGTCTGGGTAAACAAATAAGCATGGATGTAGCTTGCTTATTGCGGCAGTTACTACCCCTAACTAATTAAGCTATATATTTCACATAGATGCAGCTCCAACACTGCTCTCTGCATTAATGGTGGGGGTGGAAGGGAAATAGAACCAAAAGGTTACTAAGAGCCAAGAGTAACAGATAAGTATGAGAAAAGAAAATGTGCAAAGCTTGCTGGGCAGACTGGATGGGCCGTTTGGTCTTCTTCTGCCGTAATTTCTATGTTTCTATGTATGTTTCTATGTTTCTAATAAAAAAAAAAGTGCCTGGCTGGCTGGCTGGCACTGCAGCAAAAATGAACAAATATCTTTTTCAATGGAAAATTCTATCAAAGAGGCTAGCAACTGAATACAGGTTTGAGACACTCAGACTAGCTCTGAGTAAAGCCACCATCCCCGGACCACCCCCACAAAGAAAGAGCGTGGCACGCTGCATGCTTAAGGTATAAATAGTTCAGCGTCATCAGGAACAGCGTCACAGTGCACTGAGTGAGAGCGGCGATTAGCTACATTAGAAAAATGTTTAGCTCTGAAAAGTTGCATGCTCACCTCCTTGCCAACCTGTCTGACCCACTCTATGACAAGGCTGTGAGGTCACTTATGACTCACAGGAAAGGGCTGGTTTTTCTTATGGATACCTCATGGCCTTCTCCTATTTCAAACGGCCGCTAAGAAATCACTGCGAACCAAAAGAATGAAACTAATATGATATGTTTTATTCGTGGGGGATCGCCCTGCATTTCACGAACCCACGACTAAAACGAATAGGGACTTATGAGTTGCGGATTGCACATTCATTGAAAATGAATGCACATCCCTAACCATCAATGCATGGCCTAAGGTGGTGAACAAGCTGAACATTCATGATTTGTCTGACAGGACTTTCACCTGGTGAATCCTTGCGGTCTCGGGTCCAGCAACGCATCAGATTGTAGATAGTTTATTCTCTCTGCTACTGCTCTTGTGAAGCAGAATCACAACCATTCTTCTCCAGTTGTGCAGTACCATTCCTGGGTACAGGGATCTCTATTGCACAGGTCTTTCAGCTGACCTGCCAGCAGATCTGTGCTCCCTTACTATGCTTGTTCAGCATCCTTGCGCCTGTGGCAATTTACAGCTGATCAAAACAAGCAGTAGTCTGAAAAGTTTGCATTTCAAAGCTGAAAAATGTACAGTAGTTTATATTTATGTGAAATAAGTTCCCTCCTCCAAACTTCAGCTCAGGGCCAGTTTTTCCATTAGGCAAACTATACAGTTGTCGAGGTTGCCAAAATCCCTGGAAACCTCTAGGTGCTGTCTACCCACTTTTAAGACACAGCCCCACAAGAGAGAAGGGATGGTGGGGTGAGATGTTGGGGATGCTGGGTGAGCGGGAAAGTTATGGAAAAAGGGTACTATGCAGGTGAGTATGGGGTGGAAAAAGCTTCTGCATAGGTAAGGGGTAGAGCGAGAGGATGCTGGGTATTGCAAAGAGTTTGGGGTGATGCTGAGCAGGGAGCAAAGGGGAGAAAGAGAAGAATGCTGGGGGGAGAAGGGAATAGAGATGGATGATGAGGAAGAAACAGAAGAGAGGCTGGGCACTGTGCATAGGAAGCTAAGGGAAAGGGATGTGGGACTTAGATGAGCATGAGAGGTGAATGCTAAGCAGGGTAAGAGGGGCAGGGTAGGCTTCTGCTAGGCAGGTGTGGGGGGGAGGGGAGGGCATAAGATTTAAAGTGCAGCTAGGGCACTTACCGTTGCCCCAGGCCAGCCTCAGCTCTCCCTCTGCCTTCTGGGTGCTGAAATTTTATCTAGAGCAACTTCACCACCAGCTCCTGTTCCACTTCCTAATAGAGGGCAGTTGGATTAACGTAATCGAGCTTGGTGTGTTCGTCAGCAGCTTTTCATTTTCGAGTGAGATTGTGAAAATATAGAGGCTGATGCAGTAATAGGGAGGTTGACTGTATGCTGAAATCCAGGGCACAGTTTAAGACAGATTCTTTTTTTTTTTTTTTTAATCTCCAGCTGCAGTAAGATGCTTTGCAAATACATCACGAGTTTAAAAAACACAGACTATAAATTTGCATTCAGCACAGGCCAAACACACATTTTAACACAGGAGGGGGGGGGGGGTGTTACTATTGCTGAAAACAGCCCAATATGGAGTTAGCAGGACAGCAGATGTATCTGGCTAAGTGGCAGCCCTCACTAGCAAGCTGGATAAGATCTGGCTATCTAGCACATAGCTGGATACGTACAGATTTATCCAGGGAAGGGGCAGTGGAAAAATCACAGCCAGAAAGGCAGCTTCCACTTTACCAGACAAGTCAGTGCTTATCATATCTGGGAACTTTTGACTTCGAGTAACCTGAGATTACCATGAATTAGCGGGAGAATGGGGGGAGGGCAACTGCACAGTGGGACCAGATGCTCACAAATTGGCTCTCATAAACACTCTTACATGTTCACACTTTCACCCCTCATTCTCTCACATCCATTTACACCTTTACTTCTGTCATTCTTCCACCAACACACACACACTCACTCACGTCTCTCCCTCTTCCATACACACATGCCCTCTCACTTTCACATCCATGCTCACTTGCACTCAGCTCTCTCCTACTCACCTGCATACACTCTCAGATCTCTTCTTCCTACACAAATACACACTCACTCACTCACTCTCACAGACATGCTCATTCATTCTCTCTCCCCTCCTTTCAAAACACACTAGCAACAGCAGACTCTAACTTGGGCTCCTGGAGCAGCAGCAGCCTCTTCCTTCTGCTCCTGTGCTGCAGAAATGGACTCTGCCTGTTTCTTACTCCTCGTTTGATGCACGGGCAGGAAATCGTAATGTTGATTGGTCAAGGCAAACAGGATGGGGTGGGCAAGTGGCTGGATAGAGGAAACAGGCTGTGCAGGAGCAGGTGGTGTCACGAGGAAGCGAAGTTAAGAGTTAAAAAGGGACAGAGATGGTAGAAATCACTGTCGAGTTCCTCCTTTTTCAGCCACACAAGGCCAATGACATTCCTTTCTTCTTTCTAGGTCCAAGGAGATTGGTTTTGCTGCAGCACCCGGAGATTTCCGGTATTGGCCCGGAGCCCTGGTAATTCTTTTAGAATTCCGGAGTCTCCAGGCCAAATCCGGAGCATTCCCAGGTCTGGTACTTATCCTCCAAAATGGCAGCGGTTAGTCTGATAAATCCTGACTTTTATTTTTTCCCTTTTAAAGTGAATGTAAGGGTTTTAAGTGCCAGCTGGAAACTTAACTCTCTCTCTGCCCCAGAATTAAGTTTCCAGTGCTAAAAAAAACCAAACCCTAGGTTACTGCCACTACAGCTCTGTGCAGAGGGGAGTACTGCTTAATACCCTCATTTACATGGGATTTTCATGCAAGGGCGCTAAGCAGAACTCACATTTTGAAATTTACATTTTCTGTGCAAAACAATTCTTGCTAGGTCAGCAGTATGGTTTGCGCAAAGAAAATATGTGTTCCGCAGCAGGTAAAGCAGACTGTAACAGGTGTTCTCCTTGGACAACAGGATGTTAGGCCTCACAGAGGGGTGACATGATCAGATGGAGCCTAGCACGGAAAACTTTTGTCAAAGTTTCTAGAACTATGGGCTGCACAGCAATGGGTATGCCAGTAACACCCTGATGGTAGGCACTGATGGCACTCAGGTGGACCCTGACCAAAATGGTTTTCAACCTAGCTTTGGCAAGGCACCACACATAGTACAGTAACTTCAGCTTGGTACAGGCGAAGGGATCGGACACAAGCCCCTTGCACCAGATGGAGAACCTCCTCCCTTTCAGTCGATAAGACTTCCTGGTGGAAGGCTTCCTGGAAGCTACCAGCACCTGGGACATGTCATCAGAGAGGTCCAGGGACTGCAAGACTAGGTGCTCAACATCCAGGCCACCAAGTCTAATGGCCGGAGGTTTGGATGGCACAATCTACTCTGACCCTGTGTTATCAGGTCAGGCGAGGTCCCCAGATGGATAAGCTCTCTGACCAACAGGTCCTGAAGGAGCAGGAACCAGACGTGTCTGGCCAGTACGAGGTTATGAGAATCATGGTCCCCTGGTCTTGCTGGAGCTTCAAGAGAGTCTTCATAACCAGCAGAAGAGGAGGATACACGTTCAGGAGATCTGTGCCCCAATGCTGGGCAAAGGCGTTCAGGGCTAGAAGTCTATCCATCCTGAACAAGGAACAACATTTTCTCACCTTGCAATTGCAAGGAGCGGCAAAGAGATCCACATCCGATGTTCCCCACTAGCTGAAAATTCGGGCCATGACTGCTTGATCCAGTGACCTCCCATGTGACTAGAAGTACGACTCAGTTGGTCCGCCACCAGGTTCATCGCTCTCAGAAGCATGCCCTGCGATTGAACCCAGGACCAAATGTGCACTGCCTCTTGACAGAGGAGGAACGACCCAGTGCCTCCCTGCTTGTTGATATACCACATTGCCACTTGATTGTGTGTCCGGATCAGGACTGCCTTGTGGGACAAGCAGTCTCAAAATGCCCACAGGGCATAATGAATTGCCCGAAGCTCCAGGCAGTTGATCTGATATAGAGATTCCTGAGCCATCCGACTCTGTGTGTGGAGGTTGTCCACATGTGCCCCCTAACCGCAGAGGAAGGCATGAGTGGTAAGCACCGCCTGAGAAGGGGCAAGCTGAAAAGGGATTCCCTGCTCCAGGTAGGAGAGATTCTCCCACCAGGAGAGGGAGACCTGCAGAGGTGGAATGATGTAAACACATGCCTCGAGGTCCTGGGATGCCAGTGGCCATTGCAACCACAATGTCCATTGCGCCCTATGCATGGAGAGGTGGACCAATGGGGTGATGTGGACAGATGCAGCCATGTGGCCGAAAAGATGAAGCAGCAGAAGAGCAGGAACCAGTTAATGGCTGCAGACCAAGCTCACCAGCGATGACAGGGCAAGCACCTGATCGCGGGGCAGAAACACTTTGGCCTGAATCAGGTCCAGTTTGACTCCTCTGAAGTCCGGGTGGGACGACAGGCAGAGGTTGGACTTGGGGTAATTTATGACAAACCCCAGACTGCAGCAATTGGATGGTCAGACTTAAACAATGAAGTGCCCCCTGTTGGGAGGCACTTTTAACCAGCTAGTTGTCCAAGTAGGGGAATACATGTATCCACTGATGCCTGAGGTGGATGCCTGAGGTGCGCTCCCACCACTGCCAGGCACTTGCTGAAGACTTAAAGGGCTGAGGCCAAGCCAAATGGCAGCACTAGATACTGGAAGTCAGCTTCTCCCATCACAAAGTGAAGATACTTCCTGTGACCCAGGAAGATCACAATGTGGGCATTGGCTCTGCTCCCTCGACCTGAAGGATGCCTGTCTCCTCTTTTGAGGAGTGGGATCATGGTGCCCAGAGAGACCATTTTGAACTTTTCCCTCTGAAGAAATTTGTTCAAGGCTCTGAGATCGAGAATAGGGCATAGGCTCCCAGTTCTCTTTGGTGTAAAGAAATACCTTGACTAGAACCCTTGCCCCTGCTGGTGGAAGGGTTCTACCGCTCCTGCCATTAGAAGGGCAGAGCTCTATAAAGTATTTGTGCGGAGCAGACGAAACCCACAATAGACATGGGGGAAAGTCCGTAGGGATGTCCCTGAAATTTAGCCGATACCCTGGCCAGATGATTATGAGAACCCACCAGTCCAACGTCACGAGGGACCAGCGGTGGGCAAAGCGAAGGAGCCAGACCCCCAACTGGAGGGCAAGATGCTGGGGGTACTGTGGAACTGATTCATGCTCCCTTGCTCTCAATCAAAACCCCATGGTGAGGCTCTGCTGGGGGGCTGGCTGAGGCCTGGGGATCTGCTGCTGGTGGAACAACCCCTGCAGCCAGCATCGTGTGTGAAGGCCATCAGGGCGGAGGGTAGTATTTCCTCTGATAGAAGGATTTCCTCGAACCTTGTCATGCAGACTTCCCGACTGAGGATGGTGGATCGGAAGTGCTAGCCAACAGCTGTTGAAGGGTCTGATGATGATCCTTCAATTGGGCTACTGCATCCCTGACCTTACCCCTGAAGAGATTCTCCCTGTGCAGGGCAGAACATCCAGCTTTTTCCTGGACTTCCGGCCAGAGGTCCGAGGCACAGAGCCAGGCCATCCTGCGGGCACCAATGCCCATTGTTGCCACTCTTGCTGTTGTCTTGAAACAGCATAGGCCGACCTCACCTTGCTTTCCCACCCCCAGATCCTGCTGTACTAATCGCCAAGAATGCATCTTGTTGCTGTTGCAGCAGATTTTCTGACAGCTCCTGGCCTGCTTCTACAGATTCCAGCTGTACCTGGTCATATATAATTGGTAGGAGGTGATACGGGAGATAAGCACAGCGCGCTTATCTCGAGCATCCGGCACCCTGTGATCCTGGCCCGGAGAAGCAGAGGCGTGGGTATGGGAACGCGTGGCTTTTTTGAGAACAGACTCCATCACAACCGACTGGTGAGGGAGGTGGCGCCTCTCAAATCACAAAGCCTGTTGAACCAGGTAGATGGCATCAGCCTTCCTGTTAACAGGAGGAATTGACATCGGATGTTCCCAAAACCAAAGGAGAAGCTCCTTAAAGGTATCATGGACTAGGACAGCTACTATCTCTTTTGGGGCATCGACGAACTGGAGGACTTCCAGCATCTTATGTCAAGCATCTTCCTCTGTGAGGAGCTGAAACGGGATGGCTTCAGCCATGACCTGGTCAAAGCCTGCAAAGGAAAGATCCTCCGGGGGAGACCTATACCTCTCATCTAGTGAAGACAACATTGAAAGGAGATCACTGGAGTCCTCACAAGAAGACTCCAAGGTATCATCGCCCCAGAGGTCATATGTGGCCTCTTCCTCGCTAAGGCCCCTTGGGGGCCTGCATGGATGGGCCCTGTCCAAGCTCCTTGGTCTGGGCACAGAGGGCATCAGGGGCATGGATAGCCTCAAGGGCAGCAAAGGCAAGGATGGCACTGAGGTTCCCACTGGCCCAGAAACGGGATCAGGGAGTTCTGGACATGGGCCAAGTGGACCCGCAGGTGCCGGTGTCCACAGAGGACCCAATAATGGGAATCACTCCAGAGGAGGACATCGATGGCAGCTGGGGAACAAATGGTCCCCCGATTGCATCAGAAGGACGCTGAGTAGCATGTCCAGACGCTCTAGCAGGGGTGGCAAAAGAGATGGCACAGGCTCTGTTACTGGTATGGGAGCCAGTTCGATACCCCCACAGGGCTCAAAGCACTGCCATCTGAACCCTGTGGTCCAGCTCCTACAGGAAGTCCGGTCAAGGTAGGACTGATGGAGGAGGAGAAGGATGAGGTGTCACCAGAGCCTATTCGGTGCCCGGCACTGATATCGATGGGAGAATACCTAGGACTCCTAGGACTGATAGAGAACGATGCCTCCTCCCCACAGGGTTGTTTCAGTGGCGGCACAGTCGCTGATGCCGCATCGGTTCCAGGGCTGTGCGTCGATGGCAACTGGTGACTGTGTTTGTGGTGGTGCTCAGCTCAGTCCTTCCCCAGCACCGAGGAAGTTGAAGAACCCAATGTCTTGGAATGCAACATCGGAGCCAGCCTATCTCTGGCTCCTTTCTTGCGAGAGGGGCCCACTGAGGGAGTGGAAAGGGACGGTGTATCCGATGGTTCCCCTCGCCCTCTAGGACTCGATTTGATATTGGAGTGAATGGATCAGACTTTTTGGATCAAAAAAGTTTTTCATCTTATCCAGCCAGCACAACAGCCCTTTTGGGGGGGGGGGGGGGTCATCTGATCACATAGATGGTACCCGCGGATATCGTACGACACCCCCAGGCAGAGGATGCAAACCTCGCGTGGATCAGTAATAGACATGGTCCACGGGTACTGGGGGCACCGTTCAAAACCAGACGCCGCCATAAAAAACAGCCGGCGGCCACCAAGAAGCAACACACTGGGATTAGACAGCAATGAAGAGGAAAAAAGTATCTACCATGCTGCTGGACAGCACCAACCGGAGAAGAGGGACCCAGCCCAGGAAAAAAAGTTGGAAAAAAAAAAAAAAGACCAGAAACACTTTTTAGAAAAAAAGGAAGAGCAGAGCTCTAGAACCGCAAGGCAACTACTTCGCAGAAAAAAAGAGAGACTGAAAAGGGACCCCGCATGGATAGTTTTCCATGCTGGGTGCCATCTGATGTCACCCATCTGTGAGGACTACAATCCTGCTTGTCCTAGCTGTATGTTTGGCTGCATTGGCAAGATCATTCATAATTAGATTTTTTATTTTTTTTTAAGGCTCTCCATTTCAAACTAGTGCCCTGGATACTCTTAGAAAGTTGAAATAAGGGATTGGGTCACTTTTTACTAAGTTGCCGCAACAGCAACGGCCAAAGATACATTTGTGCCTGTGTAAGCTTTATCAAACTTTCAAAGCAGAAGCTGAGTACAGTTTCTTTGAAAATTCACTTAAACTTAGGTGGCTAACACGTACCCATTTACTATGCACCTCAATATCTGCAGCTGACTTAGGCACGAGAACCTATGAACATATATTTGTGCAGGGTTGACAGGCATATGGGCGCACCTTTTTATTATGCAGGTGAAAGTATACATGTTATACAATTCCCATGTCTTTTTTGCCCATTAAGTGGCACCCCCTACTTCCCTAAATTACATGGGTAGATCCTTTGAAAATTTGGCTATATATAAATATTTACTTTTTTTAAAGTGCTATTGTGTTTGAATTTAAAGATAGGTATTGATTACATTACATATGAAAAAGGTGAACGCCACGACAGAGTCCTGTTCTTAGGAAGAGATGTCTGATCATGATATTTGTAATCCAGGTCCTTAGGAGGCAATTTTTAAACAGGATCACTTTACTGCAAACGCTGCAGGTCCTTTTTACTGGGAAAGAACTTTGCACTAAATTTCAAAAGGGAACATTCACCGCACCTGCAGCTGCTATTTCTATAAGTAGCTTTGAAAATACAATCCCTACCTGTTGGCCCAAACCCCTCCCTCTTCTTCCTCTCCCCTCAAGAAATGCCTCCCCTGAATGCCACTAGAACACTTTTCAGACAATTTACCCAGGGTTAATCGCTATTTATCCGCATACATGAATTTGAATATTGCCCTCTTACTGAAATAAAAGATCTTGCTTAAAATAAAAAAGTAACCGGTGGAATAATATGCAACAGCAGGTAGTGGTAAATGGAGAAGGAGGCTATCAGTTGCTCAGGGGTGATATTGCAGGAGTGAGCAGGAAAGAATAGTCTTTTTAGAAATGAAATTAAGATCTGCAACAGAATGGACACTGCTGCGGGAGTCCACAAAATAAGTGACCTAAGAAACTTGAGAAGTAATCAACTGCTTCATAGCCAAAACAATACAAAAAAAAAAAGTTAAAGCATACACATTAAGCACAGAAATCAAAGGGGTTTGATATGAGATACTCATTGTGGTCAAAGGAGGACAGAGACCTTAGCATTATTACACTGAGGATTTCAGGGTTGCAATACAGTGACAAGATGGTGGCCAAGGCTAGAAAAATGCTAAGATGTATAGGGAGGGGTGCAACTCGTCAGAAAAAGGAGGAAATAATGCCACTGTAGAGAGCCTGGGTGAGACTTTGTCTTCAGTATGTGTTGTTTCTGGAGACCATATTTATTTAATATTATATACTCAAGTATATACTTACTTTCCTTGTTCGTACCCAGATCAGTCCAGACAGTGGGTTGTGTCTCCCTTCCAGCAGATGGAGTCAGAACAAAATTGTAAGGATGGCTCCTAATAGGTTGGAGCGCTCTCTGTGTCCCTTCAGTATTACTCTGACTCCAGCAGATGAAAGTGGCACCTGTGGTTCCCCTGTACTATTGACAGATTCTTATCTATTTCTTTGGATGGATCAGTTAAAAAAAAAAAAAAAAAAAAAAAAGGATTAGGAAGATCTGTGGAAGAACTTGCCTTAATTGTTTTCTTAGTTCTCAATTATTTTGAAGCTTGCAGACAGGACCTTTGGTACTTCCTAAAATTGTCTTTGGGGTAAGTTCTGAAGTTTTTATTTTTCACAGGAGTCCTCTTAATAGCTTACTATCCGACTGGGGTGCACGTTGGTGGTCCAACCTCTTCACCCCCCCCTGCCTACAACGACCTGCTGCTCTGAGAAGTCTGTTTCCTCAGAGCAGCCCTGACAGAGAGGCACCATTCCTGTCTCTTCGAGTTGGTCATTTGTTTCCTCTGCCAACACAAGTTTACCTTCTGGCTGCGGTCAGTCTCCAGGGGGGGTGATTTTTGTGCGGATCTCTTTCCCCTCCGATGCTGTGCCCGGCGATGTTGTGCTCTCCCGTGAAGGCCTTTGTGTGAGGTGCCTCCCCGGTAGGGAGGGCACCTTGAGCGCAGGGGGGCGTTCTACTTCGCGCGCTCCACTTTAGGGAGACCGGCCCCGTTCCCGGGAATGGTGGCCATTTTGTATCCTGCACTGCCTGCTCCGACGCGGCCAAATTCAGCTGCAGCCCGCAGATTTCTGCTTTCTCCACCGGTCCTGACTCCCGTGATTCTCCCAGATAGTGAGTCACCATCAAAGCAATTTCCTGTGGACCTGCCCTCGGGCCCCCCTCCCCCACAGCCTCTCTCTGCAGAGTTCATTCTCTTGTTACATAATGCCTACTTAGCAAGGATGGACCCAGCCTCAGCTCCTCCCCCCTCCAAGAAGATTAGACTTGAGGAGTCTGTGAACGCGATGGTACTCCCCAATCTCCAGGAATCCTGATGGCACCTCCCCCAACCACCAGGAATCCGACAAGGTTCAGGTCCAGCAGTTCCTTTGGGGTCTACAGGTGGAGTCGTCCCCCAGGCACCCCACCACAAGGGTCCTCCTGGCTACGCTTGGTTTCTCAACATCTATTTCATAATCCACCTCCTCAGGACCTGGCTATCAACCCAGACCTGGATGATTCGACACCTGCGGGGCAATTAGAAGGAGATGATCCCCAGGTGTTGAGACATTTTCAGAGGGATGAGTTAGATCCTCTTATCCCGCTGTGCTGGACAAACCGGATACTGAGGCCCCTCAGGACGCCACAGGGACAGGTACGACGACAAAAAAAAGGTGATGCCGTCCTGGCGGGACTCCGCCCACCAGCCAAGACATTTCCCTTTCATCCCATGCTCCTCCAGTTGTTGTCTAGGGAGTGGGATGCTCCGGCAGCTTCTCTGAGGGTCAGCAGAGCGATGGACAAGTTGTACCCACTCCCTGAAGACTCCTTGGATTTCCTCAAGGTTCCCAAGGTGGATGCGGGCAGTGTCGGCGGTCACGAAAAGAACGACTATTCCAGTCACTGGGGGTGCAGCTTTACGAGATATGCAGGATTGTAAGCTAGCGGTATACCTAAAGAGAGTATTTGAGGTGTCAGCTTTGGGGGCCCAAGCAGCTGTCTGTAGCTCTCTTATGCAGAGAGCAGGCCTCAGATAGGTCCACAGCTACTCAGTACTAGGAGCTACCTCCAGAGGAGGCTTAGCAGGCGGAATGCTTGGAAGCGGTAATAGCTTATGGAGCCGATGCATTCTATGACCTACTCCAGGTGCTGGCCAGATCTATGGTCGCGGCCGTCTCGGCTAGATGACTGCTCTGGCTCTGCAACTGGTCGGCGGATTCTTCCTCCAAGTCTCAACTGGGCTCCCTGCCATTCAAAGGAAAGTTATTGTTTGGCGAGGAGCTGGATCAGCTCATCAAGTCCCTTGGTGAGAATAAGGTACACAAGTTACCCGAAGATCATCCTCGGATTTCCAGGACATTCAATGCTACTCATATCCAGTTTCGGGGTCAACGTTGTTTCCGCCAATCACGACCAGCCTCTCAGCAGACACCCTCTTCCAGGTCGCAGTCCTGGTCCCATTCCTTTCAGGGACGAAGATCATCCAGGGATAACCCTTCACAGGGGGCTCCCTCTAAATCCTCCCAATGAAGTACTGCCGGCCCACTCCTCAACTCACAGGATAGGGGGACGGCTGTCTCTCTACTATCAGGAGTGGGTCAAAATCACCTCAGACCAATGGGTCCTAGATATTCTACTGCACGGCTACGCTTTAGAATTTGCTCGGCCCCTAAGAGACAGGTTTGTCTTCTCCCCTTGTGGTCCAGTGAACAAACAATGCATAGTTCTCCAGAAGCTCGATCTTCTGCTGGACTTAGGGGCCATTCTTCCGGTGCCCTTGGAGGAACAAGGGTCAGGCCATTATTCCATTTACTTCGTAGTCGCCAAGAAGGAAGGGTCTTTTCGTCCAATCCTCGATCTCAATATGGTCAACAGGGCCCTCAAAATTCCACATTTCAGGATGGAAACCTTGTGCTCTGTGATAACAGCGGTACACGAGGGGGAATTTCTGGCTTCCTTGGATTTGACGGAAGCCTATCTACATATCCCTATCAGACCCAATCACCAGCGCTATCTTCGCTTCAAGATCCTCGGCCAGCATTTTCAATTTCAGGCTCTGCCCTTTGGTCTGGTGACCGCGCCGTGCACTTTCACCAAGGTGATGGTTGTAGTAGCGGCAGCATTACGGAAGGAATTCTGGTTCACCCCTACCTGGATGACTGGCTCATCCAAGTGAAGTCCTGAGATCTGTGCCAGCGAGCGGTTGACAGAGTATCCCATCTTCTCCGCTCGTTTGGATGGGTCATCAATCTGAACAAGAGCAGACTTACGCCCTCGCAGATGATAGACTTCCTAGGGGCACATTTCAATACCAGTCTGGGCAAGGTCTTCCTTCGTCGGGACCGGGCACAAACTTTCCTAACTCAAGCCCAGCGCTTCAGTTGCCTTCCGCTCCCCACAGCATGGGACTATCTCCAGGCACTGGGCTCTATGGCCTCCTCTATAGACTTAGTTCCTTGGGCCTTTGCACATTACGTCCACTACAGAGTGCATTGCGCTCTCGTTGAAAGCCAGTATCTCGGGAGTTCCAAACACGACTCCCATTGCCAGACTCAGCCAGGGACAGTCTTCTCTGGTGGCTCAGTCTAGATCACTTATTGCAGGGAGTGGACTTGGAGGTTCCCCAGTGGGTGATTGTTACCATGGCTGCCAGTCTCTCCGGCTAGGGGGGCAGTTTGCGAGACTGTCGACTCAGGGTTGATGGACGATCGTGCAGGCGAAATGGCCGATCATCTGGAAACCAGAGCGGTTTGTCTAGCATTGCGGCGTTTCCTCCCCCTAGTCCAGGGGTGAGCAGTGCAGATACTCTCCGACAATGCGACGACAGTAGCATATGTCAACCGTCAGGGAGGAACAAGGAGCCGTCGTATATCCTGGGAGACGGACAAATTGATGGCGTGGGCGGAGATCCACCTCGCCCGGCTAGCAGCTTCCCACATCGCAGGAGTGGACAATGTTCAGGCAGACTTCTTAAGCCATCAAAGCTTAGACCCCAGAGAGAGGGAACTATCCAATGCAGTTCAGCTGATCTTCTGAAGTTGGGGGAACTCCCCATCTAGACCTCATGGCCACTCGGCAGAACGCGAAAGCTCCGCATTTCTTCAGTCGCAGAAGAGAGCACAGCGAGGAAGGAGTGGATGCTCTGGTTCTCCCATGGCCACAAAACCTTCTAACTCTACATGTTTCCGCCGTGGCCCCTGGTGGGAAAAGTGATTCGAAGAATAGAAGTCCACCAAGGGTCGGTAATTCTTGTGGCACTGGAGTGGCCCTGCAGACCGTGGTATGCGGACTTAGTCAACATGGCAGTGGAAGGACCTCTTCGACTGGGACATCTACCGAACCTCCTATGGCAAGGGCCGGTATTTTTCTACGGGGCAGATCGCTTCTGTCTTGCAACCTGGCTTTTGAAAGGTACAGGCTGAGAAGATGGGGTTACCTGGAGACTTATTTCCACCCTCCTCAAAGCCCGAAAAACTTCTACATCCATCGCATATGTCAGAGTCTGGAAAGTATTTGAGAACTGATGTGATGCCATGCAGGTTTCCCCGCGTCGAGCTTCGGTAACCAACGTTCTCTCCTTTTTACAGCAGGGCCTAGAGAAAGGCTTGGCCTACAATTCCAAGAGTCCAGGTGACGGCCCTTGGCTCCCTCATGCGGAGCTTCGATGGAGTTGCTCTCTCATCTCATCCTGACATTATCCGGTTTTTTCGTGGAGATACACGTAAAACCGCAGGTTCACAGTTTGTGCCCATCTTGGAGCCTGAATCTGGTCCTATGAATTCTCACTGGTCTGCCTTTTGAGCCGCTCGCAAGAACTACCCTCAAGGATCTCACACTCAAGACGGTTTTCCTGGTTTCTATCTGTTCGGCTCGGAGGATTTCGGAACACCAAGCTCTGTCTGTTGCATCCATCGGGGTCAGACGCCTTCGCCCCTTATGCCTCACCTTTTTCTCGACGCCTCCCGCAAGCCTTGGGAAGATGGCTACCACCACGTCTGCAAGCCACTCTCTCCAGCATCCCGCCATGTTTCTCCCAAGGACCTCCTAGGGTGTGCGCGCTACCCACATCTTTATTCCAGCTATGGTGCGAACCTCAGGGGCGTCCCCCTCGAGTGACGTCAAGACATCCGGGTATATAGCCTACACTTGTTTGCTAGCTCGTTGAGTTAGCAAGGATTGGTCTCGGCCGGACTAAGCAACTCTGCTGCTTCCTTGCTGCTCCTGGAAGCCCTCTCTGCCCTTCGGGGTATTCTCTAACCTGGGTACCTGCTCCTCGGGAGCCCTCTGCTTACATTTCAGGTGCCTAACTGGGATCAGGTACTCGTTCCTCGAGGGCCTGCTCTCCCTGCCTCGGTGCCTGTTACCATCTACTTCAGCCTGGTGGAATCACCAAACTACAGCTACCATCTAGTGAGTAATCTAATTCTCAGTCTATCTCATCTACAGCTCTGCAGTGCTGGGAAACCTACTCTTGGATCTCCCTATACCAACTTGGTGAGATGGGTTCCCTCTGCCAAGGGTCCCTGGACTGCTACATCTGGATCACCTCACTACTGCCAACTCTGGTGGTATACACCAAGCTGTATAATAAAAGATCTAACTGTGTTTGTGCATCCTGAGTCTAGCCCAGTACGTGGCTCCCCAGGGGCTACTCCCCGTGAGCTTGGTCATCTGCCACAGTACCCAAGAATTCACCCAAACACCGCTAAACCATAACACTGTCATGTAGAGAGCCCTACCTCCGTTTTTCAGATTCTGGAATATTTTTGTGCACGGCACCTTCTTTCCTGCCAAAGGTGGTCTCCGCTTTCCATGTTAATCAGATGGTGGAATTTCCATCTTTTCCAGATGGAGATTCCAGTGAACTTCGATGACTTGATGTTAAGCGCATACTCATTCGCTATTTGGAGGTTACTATTTCCGATTATCAGACCACATCTGTCTTTTCGAGCGGTCCCAAAAAAGGCTTCTAAAACCACCATTGCTCAGTGGCTAAAGGAATCTATATCTTCAGCGTATATCGGTGTTAGTCGCTCTCCTCTGGTGGGCATCAAAGCTCATTCGCTACGTGCCCAAGCGGCCTCCTAGGCAGAAAGCCAGGCCGTTTTGCCACAGGAGATATGTAGAGCAGTTACCTGGAAATCATTGCACACATTTGCATGTCATTATCGCTTGAACGTACAACCACCGGTGTTTGGTTCTTTCGGTGCACATGTCATTTGAGCTGGGCTAGCCAGGGGCCACCCTCTGTAGGAAGCTTTGGTACATGCCACTGTCTAGATTGATCCGGGTACGTACAGGGAAAAGAAAATTATTCCTTACCTGCTGATTTTCATTGCTGTAGTACCACAGATCAGTCTAGACACCCTCCCTAAGAATCTATGGGATAGGGATTATTCTCAGCTCTACTCAATATGTGCTATGTGCCTGCTAGTTCTTTTTGCAAGTTTCTTAACAGTTTTACACAATTAAAGTTTAAAGTTCAATGTTACTTGATTCCTGATCCATCCACAGTTCCTTTATGGCTTTGATATTCTTAATACTGAAGGGACACAGAGGGCGCTCCAACCTATTAGGGGCCATCCTTACAATTTTGCTCTGACTCCATCGGCTGGAAGGGGGACACAACCTACTGTCTAGACTGATCCGTGGTACTACAGGAACGAAAATTAGCAGGTAAGGAATAATTTTCTTTTATATACTTACAAAAAGTTAGAGTAAAGGAAATCCAGACAAAAGCTATCAAACTGGTGTAAAGTCTACCCATAGGTCCTGTTAAATGAGACTTAAGGACCTAAATGTGTGTACCCTACGAGAAAGGAGAAAGGGGAGATATGACAGTGCTATTTAAATACCTCAAAATTATTAATTATACACAAACAGAAGATAAGTACAAACAGCACCGTTACCATCAGTGAAGATTTAATGTGATCTGGAATGATGAAAGATAAAAAGAGTAAATTTGTACCATGTTCTCTCTACCTTGCTTGATGCACTCTCTACCTAACTGCATGCAGATAACATGGAACAAATCTACTCTTCTTTCACCTTTCATCACTCCAAATCACATTAAATCTTCACTGATGGTAACTGTGCTGTTCGTACATATGACTGTGCATGTAAAACTGCCCCCCAAAACCCAATTCACCCCCCAAATCTCACCCCAAGTTCATAATGCCCCCCTTACAGTGGTATAAATAATTAACTTTTTGGTAAGCCTCTACAGATGCGCACGTGCAGTCTCAGCCCAAAATACAATGAAAGTTATCTGAGTGAAAATAACAGGTATGATAAATTTAACGCACGTTGTGGTAAAATACTTATGCGATGCGGTACCAGGAAAATTATCCTAACCACGCTCCCCCTTTTTTTTTTTTTTTTAAATCACGGGCGCTATATTTATAGCAAAATGATAAACCTAGACCTTAGATTGTAAGCCCTTTGGGGATAGAGAAATATCTACAATACCTAAATGTAATCCACTTTAAAGCATCTGAAAAGCAGAATATAAAAACAAATAAATCAAAATAAGCACAGAGGATCCCAAGCTGAAAAGAAGTAAAGGGCAGTCATCAGGAAGTAAACTGGGCAGACTAGACTAGGTCTTTATCTAACATCATCGTCCAGAGATGGCCAACTCTGGGCCACAAACGAGCCCAGTTTTCAGGATATCTACAATAAATATGCATGAGACAGATTTGCACACACTGCCTCCACTGTATACAAATCGCTTATGCATATTCATTGTGGATATCCTAAAAACCAGGCCTTGAAGACTGGCATTAATCAACCCCCTCAGTCTATGTTTATATGAACTTAAACTATATTTAGGAGACAGTCAATTTCAGTGAGGGGAGGAGGAGTAGCCAAAAAAAAAAAAAAAGGAAAATAAACCAGGCACCACACAGAGCCAAAACGGTGTTGATATAATTTTATAATAACTAGACTTTTTTTTTTTGTTTGTTTAGCAGAATAATAAGAAAATAATACAATTGTGTCTTTTCCCCATAAGGCATCCATGTCCACTAGTGGTAAGTTGGTGAATCCCCTCTCCCCCTATACACTGGTGTTTCATAATCAGGATACCTACTGGGGGAATAAAATACAAGAACATAACATAACAAAAAGCAAGGTTGCTTACCTGTAATGTGCGCACTCCGTAGCCAGCAGGACAAATGAGCTACATAAGTAACATCATCCAATGATGTTTAGATGCGAAAAGCTCTTTCTGAGCATGTGTGCAGGTTCCTACACAGCCACCACTATGCAAGTCTCCTCAGCCTTTAAACAAGCTAACCGTCAACACTATAGGGAGCAGGTGCAATCGTGTGTGGTAAAATGAAAAGTGGAGTGTGCCACATCCTTGTCTGGAGTTCTTTTAGCACCCTGTATTCTGGAATTACTAGTACCTGGTTAGGGGCTTGTATACATTTTGACACTCCAAAAATATCTTCTCTAAGCTCTGCATACTGCTGTAACGTGAATGGAAAAGATTTAGCTATCTCTTGTAGAAAGGCTGGATAAGAATATCCTCAGCTAGGGAGGTGCTCCTGGCAAATTTTGGGGAAGGGTCTGATGTAGACCAGCTCATGTTTCCTCTTCAAAATGATATTATAAAGAGGCATAGGATGACAGATTGCTCTTGTGGAGTCTGACAATTATTGATGGCTCCTGTGATGTTGACCTATCCTTACAGGAACTGAAACTTTGAGATTTGATGGGAGCATCTTGAAACAGTGGAAAAGAAGATTGGGATTCCACTTGTACAGCAAAGGATTGTAAGATAATATCACCTATGTGAGCAGAGGAAGGAGACGAGTCAGGAATATGCGATACTGCTAGAAGAAGTCTAGCCCCATCCTCTTTACAAAAGGGTTGTGTTCCAAGGTAGAAGGGAGATAACCTGTTGAATAACTATTCAGTTCTGGAACCAAAATCAGCACAGATTTATTAGAATCAGACTTTAAGGTGGTCTGTGCTAACTTCTTACTCAATGCCACTCAGTAATTTGCATCAAGGGCAGTAAAATTTGCTGTTTGATGGCACCAGGGAATGCTGTAATGTTCTGCACCAAAAGGATTTTGGTGCCAGCTAATCTCGTGTTGGCACTGAAGCAATGACCTCTTCTGCCTTGATAAAAAGGGATGAAATCAAATCAAACTCAATTTTTAGAATTAAGAAAAAACAACTTCTATTCTAATTATTTATTTTTTGACTCATAAAAAACGAACAAAAGGAAAAACAAAGGCAGAAAAAAAAAGCAAATGATAGCATAACCCAACAGAATGACAAGTGGCTGAAGAGAGCAAAAATTACATCTATTCTGCCGGAAAGAAGAAAGAAAATAGAGAAGACCTGCATGGCAGCAGGTGCTTGGGAACCCTTGCACATGCTCAGAAAGATCTTGGTATTTCTGAGCTCTAAGAGAGCTTTTTTCTTGCTTGGGGCTATCAGATGACGTCACCCACTTATGTGGCTCATTATATGCTGCTTGTCCACAGAGAAAGAGCAAAATGTCTATCACTTTGCCATTCCCCCCTCCACACCAGAAGTTCACATGCACCGTTAAATCCAGCACCACAGCACTAAAATAGGGTTAACAATCAACCAAGCACATGGCTAGAACACTGCGGGAGATATTGACGTCATTGTCAAGAGATGAAAATGATTGTGAAATCCATTCTAATCCTCCTCCAACAAATCAAAAGGTGATGCAAACATTCCTCCTTCAGAAAGTTGAGGGTTTATCAATGAGGACAGGTGTGGTAGGTTGCAAAAATCCCCTCCACACCTCTGAGGTAATAGAAAGAGGTCTGTCACAGCTCTTGGTGGTGTGGAGGGTCATCCCACCAGGAAGAGATGAAGTGGGGTGGAGGTTACCACTGGAAGTCATTGTGCAAATCCTTTCCTACCTCCTGCTTCAGAGGAGTTTCACGGAGAATGTTAGTCCGTCCATCACCTAAGGCTATGAGTCGGTGGTAAGGCTGAAAAGATGAGAGCAGGGAAAGACTGGAAGAATGACATTTTTACTCCCAATCTCCACACTCCTCACCCCTTGGTGGGCAAGTTCTGGGAACTCACATAGTTAGAATATATCATCATCATAGAACGGCATCTCTTCATTGAACTTCATACGGTAGGCCACTCTCTTGGCTTCCAAAATTACCTATTTGAGAGTTAAAACAAAAATGTTACCCGCCGAAAGACACTCAGAAGGAGAAAGAAGGTAGGCAGAGGGCAAGAGAAATTCATGTACGAGTTCACCACCACTCCAAAGCAGGGACTAATTTAGACATTTGTAGACAGAAGTGATGTCCCATTGGGACCAGAAGCAGACTCTAAAGCAATAAGCCACACAAGAGGCAGAGTATGCCTTGGAAGTGAACTATATGGCAGGAGATGGTGTAGAAAAAAAGGCATTCTAATCACTCAAAAAATGTACTAAAGGTGGTTTTGTTTTTTTTTAACAAAAATGCTTGAGCTGATGATAGAGGAGGTCAACAGGTAAAGAGAGCGTAGGAAGACACAAAAGGAGAAAGGCAGGGACCTTAGTTTTCAGTTTATTTTTCCTGGGAATTTATCAGTGTTAATTGCAACAATACAAATGAGGAGTCATTTTTCCCCCCCCAGTTCTTCCTGCTTTTGTTGTAATAAATAAGGAAAAATAAAAACTAGAAATGAAGGTCCCTCGAGAAAGGACCTTCTCCAACTTTTAGGAAAAGACTTCTCCAACTTTTAGGAAAAGACTAAAAACTTGGCTTTTTAAAAAAGCTTTCCCAGATCTGGATTAAATTCCCCACTCATCATCAGCATAAACACAAAAGTTAGGAACTGTAAAAAAAAACAAAACAAAAAACCCACTAACTTCACACGCAGTCACAGCAACATTTTATTATACTTCACAACAATATCATATCTGATCATTTTGCTACACATCTATATTTTATATTTTATAATATTATACTTATTTATTAATTGATACAGCTGGTTAAAATGCTAATAGTCGTTCTACAATTCCTCCCCTTTCATTTCCAAGTTATTCGTCCATGTTTTTTGTAACTTTCTCACATCCAAAATATTGTTTTAATTTTTGTTAAGTTTCATACTATATTTGTTGTTGTATTGGGAAATGTTCTCTACTTTGTTACTCTCTGCCTTTACCCACATTGTAAATTGTAAACCGGGTTGATGTGATTCCTATCATGAAACTCGGTATATCAAAAATAATAAATAAATAAATAAATAAATAAAGGACACAGGAAAAGATTGAGAAGGAGAAGGTAGAGAGCCCCACCTGGTGGTAGACATAAGAGTCACAGCCATAGCACCAGACGGAGAGGTCAGAGTAACTCAGCACAAGGAGGTGCCCAGAGCTCAGGCTATGGGTCAGCATGTGTTCATTCACATACCGGCCACAGTATACCTGCAGAAAACAGAGACGCAACGGAGGTTAAAAGGAGAGGAGGAGGAGGAGAAGGAGGCCCAGGACCAGGCCCCTCTGAATACATCTCACCTTGTAGCACACGAGACAGACCCAGTTCTCAACCTTGCTGCCACACTCCCCACAGGGCTGCAGCACATCCAAGCCAGAGAAGGGAACGGGCTGCACAGACTCCAGGTGAGGGCACCAGGGTAGCGGGGTCACTGCATACAACGTCTTCTGTGTACAAGAAAGATGGATATTACACAACGGCTCTACCAATGCACCTCACTCCTGCCCTGAAAATGTTTATTTTATAATCACAAATTAAAGATGTTTACATTGTATACAATCATATACAAACTGGTGCAATAAAACATTAACAGATTATTGAACAGAAGTAACAAATGTTACCCACATATGTTGATTAGAAAACGGACATTCTTATGTTCAGCTAGCTCTCCTATTCCTTTACAGGACTCTTTGGGACACTTCAGATAGTTTACATTTCTCCTCACACTGATTGCCATGAAAAGGTAATTCAGGTGCCTGACTGGTTTATGGTCCTTTTAAATACTGAGATTTTTAAGGCACTACTGTGCAGATCCTCTGGGAAATTTACCAGCTTCAGAGACTAAAAAGGAGCTGGTACAATGTTTCTGGGACAGGGATTTTAGTTCTGCTCTACATGTTCCATTTTTCATTAACCCAATTGGTTTTCAGCACATACAATGGGAAGTAGCAAAGTTTCTCTCTAAATCTCAAGAGAGATTTCCCTCCTCCCTCTCCATTTCTTAACCAGACTGGGACCAAGATCTCTTAAACAGCAGAGACCAAGGATTGGATTTCTCTCCTATCAAATCAAAGATTAGACAAAGATGGGGGTCCCAATAAATGGTCTTCAAAGCTTAACTCAGTCTGATTGTCAGGATTTCCACAATGAATATGCACAGGGTATATCTGTATGCAATGGAAACAACAGATGTAAAACAAATCTCAAGCTATTCATTATTGAAATCCTGAAAACCAGTCTGGCTTGCAGCCCTTGAGGACTGAATTTGGGGACCCCTGGCCTAAAGTATGAAGAAACCCCCCCCCCCCCCTACAAGTTGTGTCATCTACTCAGATGTTTAGAAAACAAAATTAAGATAAAAACTGGGTCCAAAATGTCATCTGGGGCAATTTTCAGTAGCCCATCTAGATGCAAAGTAGTTTTGTACCTGTGGACCTGGTAGGCAATTTTTGAAATTTCACTTACACAGGTACATGGACATAAAAGCCCCCACAGATTTGGCATCTCCTTTCTCTGTGGGCAGAGGAAAAAGGGATCAAGTTGGAGCTGAGATAGACAGAGTTATCCAGAGGAAACCTCCAGGGACAAAAGTACAGTGCTCCTACATCTGCTCTGGCAACTCCTGTGCTACAATGGAGCAGCAAGGTCATCTGGAAAGAGAGAAGAACCTTGGAATGGTAGAAGTGATCCTGTAGCCAGGACATGATGAGTCATCCTCTCACACTAAGGATGCGGCTCCAGGGGCAAATATTCAGGTGGAAAGAGAGGACTGCCTTTATTGGTAATATAATCATTAGAAATGTGGATAGCTGGGTGGCTATTGGGCAGAAGGATTGCTTGGTAACTTGCCTGCCTGGTGCAAAGGTGGTAGACCTCAGACATCACTTAGATAGGATTTTAGAGCATGCTGGGAGTTGCTGGCTGTCGTGTTACAAGGACATAGGTCTGTGCAGGAGGAAAGTTCTGGAAGTAGAACTTTAATCTTATCTGATTACTTCTTTTCTTGAATCTTGTCATACCAGTCCAGACAAGTGGGTTATGCCCAGGGGCGGATTGGCCTATCGGGGGATCGGGCATCCCCCGGTGGGCCGGTCGCTCTAATCACGTGGTCTGCCGAGCACGGCTGTGACAGAGCCGCGCTAGGCCTGGGCAGCGAATCCCCGGGCCTGTCATCATCGATAATCCGCCCCAGGTTATGCCTTCCTGTCAGCAAGCGGTGACACAGAATTACAAGTTTTCCATAGCATTACTCATGAATTGGTACAGTAGTAAATCTGGTCAGTATACCTTTGCCAAAGCTAATCAACTGAACAAAACAATTTTTATAATTTAGTTTTTAGAAGGAGGAGCTATTCCAAGGCTCTCTCTCTTATCCTCCTGCCCTTTGGGAATGGAAAGCTTGAAGAAGAGACTGTCTAACAGGTCTTGCTCCCTTCTATTCTGTACTTTCACCAGTCTAGGCCAACCTAAGAGAGTTCTGGTTGAGTGAGGCAGGGATCAAGAAAAGGAAATCATCAGTTAAGATCATATTTCTCCTCTCTTAGCATGCAGCCAGACCAGTCCAGATGAGTGGGACATATTCAAGATACCCAATGGAAGGAGGTCCATGTTCTTCAAGACCTCCTTCCCTGAAGACAACAATATCTTTCCATTAACAAGTTTTATTAAAAAGACAAGCATATGACATACGATTGGGACTTGAGCATTCCTAATTGACATAGATAATATAGAAACATAGAAATGACGGCAGAAGAAGACCAAACGGCCCATCCAGTCTGCCCAGCAAGCTTTCGCACTTTTTTTTTCTCTCATACTTATCTGTTACTCTTGGCTCTTAGTAACCTTTTTTTTTAATTCTATTTCCCTTCCACCCCCACCAGCAACCCATCTTCTGAGCTATCTTGCTCAATTCCAATTCCCCTGGGTCCAACGAATACTGGCTAAGGAAGTCCACTTGAACATTACCCTTTCCAGCTATGTGAGCTGTGGGCAGCACTGCCAAATAACTTTCTGCCCATTCCATCAAGATAGCCATTTCTTGGGCAACCAAAATACTTTTGGTGTCCTTTGATCACATATGCCACTTCTATCTGTTAAGACGCACCTCAGGTCCGGGGGGGAGGGGCATCCCCCTCCCCGACTTTGCACGGCTCTCCCTTGTCATCGGCACGGTCCAAGATAACCCAGAAGCTCCACCCCTCACATTGACATCTCCAACAGGCTGGCACAGAGCACGGGAAAAATAGGTATTTAAACCCAGAGTCTCAGCACAGCAAGTGCCTCGGCTACAGGCTTGCCTGTGCTGGTGCGTTCTTGGTTGCTGTTTCTTCCTCTGTACCTGGAATGTTACTGGATCTGCTGTCTCGTTGCCTGCCCTGATTCTGGACTGTCTGAGTATTGTCTCTTCGCTGGCCTCGGACCTGGACAACCATCGGGGTTCGTTCCTCGCCTGCTTGGCTTGGACCTGTTTGTTCCCCACAGCCACTGTACTCAAGGTAGGCGGTTACTCTACCACCGGGGTCCAAACCACTGTGGGGGGGGCTAACACTATCACATTGTTAGATAACACTCTGACCTCTGCTCTCAAATTGGTGGGAAGAAAGTCAGACGTGTTAGGCAAATGACTCTGGTTTCCAATGTACTGATGGACCAACTCGCTTGCTATTTTGATCATAGATCTTGCACCACGCCGTTGAGACAATGAGCCCCCCAAGCCTTTTAGGCTTGCGTCCTTTGTCACTACTGCCCACGTTGGGACTTTCATCAGCTTGTACTTGTCGAGCCACTACCACAAAATCACGCCAACCAGCTGTGGAATGGGTAAGCACACCTTGAAATTCCAACACACCAGGGACCACATCGAGAGAAGGGAGTTCTAAAGAGGTTGCAGATGTGCTCTCACCAAGGGGACCAATTCTAGGATTGTCACCATGGACCCCAAAACCCGAAGATAATCCCACATCTGAGGAGAGCTCACTGTCAACAATCCTCTCAATTAGAGGTATATCTTGCAGATTACTTCCTGTGTAAATAACACTTTACCAATGGCACTGTTGCTCTCACTCCCAGAAACTCCAAGGCTTGAGTGGGATTCAGTCTGCTCTTTGAAAAGTTCACCATCCAACCAAGTGATTGAAAAACTTTGACTACTCTGGCAGTTGCTGACCCATTCTCTTGTTCCAACTTGGCTCTGATAAGCCAGGCATCCAAATAAGGCTGAACTACAATGCCTTTGCTGTGCAAAAAAGGTCACCACTAGCACTATGACTGTAGTGTAATGGCCAGCCCTGATTGAAAACACAACCACAGGGAACACCCTTTTCTAATATGACAAAAGTATACATGTTGTGAACTCTCACTTAATTTTTGGCCAATAAGAAGGGTAATTTTCAGACAAGTCAATTTACCTAGATAAATGACTTTGAAAATTGTCCTCAATTTTAAATCTCTCATTGTTTGACATCTTAAAAGTTTTCCATCTCAGCATTTTTGGCTTAGAGGTGTCCATTTTATTTCGTAAAGATGTCAGCCTTCCTTCTGAAATGACTCCCTAAAACTCCAAGTCCTTCAGTGCTGATTTCTGTCTACCCAGGGAGGGGGAATTTGGGGCTTCCATTTTCCATCCAACAACCACAGATTTATTCTAGTTCACATGAGCATTCAATGCAAAGAAATCGCTCCATCTTTCATTTATCACTTGTGTTTCCTGGTTGGTATACAAATTATGATGATTTCTCTACAAGACCAATATTTTCAGTCCATCACTGGGTTCTAGATGAGCAGGATAGATTATCATCTTGGAGTTTCCTGTTATGTCTCAGAAGAGGGTAAACAGAGGATTCAGGGGACCGCTATGTCTGACCGCAGATGCAGTATTAACGGATTCCCAACCCAGTCATACTGCTTGACCTTGACATTTTCTACCACTTAATAAACCACAGTGGGTTTGGCATTTCTCCAGCACTCTATAGCTTTCATCATGACAAGTTCTGCCAAAGGCTTTTACCTGGAGGAAATCAAACACAAAGCCCTCATATTTCCACATCTACCCAAGCGCAGAGATCTCCTGGATAGATACCAGATTCTTGGTAATGTTTTGTCCCTTTAATTCATATGTTTATATATTAAGGATAAATTTCTCAACATACCCAACCTGACACACAGACCTTAGCCGAAACAATATCCCTATATATTGTACGAATGTTAGGTGCTCCGGGTAGTCATTGCATCGTATCAGCACATGCGTGACGTAATGACCTCAAATTGGTGCAGTAGGCAGGACTGTAGCTAGAGAGAGGGAAGTGTGCATTGCAGTGCAGGCAATGGAACAGTTGACTGGGATTTCTGGACCCCACCTGTGAAAGAGAAACCGCGGCGGCAGGCAGCATAAGAGCTGGTGAGATTTTTCTTGGGCACCACCAGCTCAAACAAACAAACAAAAAAAAGGTACAAGAAGCAGAAGGGCTGGTGGAGGTTCCCAGACCCCACCAGCACACAAACATTATCTTGGACCCCAAGGTAGGAGGGGAAGAAAAGGAGAGGGGCAGAGTTGATTGAGCAGGATGAAAGGGGGAAAGTAATAGGAGAGTAAAGAGGAGGGAGGGAGACAGGAGTGTAGGGGATAGTGAAAGGAGAGAAGGCTGGAGGGACAATGAGAGGGGAAGGGGGCAGGAAATAGGAGGGAAGCAGGAAGGGAAAGACATGCACATACCCAAATTCATCCTTAAATCCAGCCTCTGGTAACATGGCCAGTTGTGGCTTAGGAAACAGCCAAGAGAAATAAAGAGGCAGACTCTGGCTGTTTCCTTAGGTGCAAATATATTTACAATTAGGAAACAAAACAGAAAGCAAATGCAGCTCACCTTGCAGTTCTGGTAGCACTCAGACCTTAAATATCACAAGTCTTCATATAAACTGGTTTTCTGCCTGCTCCCCAGGGCCTCTCTAACCCTTCTGGGCCCCGGCTCCTTATAGTATGGGGAGGGTAGCCTCCCTTTACCCAGAATCCCTTGTGGGGTTGATCCTTAAGGAGGACCGGGCCAGATAGCTATGTCCTGTCCCTTAAGGTGATTTGAGGGAGTTTGCTGTTCACTCCCTAGCATACATTCCCCCCTCAGCTCATCCTTATTCGGATAAGCACCTGTCTATACCAGGACACCTCTCTGAACAGGAAATCTGCTTTGATGTTTTCCTTTCCTGCCCTATGTCATATTTTATAGATGAAGAGCTGTAGGGCCAGGAACCATCTCATCACCCTTGCATTGGATTCTTTATTTCTATTTATCCATAGGAGCAGTTGGTGATCCATTATGAGCATGAACTGCCGTCCCAGCAGGCAGTACTGCAAGGCCTCTAAGGCCCACTTGACTGCCAAGGCCTCCTTCTTGACTTTTGAGAAATGCCTCTTCTGTGGCATCAGCTTCTGGCTAATGTATGACAGTATGTTCTTGGCCATCCTTCTCTTTGAATAAGACTACTCCCAAGACTACGTCTGAGGCATTAATCTGCACCATTAAGGGTTTGATAAAGTCCAGACTTCTCAGGATTGGATCGGAGCATAAAGCATTTTTCAGAGCTCAGGCGGCCTCCTCTGCTTCAGCTGACTACTGGATCTTCTCTGGTGCTTTCTTCAACAACACTCTTGTGAGAGGCTCTGACTTCTCTAAGTAATTGGGGATAAGTCTTCTGTAATATCTCATGAAGCCTAGGAACACTCACTTTCACTTCTGTTTGCAGAACTGGCACCTGAGTGATTGCCTCACTTTTCTGCTATGTTTCAGCTGTGGAGAAGGGGACCATTTTGCCAGAGACTGTCCCTGCCCTTCCCCTCCCCAGGGTGTAGCCAAGATACTTGACTTCTTACACTCACAAGTATTCCTTAGGGTTGGCCATCAGTCCTGCTTTCCTCAGACTGGTTAGCATGGCCTGGAGTTGGCTTAAATGTGCCTTCCAGTCTAGACTATACACCATTCAAGTAGGTGGCTACGTACCCTTGATGTGGGTGGAGCAGGTGGTCAACCAAGCGCTGAAACATTGCAGGGAAGCATGGAGTCCAAAAGGGAGGATGGTAAACTGGATAAGTCCCCTTAGCATCGAGAACACAGTCCTCTCCTTTGCTGCTGGTGTGAGAGGCACCTGACAAAAACTTTTTGTAAGGTCCAGGGTAGAGATGAACTGGGCTGATCCTAGCCACTCAGTTCATCCACTTGAGGTATCAGGTATGCATTAAGTTTTGAGACCTCATTGACCTTTTTAAAAGTGAATGCAGAACCTTATGCTCCCATCTGGCTTTGGCACCAGCACTGTGTGTGAGGACCAATCACTGTTAGACTCCTCTGTAACTCTGAGCTGGAGCATCTCCTTCAATTTGGTCTCAAGGATGCAGTGCCTGGCCTCGGGAATCTGATAGGGTCGTGGCCACACAATAGCTTCAGGAGGCGTAATGATGTTGTGCTGCACCAGCTGGGTATGACCTGGTAGGTTTGAGAACTCCTTGTTTTGCTGTATCAGCTATTTAAGTTGGCTGTCTGTGCAGTGGACAGCTGCTCTCTGAAAGGAATCTGTATTCAGTCCATTGGAGGTTCAACCTCTGGACCAAAACACTTCTTGCACCACTCCACACACCTGTGCAACCCACGTCTTCAGGAGGTTTACATAGTTGATTTGAGTTTTCTTTTATCTGGCTGGGCTATTTTTTTATGCACAGGCCCTGTTTTCTCCAAAAATTCGTAGGGTCCTTGCAAACAGGCTAACAACTTGCTTTCCAAAGTTGGGAAGAGGACAAGCATGCTGTCCCCAGGCTGGAATACTCTTTGGACCATGGGGCAATTGTAACCTTGGGCTTGGATAGCATGAGCCTTCTCGAGGCAAAGGTGGGCCACCTCCCCAGCTTTTTTCAGGCAATTCTGCACTCTGAGAATGAAGTCAACAAGGTTCTGCCCAGGGTTCCCTTCACCTTCCCAAATTTTGTGAGCTATGTTCAAGATTCTTCTTAGCCTCCTCCCATACAGTAATTCAAAAGGAGAAAACTCCATTGAGCTCTGGGGTACTTTGCAATCCGCAAACAGCACATAGGATAGTAATGAGTCCCAATTCTTGCCGTCATCATCCACAAATTTCCCCAACATTTACTTGACAGTCTGACTGAACTGCTCAACGAGGCCATCGGTCTATGGGTACTCAAGAGTTTTTATCTTGAGCAAGATGCAGAACTGTTTCATTACCTTGGGACATGAATGAGGTCCCCTGATCCATCAGGATCTCCTTGAGTAGCCCAAGTCATGAAAAATCCTCTGTTAGGGCAGTCGCCACTGTCAGGGTCTTCATATTCTAATCTAATTCAAAATCTATTCAAAATCTAATATCACGTTATAGATACAAACCAAGGACTTCAAATATTCAGCCATTAATCATGCCATTTTTACATAGCATTTAATTTATTTGTATACCGTTCAACCGTTTATTCTTTCCTATCTCTTCCTTCTTATCCAAGTTCTGCTACCCTTGTTATTTGTAACTGCTCCTTCGATCACCACAGTTCTAGTTGTTGTATTTAATGCACTCCCGTTCCATGTAAACCAGCAAGATATGTGCTCATGATTGCCGGTATATAAAAACCTTAAATAAAAATAAATAAAATAAATAAAAAAATATTCCGTAGCGGCTATGTCTCTGAATATCTTGTAACTTAGTCAACAATGATGAGGATATACTTAATTCCTTGGCTCTCTAGTAGCCCCACGTGGTCCTTACCCACCCTTTCAAAAGGGGTTTTGATGATGGGCATTGATATGAGAGGTGCCACCTGTACGCTGTCAGGTTTTGTGAATTGGTAGGTAGGGCAGGACTGGCACCTGTTTATGTAGGTCTGGCCAATAGAACTATAGCAATATTTTTTCTCGGGTCTTTTCCTCTCCCAGGTGACCCCCTAGAAGTTGGCTGTGAGTTAGTTGCATGATCTTCTGGTGATATGATTTGGGAATTAGGTGTTCTATCAATTTCCCCTCCACAATTCCTTTTGTGAGTAAAGTAGGGCCCCTTTCATTACAAAATAGAGAGGAATAGGGTCTATAATCTGTGCTTCAGGGACTAGCTTTCCATCCACCCTCTGTATATACTCCCAAGCCCGCTTAAAGGACTCATCCTTCTTCTGGGCCTGTCTGAAGCTTCCCAGGTCACTCCCATTTTCCCACTCAAAGAGACTAGGTGGATTTCTGCTCTTCCCCTGACTCCTACCCTTCTCCTCCTCAGTTGCCTATAAATTAGCCGCACAGCTTTTTTTCTTCAGCATTGCCTCTGGGATTTAGGAGTCTTAGAGGCTTTGTGATACAAGTCTGAATCTAAGGGAAAGAGCTCTGGAAATGTCAGCTCTTTGTTGTTGGCCTGAGTGAACCCTACATGAGCTGGTTCAACAGGATTTTGAATTTCAGACAGTCCTGTGCTATCACTACAGGGTAGGGAATCCAAGGAAGAACTCCCACTTCTATTTGGTCCTGGCCAGATGGGGGTTTTCAGCTATACTTGGGTTGTGGGATACTAGAGTTGGTCCCCATGGATACATGCCAGGGTCATGTTTTTCCCGTAGCTGATCTGGAACTGCTTTACTAAGTCTCTTTGAATGAGAGTTTTCACACTCCCAAAGTCCACTATTGCATGCATTGCAAAGCCCTCTAACTCGACAGGAATCAAACACACTTCCTGGTTAGGTACATCCACAAAATTCTATATTGTGAGGCCATGAAAATAACAGCAATTGGCTATCTTTCCTGCAGGGACAGTCTCTGGCAAAATGGTCCCCTTCTCCACAGCTGAAACATGGCAGTATGGCTGAGGATTGCGGTTGAGGTGAAGAGTCCTGTCGGATTTGTGCTACTGATGGTCAGCACTCTGGCTCTTAGGACTCCATCGTCCTCTACCCGCTTGGAGACTGTGGCAACTTGGGCATAGTCTGGGCCTGGTAGTAGGCCTCTGCTACTTCCAGTGCATTCTCAAACGTAAGGTTTGGATGTTGGCAGATCCACTGTCACATAGGCTGTTCGAGACTAAATAGGAACTGTTCCAGCAGAAGTGCTTTGGCTACCTCAACCTCGGTTTTTCCTTCCAGGTGCAGTCACTTTCAAGCGACATCTTTGAGTCTGTGGAATAGGTTCCTTGGGTTCTCCCCAGCTTGCAGAACTCCCCGCCAAAATCACAGTCAGTAGGCTTCTGGGATGAGTAACTTTCTGTCTAGAATGGTGGCCTTGACATCCTGTTATGTGGCCCTCCCTTCCGGATTGGTTGTTTGGAAGGAATCTTGACTACTCCCAGTAAGTAGATTCTCCCGATAAGTAGTCCATCTATTTCTGGCCAGCCTGTCAGTTGAGCTGTAAGTTCACATTTTTTCAAGAAACATTTGGGATCTTCTTCTGGAGTCATCTTAAGTAGCATCAATGACAAGGGAAGGGGCCTGGTTACAGTGGTTTGTATGGCCTGTGCTACCTGAGTTAACATTGAGTTTCTTGCATAACTTGTTCTTGTAGTGCCTGTTGCTGATCAGTTTGAATTTGAAGGACATTCTGAAATTGCTGCTGCTCTATAGCAAGGATCTGTATCACTTGCTCCATCTTTTCTGCTCCCATAATGTGTACCTCCCCAGGAGAAGGAGTGGGAACAAAACAAAAAAAAAAAAATCTGCTAGCATGTCCATCCCATTCTCGGTGCTTGAACCCTGACTTCACAGGCAGGGCTAGCCCCCTTGGTCTGTTGTAACTCAGGCTGGATGAGTGGAACCATGAGACCCATGGAAGAAGAAAACATTCTGTAGGGATTTTTTCCTCCTTTCTGCTGCAGTTGTGGGCTTCTGCCTGTGCTTCTCGCTTAGGCAAGAAGAACTCACTGCTGCCACCATATGTGGTAACATGGCCAGTTGTAGCTTAGGAAACAGCCAAGAGGAATAAGGAGGCAGACTGGTTGTTTCCTTAGGTATACATTTATTTACAGTGAGAAAACAAAAAGCAAATATAGCTCACCTTACAGTTCTGGTAGAACTCAAACATTAAACATAACAGGTCTTTCCATAAACTGGGTTTCTGCCTGCTCCTCAGGGCCTCTAACTCTTCAGGGCTCTGACTCCTTATAGTATGGTGATGTGAGCCTCCCTTCACCCAGAATCCCTTGCAAGGCTGATCCTTAAGGAGGACCGGGCCAGAGAGCTGTGGCCCACACACACACAAACACACAGGAGGGAGGGGAATTCTATAGAGATTGCAAGGGAGACCAGGTTAATCCACAAACACACACACACACCCCCTCAACTTTCACCTTCCCAAAACATGCACACATAGGATAGGAGAAAGGGCACATGCACAGGGGAGGAGGGAGAGAGGAAAATGAGGCTGGGTTCCCCTCCCTAGCACACACTCCATGTACCTCCTATTCCCTGTACATACCTAGATCAGTCCAGACTCCTGGGTATTTTCTCCCTGCCAGCAGATGAAGACAGTTTCACCGACACTAACATAACCCAGTGTGCCACTGCAGTCCCCCAGTATTTCTCTGTCTCCAGCAGATGTAAAACCTGCAGTCTAAGGAAAGAAAAAAAAAAAGATTAAAAAAAAAAAAGACAAGAAAATTTCTGGATTCTCCCAGGGGGTTGAGAGGTCCTGGTGGGGCCATTCCCCATGGTTTGAGGCAGACGAGCAGGGGGTTGGTAACCCTTCTGATAGCTTGGTCCTGAGGTCCATGGGGTGGACTATCTGGTGGTCCAGATCCCTCATCTCCCATGAGACAGGGGTGGAACCTGCTGGCAGTTCTGCATTGCAAACCCAGTGGAGCAGGGAAGTATCCCTTTTATACAGTTTGTCCTGGGCTAGGTTGCTAAAATTTGGCAAAAAGACGGATATAGCCAGTGGTCAGGCTCTTTTCTGATCTGCCATGTTGCCTGCACTCCTGGAACCGTATCCTCTGCACCAAAGGAAAGTATTGATTTCTATGTATCTTTGTTTGTTCTCAGAGGAAAGAAAAAAAAAAAAAACGAATAAGGAGCTAGTTAGAGGACTCTGTCCGCATGGAAATTGCAGCCATTTTCAACTCCCAGAACTGGTGGGAGAGGCAGGGGAATCCCCTCAACTATCACCAGCGGTTCCCTGTTCTGCTGAGGTGCAGAGAGGCACTACATCGAGGAGGTAGAGGTCTTCTGCCTATGCGCAAAGTTGGTTTACCAGAACAAGCAGCGGGGGATGCTGGCTCTCTGCCCCAGTCTCCAAGTATTCTTGGCCAGTCAAGAGACCTGAGCTGTTGAGAAACTCTTCAGGTCTTTGATGATTTTCGGTGCCAGATGTTGAATGGATCTGGGCCTAAACGCCTGGAAGGTGTAGTCAGCCTTCATTTAGCCATTTTGTAGGCCGCGGTAGCAGTTCTTTTCCCTAATGCGTAGGTGTGTGTGCACATTCTCGCGGCATGGCAGTTGCATGCACATGGACCTGTGCACATAAGGCTGCAGCCTAGATTTGAGAGTGTCTGTGACCTAGACATGAACGTGTATTTGCACAGGTACTTCTGTGCGTATGATCGTGACCTAGTCTTGAGTGCGTATTTGCATGCGTCCTGGAGGGGTGCACGTGTAAGCCCGGTGGCACTGGTGTGCAAGCAGGTCGCTTAGAGCCGAAGCTCAGGAGAGCTAGGGGCCAGGAATGAATAGGTCCAAGCACCTTGCTATCTATGAGGCATCCCGTCTGATAGCAATTCAGTCCTCACCTCTCTCTCTGTCTCAGCACTATTTAGATGCTCAAAGTGATTTGACTACTTCAGTTTTTGTCCATGCTGTGATATCCCCTTGGCCTATGGTGTCATGAGGGGAGTGGAGTGGGAGGCGAGGCAATGACCAGTCCTCCTCCTCCCTTGTTCCAGAGGGCAGAATCTTCCCCAAGAGAGAAAGGTTGGAGAGACCAAGGTTGGGCCTATGGGCTCTGGAATAGATCCATTCTCCTCCTCCTGGGTGGAATGTTTCCAGGGCCTGCAGACTTTTCTGCAAGGGTGCCTAGTGAAGACAAAGCAACCTTTGTAGGGATAGTGTGCTCGGGCCTCCAATTTGTCAGTCATGGCAGGCAAATGCCATAGGGAAGCTGTCCCTGGTAACGTTCAAGGGGATGTGGATCATGAGACATTGGAGGATTCCGATGGGAAATTTGCTCTCTCACCCTCTAGAAGAGGGAAAAATTGCATATGATTGAAAGTCACTTCGGACTCTGCTCATTTTTTTAATTTTTTTTACAGAGATTTAAGTCTGTTGGCTCAGACACTGAACATGCTTAGTATATCTGGAGGTCAATTTTAAGTTAAGCATCCTTTTTCTTCCCCCCTGTATCCAATTCAAGAGATATTTGATTTAAAGAAGGTAAATACGACTCTCAAGGTTCCCTGTTTCCATATGAAAACTCAGATCCAACTCTAAAGGTCCATCATAGCAGTGGTAGCAAGGGAGAGTTCTTGGCATCTCTTGCCTTGACAGAGGTGTATCTGCACACAACCATCAGGCCAGAGTGCCAAAGATTCCTGAGGTTCATGGTCCTAAGGGAACATTTTTGGTTTTGAGCCCTTCCCTTTGGCTGGCAATGGCTCCACGTCCCTTCACCAAGGTGATGGTGGAGGGGGCTGCCACACTGCAAAAGGAGGGTGTGTGTTGGTGCATCCATACCTAGATGACTGGTTCATTCATGTAAAATCAGAGGACCTCTGTTGTCAATCAGTACAAAAAGTACTGATATGCATGAAGTCTCTAGGATGGATAGTGAACCTAGCAACAAGCCATTTAGTCCTCTTTCAAACTCTGGAGTATTTGGGAGCTCAGTTCAACACACTGGTAAAGAGAGTTTCTCAAGGAGAGAAACTGCTAAAATTTCAGAGTCAGATTAAGCTTCTGCTAGACCTTTTAGTGCCCAGGGTCAGAGACTATTTACAGGTCCTGGGTTCTATGGCATCAACATTGGGATTAATGCATTGGGCATTTGAACATATGCTGCCTCTGCAGAGGGCTCATCTCTCCCCCTGGAATCCGTTATTGGAAGTGTTTCATCTTCCTCTTTCATTAAAGGGGGAAGCCAGGGACAGTCTTTCATGATGGCTTACTCGCACCAACCTTGAGCATGATGCAAAATTGGAGGTTCCAATAGTCACCACTGATTGCAAGTCTCTCTGGATGGAGAGTGGTGTGGCAAGATCAGTTAGCGCAGGGCCAGTGGTCGAAACAGAAGGCCTCATGGTTTACCAATCGGTTAGAAATGAGAACAGTGCATTTCGCATTTCTTGCCTGTCTGCCAAGGCTACGGAGCCATCCAGTACGGATCCTATCAGAATGCAACAAAGGTGGCCTACATCAACCGTCAAGGTGGAACCAAGCATCAGGCAGTGGCTTGAGAGGCTCAGGAGTTGATTCTCTGGACAGAGTAGCACTTGGAGCGGCTGGCAGCATCTCACATTGCCAGAGTGAACAACATTCAGGTGGATTTTCTCAGTCAGAGAAGGTTAGTCCCTGGGTAATGAGAGCTGTCTCAGAAGCAATATGTCTCATTTATGGAAGAGGGGGGAATCACGACCAAAAGGAACACCAAGGCGCCGCAGTTTTACAGCCACTGAACAGAACAGTACAGAAGGAATCAGAGCTCTGGCGCTGCTGTGGACTCGAGGGATTCTTCTTAGTCTTCCCTTCGTGGTCTCTGGTGGACAAGGGATTATGACGGATAGAGAAACATCCTGGCAACGTGATCCTGGTAGCTTCAGACCATCGACCATACTTCCCAGACCTGATCAACATGGCCAGACAGGCCCCTGAGGTTCAGACTTCGGTTGACTTTTCCACAAGGGCCCAATATTTTTGAGTCAGGCGGCTCTGCTCCTGAGAGGAGATGACAGATGGAGGGAATATTCCAAAGCAGTTATTTCCACTTTATAGCAGGCTAGGTGACCATCTACATCCTTGACGTATGTGCAAATTTGGAGGCTCTTAGAGTCCTGGTCTGCTGTTGATGGAGTGCAGCCTCAGCCTGTTCAGGCTATGGTGTCGCATATTTTGGCTTTTCTACAGAAAGGCTCTGGTCAAGGGACTGGCCTTTAACTCTCAAAGTCCAGGCAGCAATGGTAACATGGAATAGACTTAGTTTTTGGGTACTTGCCAGGTTCTTATGGCCTGGATTGGCCACTGTTGAAAACAGGATGCTGGGCTTGATGGACCCTTGGTCCCAGTATGGCATGTTCTTATGAGTAAGATGCAAAGGTATCCTGTCCGCAATTCCAGGCGTTACATGGTTCCTTCAGGGAGCTATGAACTTGCGTCCTCAGGTGCAGAACATTTGCAGTCTTGAATCTGAATCTACTCCTTAAGAGAATTGTGTAAGGCTCAGTTTCAACCACTAAAGAGAGCTACGGTTAAGAACTTGACTCAAAGTGGTTTTCCTGGTGGCTATTTGTTCAGCCAGGAGAATTTCAGAGCTCCAGGCGCTGTCGTGTCAAAATCTCTTCCTACAGATATTGGATTCAGGGGTATTTTTATGCATGGTGACGCCTTTTCTACCTGAGGTAGTCTCAGTGTTCCATCTTAGACAGTGGAGCTTCCAGCTTTTCCAGATTTGGATTTCTCTACACCTCACACAGGGAAGCTTAGGCTCTTAGATGGGAGGCATGCATTATTGAGGTATCTAAAGGTCACTTATGATTTATATAGATCAGATCACCTCTTGCTACTGTGGAGTGGTCCAAAGAAGGGAAGTAAGGCATCTAAGGCTAAAATTGTGCTGTGGTTGAAGGAAGCGATCAAGTCAACTCACATTTCTAAAGGGTGCTTGCTGCTGGGGGTTTAGGGGCACACTAGACAACTTCTCAAGCGACTTCCTGGGCTGAGTCACAATAGGTGTGTGTCTGCATGAAATTTCCTAGGCAGCTACTGGGAAGTAGTTGCACACTTTTGCTAGGCATTATCGCTTGGATATCGGAGCTCCGGCTTCCATGTGTTTTGGCGAGTCTGTTCTATGAGCGGAACTCACCAGGTCCCACCCGAGTTAAGGGAAGCTTATGTACATCCCAGGAGTCTGGACTGATCTGGATACGTAAAGAGAAAGGAAAATTGGTTCTTACTTGCTAATTTTCATTCCTGTAGTACCATAGATCAGTCCAGAGGCCTGCCCATTTACTGGGTGGGAGTGGGGGTGGGAAGAGTCCGCCACACGTACTGTTGCTTTGTATATAGTGCGGAGTTGGAGGTTTTCAATGCTGATTGCTTCTGTTAAATTTGAGAAACAAGTTTCCCATTGTCTTTTTGGGCAATTCACCTTCTGGCTCATTGGAGGGAAGGGAGTTTGCTTGGAAATTTGCTTCGAAATTTATGCTTGTTGCTTCATCTTGCCTTGGGTACAGGTCAATACTGAGGGACTGCAGGTGGCACACCGGGCTATGTACAATGTCAGTGAAACTTTCTCTTTTTCCATCTGCTGGCAGAGAGGGAAAACCCAGGAGGACTGATCTGTGGTATTACAGGAACGAAAATTAGCAGGTAAGAACCAATTTTCCTATATCACTTACACATCCACCACTCACATCCACAACAAATACACCTCATTCTCTCAGAGACAGGGAGGAGTAGGAGAGAGGGGAATGCAATGGGCAAAGTGCCCCTACACCAATCCAACACCACATACCATCTATGCTACAAGATATGTGCACCTCACTCATCAACATATACCGTATCCTCACCTGCACATCCCATCCCCACCACCCGCAACCCCCACCTTCACACCCTCTGCAATCCTTCTGACCTACACCCTTCCCCCCAACACTCCTTCTCACACACTGTCACTTATCCCCATTCCTCCACCCCCAACAAAGTACATACAAGACACATTGTATACATCCAACTGATTGAGTCACAGAACTCACTTTTTGACACTGCCTTGCAAATTCTCTCTTTTTTGGGGTGTTCCTTTAGCATCCACACACACTCAAACAAGGGGGGGGGGGAGAAAGGAGGGGTGGGGTAAAGAATTCTATAGTGCTCTCCCTGCCTTCCTTTTCATTAAAAGTCACTTGCTCTACCCAACTTGTATTTTCCACCTAGGCACAAATATGGAATCTGGAGAGCCCATCGGAACTGGGAGCCTGCTGAATAGTCAGAACTTGTTTTATCTCCAGTACAAAATTGGAGTCAAAATGTCAACTGGAATTTCTTTTTTTTTTTTAGGATAGATCAGGGGGAGAAGTTATGGAGGATAAATGGGAAGTTATTTCCTTTGGATTAGACAAACGCCAAAACATTTAGGCTAGTGATCAGCAACTGTATCCTGTAAGAATTGTTTGTTGGTTAAAGTTTCTCTTTTTATTACGGAGGCCTGGTATTATTCTCTTTTACCATTCCCTGCAGTTTTCACAGGGATCAGGATATAGCTCTTCTCCCTGTGATCTCTCACTCAGGCTCTGTCATGCCATATGTCTCACTTGGTCTCTTTAGTCTGGTGATATTTATTCTGGTCAACTGCTTTGCCTTCCTGTTTCTGAGAATCTGTTAGCTGTGCTCTAAGTTTCAGGTACTTTCTGTGTGGGTTTTCTCTATAAAAAGAAATCTGCCCTGGTTTTACGTTTCTCGTCATTCAACATGGCTGTAATACATACCCTGCACTAAGACTTTGCCTTCAAGTAATGCCTAGCTTTCTTGATTCTCCTCAACTCTGACGTTTACACTCTGTAGTCATTTCTCATGATTAATTAGTACGAAGAGCCTCTCCCCCAACACATAGCTCTGCCACTGCATCTCAATCTTACCTTCTCATAACAGGACAGATCTCAGTTGCCACAGCAATACTAGAAGACTGCCTCTTTTCGCACTCACCGAATCTGCCTCTAGACTGTTGCCAAACAGCTGAGCCAAGGACCTCGAGTTCCCAGGGTCATTCCAGCCACTAGCTCCCTCCAGTTGTTCCTCCTCATTCAGGCCAGCAACCTACAATGGACAGGCACACAAAACATACAGAAATGGAAATGACCCTTTCTGTGCCAGAGGGGGAAAAAAACAAAAAAAAAACAAAAAAACCAAACAGTACCCACTTACCTGCAGATTTTTCTCCTTCACCTCTCTGGCTCCTTTGCTGCCCTCTATTCCTGTTTCTGATGCGGCCCCTGGTGAGACAGAGGCCGATGAGGCGCGGATGGATTCAGGAGATACTGTATGGGGCCAGACTTTCTTCCTTGCTCCACCCACCGGTGGGGAGACAGGGTTTTGGTAGGCAGAAAGGGAGGGGACAAGGCTTGCTGGAGTCCCAGGAGAGTCCTGACTTAGGTGCAGGGTCTCCAGACAGGTGCAAATCTCATCAGCAGACTGCACAGCCCTGGTATCCTCATGCTGCCCTATATCCCCTGCTGATAGCTTTCCTTTGTCATGCTTCACCCTTCCGCTGGCAATTACGGGAGTCTCTGGAAACTGCTGACTCTTCAGGATTGCAGATGGCTCACCAGAGTCCATTATGTTCCTGAATGGTGGAATCTGATGTCCCCTGGTCTCCTCCACTGCCATCCATCCATGGTCCTTTCCAGGGCTCACTGGTAGCGCTGATGACCTCGGACCTCTTTCTTCATCCTTCACAGGGGAATCGGGCAACCTCTGACTTTTCCTGTCATCTTCCTTGGCAGTTGCTGCCTGTGCCAGTAACCTGTCTCCCTTCCCAGGGCTTGCTGGATGTGCTGCAGACCCCTGACCTCTCTCATCCCCCTTATCGGCAGTCACTGGCAGTGATGGTGATCTCTTTCCAGAAGTGACCAGATGCGCTGGTAACCTTTGATCCCTTCCTTTCTGCACGTCTTTCTTGGGAGAGGTGTTCTGATTTTCGCTGGGACTAACTGAGAGGCTTCTGGTTGTTGCTGACTCTTCTTCTGCACCCAGATATTTAGGGACTGCACGTAAAGAAAGAGCGAAGAGTGAAAACTCTCAGTATCATAGGGTATAGCATTTAAAGTCAATGTAGTATTTTATGACGCTTCCTTGCTATGCAAAGACATTCTTGATATGTTCAAGCAGCAATAGCAAATATAAAATGCAATCAATTAAAACAAACTAAATTCCCCCTTTTTCATTCTGATTCTTCTATAACTTCCAGAGGAGATATTGGTATTTATAAAGTTATTGAGATCTCCTAACTAGTTGACCCCACTGTTATAAATCTGAGATGTTGATCTTCATCAGAGCCCCATGCAGGAATCTGCTGTCTGTGAATACAACACAGAACAGATCTTCATTAGAGCCCTCTGCGGGCATCACACCGACACATAAGACACTTCTTGCTGTCATTTCCTTTTTAATAATTCTTACAACAATCAGGAAGATGAGTCCTGTCTCTCAGGGGGTATAAAAGACCAGCCACCACAAAATATTTACACGTCACTTTCTGTCTAGGAGCATCCTTCCCTGCAGTCCTTCCCCAGTCTGAGCACTTGTCCAGTAATTCTGGGACTAGAAACACAACAAACAAATAAAAATCCCTGCTGACAGCCCCACAACCAAAGCATAATTCTTCCAAGTCAGAAGTTATAAGGTTTTTGTTACCCACAGACAAACAGCAGCAGAATGGCTGAGTGTTGCAGCCATTAACAGCAAGGAAATAGAAGATAAGAAACGTCTTGTTCTATTATGCACCCCAACAGTCAGCACCAATGCAACTTAGCACATCAGTGCTTTCTGGGGTAGGATAATTGCAGCCTGAAGAACCTCTCACCAAAGGCTACCTCTTGCTGAGGTCCATTTGGTGTGGATAAATCCCATGCAATTGCTGTAGAGATATCTAAATTCTGAAAAATCCTATGCACTCTTGTATGCCTCAGTAATGCAGCCATGGCTCCATTTAGAGTGGAAATGGCAAAAGCTGGGAATTGTCTCAAAGAGTTGGTCTGATTTCCTGAAAAAATAAAAAAAAATTAATAAACCTGGTTCCGAAAATAAAACTTCAGAGCTCTTTAGTTCTAAACAGTTAACTTTTGCTCCTCAGAAGTCTTTGGGTTTGTGCACAAGACAGGCAGAATTACTCTTTGGTTAATGTGGAATTAACCGGAATTAGCCTGCGGCAGAAAACTCAGAACAAATTATCAAGACGTTATCTGGGGGAAAAACTGCAAAAACAGAGCTGCTGCAGAAAAGGCTTTCAGTTCTTGCTGAGCAAATCGTAAACACAACTTGGAGGTCAAAAAACAAGACGACACTGAATCCAGCAGTTCAAACAGCGGAGTACACACAACACTATCTGGCCAATTTAAAAAAAAAAAAAAAAGGCTGTGCATCTAACTTAGCCAAATTTTGACTGCCTAAGTTAAGTTGGTTTTCAGTCAGATATAGCTGGATGAAATTTAGCTGCTTAGAATTAGTGTGCTCAGCTTTTGCATGCTGAAACTTAGCTAGCAGTGAAAACTAGTACTACCCAGCTAAATTACCACACACCGCCGAGATGCAAGGTAAACTGTGGGCTGATAGCCCTCCATCCCTCTCTACCACCTGCTGAAGCAAAAGTACTCTGCAGGGATAAATGCCTCATCACCCTCCCTTCTCTGCACCCCAGAAGCCCCACTAAAGATTGCCAAGCCTAACCAGGATGACATAGGCTTATGTTCTCCCAACCAGATGTCCACATAAGCTACCTGCACTGCTGCCAGGAGGGCTGTAAGCCTTTGTCCTCCTGGCTTGGCAATTTTTTGGATGACTTTTGGGGGGAGGAGGTTGCAGGGGCAATATTGCCCAGCGGCTGATTCTGGATCAGATCTGGTAGGAGGGGCAGTATTGACAGGTGGGAAGAGAGAGAGATTGGGGAGGGGGGGGGGGGACGGAAAGCTGTCAGCCAGTCAAACAATTACTTTTGAATTCCAGCTAGTGGGAGGGAGAGGGTTGGTTTGTGCTAGCTAATGAGATCTAGCCCTCCTATGGTAGCACCTAAATTTTGGTCACCCAAGTCAGGTGCCTACCACAGAAAATCAGGGCCAAGCGCCTAATATCCTTCTCCCAGTTTGACTCCACTCCTGGCTACACCCACATTTTAGGTGCCTAGTGAGAAATGGGCACCTAAAAGGTTAGGTGCTGAACCCTATTTTCACAGGGGCCAATTTAGGTGCCTAACTCCCAAATGTTAGGAACTTAAACCGTCTGAAAACTGACCTCTATGAAGAACTGAGCCAGCTAAGGCTTTGAAACTAACTGGGCTAAGGAGCTACATTTAACACCCTGAGTTGCATTAAGTGGATAAATCTACATTTAACACCCTGAGTTGCATTAAGTGGATAAATCTAGCCGCTCTAATTCTGGGCAGGCATGGTGGTGGGGAGAAAGTTAAGAGAGTAGCACAGTTTTTCAGCACCAACTGCCTCATGTGGCCAGTCATATCTGGGCATGCCATAGCAGGCCGAAATCTGGCCAGCCAGAACCTCCCTCTGGCTGACCCAAACAGTGTTAGCATGGGCAGGGTGGGGGGTAGCCAACCCTTCCTTCACAATTTCCTCATTCTGCTCACCCAAATGAAAGCATTAGCTTGGGGAGGGGGAAGAGCTGAAGTCTCCCCTCCCACGATCCCCTGGCATTAATAAAAAAAAAAAAATAGAAATGGTATTAGGTGGCCCTTGCATTCTCAAACCCCTCCCTTCAAAAGCCCCCATGCCCACCCCAGCTAACACGGTCACTCCAGATGGGTTGAAAACAGAACTGTCATGTGCCCCCCTCCCCCAACACATGGGCAGGCAAGAAGGGTGGGCTGCTCTGTCCCCGTCCCCAATGCTTGGAAGCCAGGCAATTGGGAGACAGAGCTGACTAGCACAGACTTTCAGTACCAGCCTGCTAAGTGTAGAGAGAGCACGCCAATTCTTACCGGCTAACTTTTAGCCAACTATATTAGGGCTGGCTTTCAGTAAACTTTCTAGCTTGCTATATTAGACTGAAAATCAGCTTAATATAGCAATGGAAAATTTGGCTGGCTAAAGTCAGGCCCTTAGCTGTTTTCTAGATAATTGACCTCAATAACCTTCGGGCCGATTCAGTAAAGTCCGCGGGAGAGCGGGCGAATGCCCACTCGATCTCCCAAAAGGATGTCCTGGGAAAGAAGATAAGGAATGACTGCTGCACTGCTGACAGAATCATAGAAGTCTTCAGATGCACTTCCAGGGCTGCCGTCGTTGCTCTGGTGGCAGGAGGGCTTAACCCATGGTCTGCCACAGCGTTGTGGGAATTTCCTCCAAGATGCTTCACACCATAGCATAAATATATATCCAGGTCCGAAAGTAAAAAACAGTTTCTACACCAGAGAATCCCAAGTCTTCCAAGAACATTGCCAGACCAAATGAACAAGAACTGCAAATAAAGAGGTTTATCGGACCCAAAAAAAAGAGACAGAGGTGCAGAAGGTATGCTCCTGACTATCCCCCCCTTCCTTTTCCTCGTAACAGCACTCAAAAGGAAGGAAATAAAGCAATGGTAAATAAAACCAGACAGAGTGAGAGACCTCTGTAGCCAGCATTCAATCAGCCAGTTTAATCCCACCTACAGGTCCTTCTCGAGCAGATACCTGCAGATGATTGGGAAGGACTGCAGGAATTAAGCAGAAGAGACCCCTAAACAGAAGACATGAAAGTACTTCCTGTGGATGCTGGCCTACTAAACTTTCCACGGGGCAGTACCCATCAGTCCTGAGTGTTATGCATCCATCCACTTCCCCTGGCATTTCCATATACTTCCTCCCCCCAAGCTCACCATTTAGCCGTAGGCTCTTCCAGTACTTGCGGTGTGCATGTATTGTGTTGCCAATGGACTGTAGCGCACTGGGCTGGGGAGATTTTAGCTTCGCAAGCATTGGGGGGGCCTCTCCCAGCAGGGTCCGGGTGCACAGAGCCATGGACTCAGAGATGGAAGTCAGATTATAGCCACCCTGGAACACGAGAGGAAAATGATAAAGTGGAATATATCAGTATGATGAAACAAATCCAGGTAAGGTCAGTCATCATGGGTGAAAGGAAAAGGAAAAGGGAGAAGTCTGGTGACAAAAGTGTGAAATGAGTGAGTTGGGTAGAAGAGAGATGCTGGGATGGGGTATTCCAGCAGACATGGGGAGCGAGATCTGTCCCTAGCAGTGGCCTGGGCATTGAGAGCTGGGTAGTTATATAAGCTATTGCCTATCCTGAAACAGTATAAAATCCGATATTAATCTTATATTACCCCAAACAGACTTCATAGGATTACTACAGAGATCCCACATACAGGCTACAGAGAGGGTACTTTCCAACACATAGTGAGATTGCTCCTTTCAGAGGGAGTTGTTTTAAAAAGAGTTTTGATTCCCTGCGAACATTCAGGTTTGCATTATTGGACCATTATAAGACTGAATTCCAGCAGAGTCAACAGTCAAAGCCATAATAGTCAGAGCCATCTTTAGGCTGAAGCAGGGTCTGATCAGATAATGAAATCCAGAGCCCCGCATGTCATTACTACATCAGATACATCCCTCAGCAGCACTGGAACAACCAGAGAAGCAAAAGAAAGTACTGCTAGGTACACTGTTACTTCTCCAGCCTTCAGCAGCTGATTAGCTCTCACAAGCAACATAAGCTATTCAGCTGTGGGAGGCATGGAGGCAGCAGTAACTGTTCCAAAATGCTTCCTCCCACTCCTGTGGCCACTGGGATCCAGCTGATCTGTGAGCCCTTCTGTCATAGACTCACATGAGAAAGCACATCTGTGCTTTTGGAGGGGGGTGGGGGGAGCAGAGTGATGTTCCTGCATCTTCCACCAGTGACCCCATAAGGAAGACATCTCTGCCCCTGCTTCCCCTGAGCTGTCTTTAGGCTGGTATGGGTGGTGACCACAGGAAAATTGGTTCTTACCTGATAATCTTCGTTCCTAGAATACCACAGATCACTCCAGATGCATTGGTTTTTCATTCCTAGCAGCAGATGGAGACAGAGAAGAAAAGCTTTACTGACACTGTGCTACTTAAGATAATGTGGCCACCTGCAGTCCCTCAGTAGGAACTATACCCAAACCAAGATGAGCTTAAACCATAAACTCCCCCCCCCCACAACACAAGCAAGGGAAAGGTTGAGCCCCCAACCTGGAGCTCTTTCATCTATAGAGGAGTTTGAAAACTCCCAAACCTACAACAAATCCTGACTATCTATACTCCAAAAACAGAGCGGTCCTTCCAAAGAGGTTGGGCTCTGGACTGAACTGTGATATTCCAGGAACGAAAATTAGCAGATAAGAACCAATTTTCCTTTTCTGTACATACCCCAGATCAATCCAGATGCACCGGATGTACTCAAGTTCCTCTAACTGGGTGGGAATGTAAAAAAAAAAAAGAAGGACTAGCTCACGAGACATGCTCTCCCAAACCAAACTGCTCTTGTTGCACAAACATCCGGATGGTAATGCCTGGTGAAAGTGCATAGAGAAGTCCAGGTCATCAGCAGATAGATCTCCTGTGGGAAAACCAACACACACTCAGGCCAGGAAGCTGCCTGTGTCCTAGTCTAATGAGCCAGTATACCCTCAGGAATTGGACACCCTTTGCAAATATAAGCTGACACAATGGTTTCCTTTAGCCATCATGCAATGGTGGCTTAAGAAGCTTTACTCCCTTTATGCATTCTACCAAACAGAAAATGTGATCAGATCTCTGAAAACTGTTGGTGACCTTCAACTAACTCAAGAGAAACAGACACACATCCAAACAAGTGAAGTTCCTTCGCATTTAGAACCAAAAAAAAAGAGTTCAAATTCCAAAGAGAGAGAAGTTCCATCATCTGACTGAAGTGAAAAGCAAATACCACCTTCCTAAATCTGAAGAAAAGGATCCCTACAAGACACCACTAGAAGCTCTGAAATCCTCCTGTCTGAACAAATCACCACTAGAAAGACTACTTTTAGTGGTAATTCCTTCAGTGACACCTTTCTCAATGACTCAAAAGGAAGACCACAGAGAACCCGCAAAACCAAATTAAAGGTCCACAAGGAGAACACGCATCTCACTAGAGGACACAAAATGTTTCACATCTCAAAGAAAACAGACCACAGCCGGATGCGAAACCAGCGATATCCTGTTCACGTTACCTCTAAAACAGCCCAAGGCTCCCACCTGAACTGTTAGAGAATTGGATGCAAACCCATTCATAAGACCATTCTGCAAAAAAGCCAGAATGTGAGACATCAATGCTCGAATGTGTTTCAGATATGGTTCCTCCCCGAGGAACCATATCTGAAACACTCCCTATACCCTGACATAAACCAATGAAGTGAAAGGTCTCCTCTGAATAGCCTTTCAATTGTAAACAATTTCTTTCAAAAGCCAGGCCACAAGACCAAAGCGAGCCTCCTGATTCAAGAAAATCAGTTCATGATGAAGCAACTTAGGAAGTTGCCCAGGGCTTAGAGGTGCATCCACCCCAGATTTACCAAATCTGCAAACCATGGCCAACATGGCCATCCTGGAGTAATGAGGTTCACCTATCCCAGGGTGAGTCTTGAAAAGCCTTTGCACCCTTCCTATTAGAGGCCAAAAAGGGAAGGCTTACAACATCATCCCGGATGGCCACTAGAGAACAAGTGTGTCTAGACCCTTTGCTTCGGCCTCCTGCTTCCGCCAGCTCCCATTCTCCGGGGTCCAGTGCCTGTCTGCTGAGAAAGGCTACATGAACGTTTTCCACCCTGGTGACCTGAGACACCAGAGTAACCAAGTGTTCAGTGGAAATGCTCCTGGGCTTCCCGAGACACCATGAGACTCCTAGTCCTTCCTTGGTGGTTGATATAAGCCACTGTCGTTGCATTATCCAATACGGCTCTCAGCACTCAAATCACACAACTGCAGAAGAAAAGAAAGCAACACCCTGCAAACTACTCTCATTTCCAAACAATTAAAAGACTATGCCTCCTTCGCAGACCAATCCTGTGCTGCTTACCCCTGACAAATGCTGCCCCCCAGCCTTTCAGACTGGCATCGGTGGTCATTACCATCCATACTTGGATCTCCAATTCCATGCCCAGCTCCAAATGGCCCAAGAAAGCCATCAGGAGAGACTAGTGGTAGCTGAAGATGGAACTTCAACTGAAGGTTCTAGCGGAACAAAAGCATCCTCTGAAGAAGCTGAATATGCTGTGCCTGCTTACCTGTCTGCTGTTGCTGACTGCAGTTCCAGCCTCTCGTGCACCTTTCTGGACTGAGTCACTGTTTTTCTGCTCTGCTTTGCAGGTTCGCTTTTTGTTTCTCTCTCTCCTATTGCTTTCTGTTAGTCCAGAGACCTGGCCACACCTCCGATGACATCACAAAAGTGCTCCTATTGGACACCTGGGACATTGCTGGAGGCGCCATGTGCCAGAGGGGTACACACCTCAGTTGCATACAAAGTTCCTTTGTGTGCTCCTTCATGCGTGCCTGAGGGGAGAGGAGACACTGTGTCTTTCTCTATGTTTTTTTTTTTAAAAGGAGAAATTACTACTTACCTGATAATTTCCTTTCCTCTAAGGCAGGCAGGCCAAACCCCACAAGTGGTGTTATGCACTTCTACCAGCAGATGGAGACAGAGTAAATGTTGATGTCTCAGATATATAGCTTTTCCCCCCGACAGCAACCCACTAGATTTCTCTGGAAAAAAAAACTATGGACAAACTGATTATACTTGAAAATGATTATTAACAATCAATCACTCATGCTTCCAATCAAGGCCCTCCATTGACTTGCTCCCCTAGAAGAGGCAGGGGCTGCCATTTGAAACTTCCGAAAATTAATGGAATTTCCATTTTGAGTGGCTGAGAACCTTGCACCTCACACCAGACCTCGAAAACACTCCAAAACGCTAACATAAGCCAGAGACGTAGATAAAACATTCTAGCCCGGCGCAAGGTGGAGTCACTGCAGCAGAATAATCACGCTTCAATAATCGAAGGACAAAAATCGATCCAGATCATCAAGTAGAATGAGTCCTTGTGTAACAGATTTGGCCAGGGAGCTGCTTGAGAGGACTGCCAACCAGTAGCCTCCGCAGATCGGTATATCACGGCTTCCTGGCCAAGCCGGAGCCAACAAGAACACATGTTTATGTCTGTCTTCGGATCCTGCCTGTGACTGAAGGACCTTGGAATCTCGCATTGGCTGAAGTTGCTAGCAAAGCCAGAAGGGAGACCCCAGCGCCACATTGAACAGAAAGGCCTCAGCAGACAGTGCCCATATCATGAGCGCGTCCATTTGCTTTGACACCCGAGGGTTCTTGGTTCCGGCTTGAGGAAAGAAGTACTCCACCAAGGGTGCATTGTCCAACATTATTCCTACTATCCAAGTCTCCAGAAGCTGAATCAATCACAAGCATGCCAGCCAAACTGCAAGTATTTACAATCGATTGAAGCTCCTCGGTCCCCAGCGATTCATGCTACCATTCCAGCATCTCCACCACTGCAAGTGAATGCTCACCTCCAAGAGAAATCTCACCATGTAGTCCTGAGACTGTGGACACCACCGGGAAGTTGCACTGAAGAGGTTGCATGTGGCCCTAGCCCAGGGAAACCCCCCCAACATGGCTGCCATCGAACTCAGGACCTGTAAATAAAGTCATGCTGTTAGGCGAATAGACCTTCCCAGGGTCTGAACTGGAGCAATCAATCAACTTTTGATTGGTGAATCCCTAGCTAAAACACTCAACCCTGCTAGGAAACATGGACACCAAGATACTCCACCATCTGAGCTGGCTATAATAAGGAGTTACTAGCCAAGTACACCACTCAGCCCAGCTCTTGCCAGGTGACTCTCTTCCAATGGAGATACTGGGAACCAAGACTCCGCCCCTACGAAAGGATGCCGCTATCACAACTAAGACCTTAGAGAAGGTCTTGGGTGCAGCGGCCAGCCAGAAAAGCAGGGCCTGAAACTGATAAGGATGTCCCAGAACCACATGCCGCAGGAACTGTTGATGTTCCCGACGAATGGGAATATGTAGAAATGCCTCCATCAGATCTAGAGATGGGAGAATTCCCCTGATTGCACTGCCATTGTTACAGCACATAGAATTTCCATATGGAAAGTAGTCACCCACAAATATCACTTGTGGTGCAGTGTCCCATATTTTCTTGTGATCCAAGAACAAAAATTACGGTCTTCAAGTCCAGCCCCCTCCTTAAATAAGTCTCTATTACCACCCTCTTCAGTAGGGAGTTGCAAGGCGAGACTGCAAGGCATCCAGAGGAATGCGAAGAAAACTCCAGAGCATAGCCTTCTCTTAACACTTCCAGGACCCATTAAACCAATGCGATCCAGACCCAGCTCTGATAACAGTAAGACAGACTAGGTGCTCCACTTCTGGAGCCCGCCTTCTTCCGAGGCTTTCTGGATCAAAAGGACAGACTTAAGAGGTCAAGAACTCTGAGTACTCGCATCCCTAAATAGACAATGGCTGCAGCCTCTAGCATGGCTTCTTGCCCAAGAGGACTCTATGCCGACTTCTTAGCCTTAGGCAAACGAGGGACCTGATCTCCAACTCACTTCCAAATAAAAAAGGAACCCTTAAAGGGTAACCTTGTGAGAATGGATTTAGAAATTGTATCTGCCAATCAATTTTGCATCCAACACTGACATCTAGCAGCTCTCGAGTCACAGTGCGCATCAACTAAGGAAGGGGCCCTGGTTGCAACAACGTTCCACTATTTGACCCCGCTCTCTCAGGTGCCTGAGAGAGGCATGGACTCGCCTGAGCCATCAGGGAGCAATGAGGCAATTTACAAATTCACTGCCATAGTCTCAAGACTTGTTTAAGGACAGCTTCAATTCTCCGATCCGGAGCATCTTTTAGAGCTGCCCTTTTCTTCTATTGGAAAGATGGTCTGCTTAGACACAGAACACACCAGCACTTCCACCTTCAGAAAACATAATTGTTCACCTCACCACCTGTTCCAAGGAGTTCAGTCTCCCAAAGCATGCCCCCCTTTAAGGTTTGCTTCTGGAGCACCCCATACAAGGGCAATCAGCTCTTGAATTGTATCCAGGAGAGGAAAGAAACAAGATGCTCGTGCAGTGTGGCCAAAAAGGAATCAGTCTTTTGCGCACCCTTAGAGTCATCCCCATGTCACACCAAGTGACTTCAGAGTCTGAGATAACAGACTCAATAACTCATCAGCATAAAAGAAACAGAGCAGAGAGTTCTATAGGGTTCCAAATCAGGAGTGATTTCCCCTTCAGCTAGAAGGAAGAAATCCATATCTTCCCCAGAATCATCTGCATCCACATCCTCCTGCATATCAGCAGGGACTCCTCATACCATGGTGCTTGCACACAGCAACAACCACTAGGTATGTGACCCAGTTTTGGAAGTATCGCCATCTCTGCTGGGAGCCCCTGCAGAAAGGACTGTAGTCCTTAGAAAGACCCACTGAGGAAAAGGACTCAATCTGATATCCTTGGATTGAACATCTCCTGAAGATGTTTTCATCCTAGGGTCAACTGAAGGGGACATCCGCAATGAATCGCCTTCAGCTCCAGTCCCCCCTGACAGAAGGGGACAGCACAGCACCCTGGCAGCACTGGCATAAACTCATAGAAATTCTTAGTTGTATTGCCCTTATATGGCAAGCAGCACAGATGCTAGGCACTTAGACTTGTCATCGGCTCCATAGCGCCTTGCTTCACTTGTGTGCCCAAATAAAAGATGCATTCAAGCACATTCTCAGGATACTTGTGCTCAAATAGGCATGCAACGCACTCAAGTCAACGTGCACTCAGGTAGGCACTCAGTACGATCTCAAGTTGGTGCTCCTTACGCACTCAATTAGATGCTCCGTACATGCTCAGGTAGGCATTCAGCATGCACAAATCTGCGCTCAGACAGGTGCTTTGTATGTGGTCAGGTAGGCACACTGAAATATAGGTCGTGAATATATGCTGTGATCTTGTGCTCCAATAGGTACACGAATGTGCGTGTTTATGTCACCGTCACACGGCAATCATATGCACAAATAAGTGCACAAAAGCGCTGCTCAACCCACCATGCCTGCATCGCTACCACACCTCACTAAACTCCCGAGAGAAGTGAGAGGGAGGAAGGAAAGGACCCAGACAAAAGCTTGCCTTTAAGAGGGAGATTGCCTAGTTACAACAGACCAGACATCTGCTAACCAATTCCGCAATCGCAGGAGTCTTGACCAAAACAAACAAACAGTCAACCCCATACTCTTGGTGGCCATGAGGACCAAGTTGTACAATACATCCAGCAATATAGGCAGACCCCATTTCCAATTGCTCTGCCTGCTTGGCAGGGTTAGAGAACACCATTCTTTTCACTTGAAATTGCTGAAACCAGCACAAACAGGCTCATGCCATTAAGCTTCTGCAGTCAGCTGCATGGATGCCTAACGCCAAGACTCTGAACATTTTCTTGAGATGCATCTCCAACTTCCAGTCCTGAGATTTTTTCAGAGCAGCTAACTTCACCAACAGAATGATGGTCTACTTGGTCACAACCGAGACAGAAGCATCCACCTTAGGAAGGTTCAGGAGGGTCAATGCATCCTCGGGTAGTGGATACATCACTTTATCCATTCTCAGACCAGACTCAAGAATATTCCACTCCCTGACTACCAATTTCTTAACAATCCAATAGAAGGGAAAATCATTTGCTGAATCTCGAAGACCTATGAAGGGGTCTACCCCCTCATGATTAGAATCTTCCTGAGGCTCCTTAATCCCATGCTCCTTGCTATAGGGATCTCCCCCTTCTCAGAGGGGTCCTCACCCTCATGTCTGAGAGACTGGCAATGGGTCGCCGCCCATGCCTCTTCCAAAACCAGACTCCTCATCCAAATGATAACCTTAAGTAGTGAGGTAGAACCTCAGACATCCCCCTCTGAGGGTCTATCTTTCACGCCTTAGGCATTAACTAAGCCCTTCTGGAACCTGAGCTCTTCTCCAATATCCCCTTCCTAGTCAGGAAGGCCTTGTGCATCCAGAAAAGTACACTCGGGAGAAACTCTTCCTCAATCAGATTTCCCTCCGAGCTTTCACAGACCCTTCTTGGGCAGATACAGAGGCTGCAGCCATAGGAAAATTAGTTTCTTACCTGATAATTTTCGTTCCTGTAGTACCATGGATCAGTCCAGACTCCTGGGTTATGCCCCCCTCTAGCAGATAGAGACAGAGAAATTCTAAAGGACTCTGACGTATATAGCAGGGTGCCACCTACAGTCCGTCAGTATTGCTCAGTCACAAAGCAGAATGGATGAAAAAAAACCCAAACTAACTATATATACTAACCTATAACATTTAAATGGATCACTAACCTCAATCGGATGAATACGGAAAACAAGATTGATCTGCAGACAAAATGTAAACAATTACTGAAAGAGTGGACTCTCCATTACCTGTATGTGCCCAGTGGGCGAGACTCTGGACTTATCCGTGGTACTACAGGAATGAAAATTATCAGGTAAGAAACTAATTTTCCTTTCCCTGTACGTACCCAGATCAGTCCAGACTCCTGGGATGTACCAGAGCTTTTTCTTACGTGGGATGGGATCCGGAGAAGCCCGCTCTCAGCACACCTTCTCCAAATCCACCGGTCCCCGGAGCCTGGACATCCAGATGGTAATGTCTAGTAGAAATATGCAAAGATTTCCATGTGGCCGCTCTGCAAATCTCCTGTGGTGAAATTTGCTGACATTCTGCACAGGATGCCACCTGGGATCGTGTAGAATGTGCCTTAAGACCTATCGGTAAGGACTTGCCACTCAACAAATATGCAGAATTTATAGTCTCCTTCAACCATCCGGCGATTGTCCTCTTAGACGCCATATTACCCCTTTTGGGGCCACTCCAAAGATGATCCAAGACACGAAAACTATTAGTGACCTCTAGATAATGCATCAAGACCCTGCGAACATCCAACTTCTTTAGTTCCTTAGCAAAAGGGTCTGACCAGTTGATATCAGAAAAGGACGAGAGCTCTACTGATTGAGATGAAAGGAGGAAACAACCTTTGGCAGAAAAGAAGGAACCGTTCGCAAGGAAATTCCGGAATCAGAAATCCTTAAGAAGGGTTCCCTGCAAGATAAAGCCTGAAAATCAGATAATCTACGAGCCAACGAAATTGCAACAAGAAACACAACTTTCAAAGTAAGATCCTTTAAGGTTGCACATTTCAAAGGTTCAAAAGGTGCAGCACACAAAGCTTTGAGGACTAAATTGAAATTCCAGGAAGGACAAGGATGTCTGAATGGAAAGCATAAATGCTTTGCTCCCCAAAGAAAATGAGATATCTGGATGCGCCACCAACGGTCAACCCTGAACGGTACCCCGTAAACAATCAAGAGCAGCAACCTGCACCCTCAAGGAGCTACACGATAAGCCCTTAGCTAAACCCGCTTGAAAAAAAACACAAAATATCTGGAATGGATGCCCGTGTAGAAACAACATCGCGGTCTAAGCATCAAGACTCAAAAACCTTCCATACGCAAACATAGGACAAGGAAGTGGAAGTTTTACGCGATTGTAAAAAAGTGTAGTCACCACAGCGCCCAAATAACCTTTATCCTTCAGACGCTGCCTCTCAAAAGCCATGCCGCTAGACAAAAGCGATCGACCTGATCGAAACAAACGGGCCCTTGATGAAGCAGGTTCGGAAGATCTGGGAACCTCAGAGGAGCCTCCACCATCAGATTGAGCAGATCTGCAAACCATGGACGACGGGGGCCACTCGGGAGCTACTAGAATGTCTGCCAGATGTAGTTCTATTCGTCTGAGGACCTTGCTAATTGTGTTTCCTCCTTGGCCACTAAAGTAGAACATTCATCGGCCAAGGCAGCACCAGAGCATCTACTCCCTCCACTGCCGTGTCTCTGCAGTGAGCAAAGAAGCATGGAGCTTTCGAATTCTTGAATGTCGCCATGAGATCCATGCAAGGAATGCCCCACTGGTCGCAGATTAACTGAAAAGCTTTGTCTGCCAGTTCCTACTCTCCTGGACAGAGACGATGTCAACTGAGAAAATCCGCGTGAACGTTGTCGACCCCGGCAATGTGGGATGCTGCTATGCTGACCAAGTGCTGTTCTGCCCAACTGATCAGCTGATGAGCTTCCAACATGACAGATTAGCTCTTGGTTCCTCACTGGCGATTGATGTAAGCAGTAGGCAGACTTCCCCTTGAGGAACGGAAGAAACACCTGTAAAGCTAGTCAAACCGCCCTGAAGAGATTGATGGACCAATGAGACTCCTCTTGGGACCATTGTCCTTGCACTAATTTTCTCAGACACACTGCCCCCCAACTGGAAAGGCTGGCATCCCTTGTCACTACCGTCCACTGCGGAACCACCAAGGGAACTCTGCAGGTCAAGGTGTACAAAATCAGCCACCAATCCAAGCTGGATCGAGCAGACTCAGTCAGTGGAAGGGGAATGTGAAACTGTTCTGTCACTGGGTTCCATCGGGAAAGCAACGCCTATTGCAAAGGTCGCATGTGAGCAAAAGCCCAGGGAACCAGTTCCAATGTCAAGGTCATGGAACCCAGGACTTGTAAGTAATCCCAAACTTTTGGAGGATGCTTGGACAACAATACTTGTACCTGACCTTGTAATTTTAGAATGTGTTCTGGTGTTAGGAAAACTCTGCCTTGATGAGTATCGAACAGGGCTCCCAAAAACTCCAATGACTGGGAGGGAATTAGACGACTCTTGGTTAGATTGACACCCCATCCAAGCATTTGAAGCAATTGAAGCACCATGTGGATCGCTTCCTGGCAAAGGACCTCCAACTTCGCTCGAATCAGCCAATCATCCAAATACGGATGAACCAACAAGCCTTCGACGAAGCTGCGCTGCCATCACAACCATTATTTTGGTGAATTACCTGGGTGCGGTTGCTAGGCCGAAAAGGTAGGGCTTGAAACTGGTAATGACATTCCAGGATTGAAAATTGCAGGAACTTCTGATGATCAGATCCCGATATGGAGATACGCCTCAGTCAGATCCAGACACGCCAAAAACTACTTGACAGACCTCAACGTCTCCATACGGAAGCGGGGGATCCGAAGACACTTGTTGACTCTCTTTAAATCAAGAATGGGTTGGAAGATTCCTTCTTTTTTTGGAACCACGAAGTAAATGGAGTAACGGCCCCTTCGCTGTTGAGATGGAGGAACAGGAATGATTGTGCCGATGTCCAATAAACTCTGTAACGTCTCCTCTACCTCCTGACGCTTGGTTGAGTACCCGCATGGGGAAACCAGGAACTTGGGATTGGGACGGCATGCAAAATCTAAAGCATAGCCGTATCTTATCACAGAGAGAACCCACTGGTCTGGTGTTATTTTGGTCTACTCCTTGTAAATCAGAGACAACCTGCCTCCAACTACTGGAACAGAGGAGTGAACTGGCATTACATCATTGTGAAGGCTTTCCACCCTGTGTGGACTGGGAGATACCTGGTCTACCAAAACGTTGCCCATGAAAGGTCTGAGACCACGACTGCTGCCTGGTAGAATTTTGTCTAAAAGAGGGAGTGGATGCCAGAGAAGCCCTAGGCTTTCGACCCCCGCGAAACAGAGATTGAGGAAAAAGAACCCCTCTGTTTCAGCCAATCTTCCGGTAAACGATTAACTTTATTCTCTCCCAGAGACCGAATTAGATCCTCTAGTCCCTTGCCAAACAGCAGTTTGCCTTGAAAGGAAGATATCCTAGCTGGAACTTGGAAGATACATCTGCTGACCAGTTTCGTAGCCACAACAGATGACGAGCACAGACAGCCAATACCATGGTTCTAGTAGACGTGTGGAGTAAATCATAAAAGGCATCCGCACTATAAGCAATGACCGCTTCAAGATGGCCAGCTCGGAGGGCTTCCACCTCTGAGACCAAATCACTGGCCTGACGTTGTTGCAGCCAATGAAGACCCGCTCTCAAAGAAAAATTGCTACACATAGCAGCTTGGACTCAGAGCCGAGACTTCAAAAATCTTTTTCAATAGAAGCTCCAGCTTTTTATCCTGTAAATCTTTTAAAGCAGTTGCACCTGTAACCGGAATGGTGGTCTTTTTAGTAACGGCCGACACCACTGCATCCACCTTTTGAATACGAAGGAGCTCTAAAGCTTCTTCTGGTAAAGGGTATAGCTTGTCCACAGCCTTTGCTACTTTCAGACCCAAGACAGGGGTATCCCATTGCCGGAAAATCAAATCCATGGCCGAAAAATGAAAGGGAAAAGAGGAGGGTGGCCCACAGAGTCCCAACAATACTGGGTCTGAAGATCCAAGCCGAGATTCTTCATGACGAGCCTTGATACCTAACTCCCCTAAAATAGTTGGAATGAGAGGTGCTAACTCTTCCTTCCGAAAGAGGCGGAGTACCTTCGGGTCATCCCCTTCCACAACATGGGACCCCTGAGGAACCCCCTGTGACTGGTTCGGGTCCCCATCAGCCCTCCGCGGAGGCTGTGAAGGCTCCTCTCCGCCATCTAGGCTGTCAGTATCCGTGGAAGAATTGGAATCAGGCTGAGGTGTCACTAACCTCAAAGGCCACTTAGAGGTAGAGGGATCAAGCCCCTCAAAAGACTTGGCCCGTTTCTTTGGCCTGGCCGGAGAATCCAATAGTGAAGATTTTTCCAGCGCTCTCTTTTTCCCTGCTCTCCGTGCCTTGAAAGCCCTGTGGAGGAGCAGGACAAAATCTGATGAAAAAAAAAAAGAGTCAGAAGAAGCACTTCTGTATCCCCCTCAGGGATATTCAAGCTAACTTTTGCGCCCAACCCTCTTAAGTTGTCCTCCTCAGGGCTCGTTGTTTGAGGGGATATAGGCGGCAGGAGAATCCCCTCCCCTGCTGCTGACAGGGCCGCTGAATTCGCTCACTCGAGGGAATTCAAAATGGTGCCCGTTCCTGCGCTCAGCAGGAACGGGACAACAGAAGGAGACTGCAAGCCCTGAAAAACACTGGAAACTGACTGGACCCGTAAAACCACCCCCTTAAGGGGTTGTGGAGGCTCCCTCTCCCCCAGACACACAATTAAAACAGAGGCCATCCCTCGACAAATGCGCGCGTGGCTCCACAAGCCCGGCAAGTCCACAGCACTCTTACCTCAGGAAAGAAAATTCAAATTTTTTTACCGCTAAAAAATGAGTGAAAACGACGGCGAAAAAAGAAACGAAGAGACCCGATTCGACTGCGAGGGAAGGGAGAGTCCAGGTAAAGGCAAAAAATAAGTTTACCAAAAATAAAATTGTTTTTTTTTTTTAATTTTATTTTATTGTACTTGCCCGATAGTCTCTGTGTCCTGGTCCAACTGAGGGGAGTGAGCCGGGCTCCCCGTTATCACCCCCAGTGCTGCACTAGGCTGTTAGTAGGGCCCTCGACCCACAGCAGCAGCTGCCTCTGAAACCAAGGGGGATAGTCCCCTCAGGACCAGACAACCTTTGGGAGGCTTCTCTCACTTCTGTCCTTCTTGAAGAAAAAATGTAATAAAGGAAAACTAATTACCCTTAACTCTTTATTGTTTTTCCTTTTTTAAACTAACTGACTATCACAGACTGTACGTTTTGTTCCTGCTCCATCTGCTAGAGACAGAGAAATACTGACTGACTGTAGGTGGCATCCTGCTATATAGGTCAGAGTCCTTTAGAATGTCTCAGTCTCTGCTAGAGGGGGGCATAACCCAGGAGTTTGGACTGATCTGGGTACATACAGGGAACAGGGACATTGCTGGAAGAGAAAGCATTCCCCCATGGCTCTCTGAGCCATGTGAGGAGAATCCAAGATTGCCACCATTCCCGCTTCTGCAATCCTCGAGAAAGATTTCATCTCGCCTGCCTTCCTCCTGGCAGAGTGGTGCTCCAGGAGCTCAAGGGACTCTCCCTGCTACCAGCACCAGCCCCACACGCACTGAAGATGTTGACCTCAAATGATGTTCCCCACATGTGCCTCAGTGCTTTGTGCTCTCCATGGGAGCCACCATTGCCAGCACACTAACTGCAGCTGCGATCCTCACAGCAACGTGGCACTTCTGATTGCTGTTCCAGGACTCAGCCAGTCCAATGGCTTCTCCTCCCTCTCCTGCCCCTGTATACTCAGAGTGGGGTTTTTTTTTTCTTTTAATTAAATTAGGCTCCCCCTGACCACCCTGCCACCCAGGAGAAAGAAGTGAAAATCAAATACTTCCCTGAATGCTGATAGTGGGCATAGACCAGGAGCCAGAATCAGAAAGGAAAGAAGGCAGGAACAGAGGGAACCAGACCACCGGCTTTCTAATTCCTCTTCCAACTTGGGGCATCGCCAACCAAGGGTCACTAACCCCCTGCTTGCCCCTACTCCACAAGGGGAATAGCCTCAGGAAGAAGGCCTAACACCCTGGGAGCAATCCAAGCCATAATCCAGACTGCAAGTTTTACACCTCTGCCATTTGCCGGCATCAGAGAAATACTGAGGGACTGCAGGTGGCACACTATCTTAAGTAAAGCTTTTCTTCTCTGTCTTGTCTGCTGGTAGGGATGAAAAACCCATGTGACTGGACTGATTTGGATAATGAACAGGAACACAGAGTTCAGTGTGGTCACAACAGCTCAAACATTGGAAAGAGTTGGGCCCCATAGTGATATCTTATTGGTTTATGAAGGAATGGCATGTCCTCTCCTTGGGAAAACTGACTAGCTTGGCCTAAGACATTTAACATGCATATACTGTTCTCTGTCAAGAGCTGAAAGACTCTGCAAAGTCACAGCCCTTCACTGTTAAAACCATAAGGTAGCATGCTCCTTCCCAATCTCCAGTCTCTTTTCTCTATGCTTTCTGTATAAAACTGCTTATATTTTTTTTTCTTTCTAGCAGTTGAGCTGAGGAGATGCATGTTACAGTCAGGTCACATATCTGCTTGTCTCATGCCTAAAGACAATGCATCAATGATCTCTGCACTTGTTCATCTTTCATTACAAAGTAAGTTTGCAAGAAGAGCTGAAGGACCAGGGAGGAGGACTGGCTAGAAATGTAGGGACAGAAAGGGGACAGGAGGTAAAGTATAGAGAGAATGGGGAGGAGACGAGGAGAAGTGAGGAACAATACCTCCAGCACTAGGACGACTCGACCAGCTGCCAGTCCCAGCAGAAGGTGGGTCATGTGAGCGTAGCCTTCAGGTGTCACTAGACATCCACCAAGAGGGTCCCCCTGGGCTGCATCAAAGCCAGCTGACACCACAACTAGCTCTGGGTTAAACTGCACAAAAACAAGAGAGTCAATGGCCTGCACTAGCTTGACTCCCAACCCCATTCCCTTTTGCTATTTAATGTGGTCTTGTGACAATCAGGATATGGTTTCCGATGTCTCTGCAAACAAACACATCTCTGGCTTACCTCATATGCCAAGGGCATGACCAGTTGTTGAAATGCTGTCAGGTATTCGGGATCACCCATCCTACTGCCATTCCATGCCACATTCACATTAAAGCCCTGCCCCGCACCACACCCCACCTTATCATAGTCAGCATCCTCGGAGTTGGGGAAGAAAGTGCCGTGGTCATACCGGTGCAGGGAGACATAAAGCACACTGTGGGGAGGAGAGAAGACAATGCAGAATGGCAATAGGCAACAGAAACACACAAAGCCACACACACCACACCCAAAGCCTGGTTTTAAGGCTTTTCTCCCATTCTGTGTGTATGGGGGAAGAAAGTTTAGTAAATCAGACCCAGAGAATATTTTCAGATGAAGACAGATCAACAGGCTCGCTGAAGTTACTCCTTATATACCTCCAGGCTGACACCAACCTGCCAGTATTCCTGTAACAAGTTAATTGTGGACAAGCCCAATACCATCAACTAATGTTCGAGGTGTTTTGCTCAGTTTGTTTATGGGTATATTTATTTTATTTATTTATTTACTTTTATATATATATATATATATATATATATATAAAGAGTGACATCAGTGAGCCTGCTGAAGTCTGTCTCCATCTGCTGGTTGGAGTGTATAACTCACTGGTCTGGCCTGGTCTGACTGGATGAAGAGGAAATCAGATGGCATTGTCCCTTCTCCTCTCCCCCATCACTCAAACCCTAACCCTCCTACCCAACGGGCAACTTATGAAACCCCTTTCAGCTGTCGGGATAGCAGTATGCTCATAGCACTCCTGGCTGAAAGAGAAACACTGGAAGCCACTGGGAAAGGTACAAGTGAATCACAATCCTTGTAGCTGAAAGGTGGGAGGTACAGAAGAGGGTACAGCAATCTGATTTTGGCTAACTGGGAAAAACATAGGAGGGTGGGTGGTGGGGCAGGTGAGCAGACCCAGATCATTCCTATTTGTTGCTTGGAGAGGTTTGAAGTAGCAGCGGATAGGACCCTTGACCTGGTGTGATCCAGTTTTCAGACATTGGGGTAGAGGATAGGGAATCAGGCTACATACTGTCTTAAAAAAAAAAAAAAAAAAAGTAATGCTTCTTAACTGTCTATATTCCTTTGAGTGTAGCCAATCAATCCTAAAGCTATCTGGCTACCTTAACTGGATAACTTTAAACCTAAACAGCAATATTCAAAAGACAGCCAGTTAGGTTGTCTTTTGAATATTAAAGATAACTGGATAACTTTATTCAGGGACATTCAGTGGGATGTTTATCCTGCTGAATATCCCCAATAGTTTAAAAAAAAAAAAAAAAAAGGTAGAATAGATAACTTATCTGCCTCCTATTTCTTAGCCACCTTTAGTCCAATATACAGGAATTTCTGATTTATCTTATTTTCTAGGGTCCCCAGTGTGTGTAAACATATTTCAGGAGATATTTGTTTCTCGTATCCTACACTTTAGCAATGTAGTCTGATGTACTCTGCCAGAATGCTCTTCTCTCATTGCATTCCCAGAATATATGCTCTATGGTGCCAGAGGAGTTTTCACATTTTAGCAAAAATGTTTATTTTTTTTGAGTCCCCACACTGCATAAGCTTTCTGGGATATGATATTCACTACATAACTAATTGGTTTTTATCTTACACAGACTGATAGTGTCTTTTCAATTATCTCAATCCAAACTCTCAGGTCTATTTTAAGTTGTAGTTCTTGTTTCCATTTCAAGCCTCCCTTCCAGCACATGGAGACAGAGAAAAACTTGAAAGGCACCCACTAATATACCAGTGTGCCACCTGCGATCCCTTCAGTATGAACAGTATCAAAGCAGATAAAACTTTGCAACCAAGAACCTCACATCCTAATGCAATGGTTAGATCAAAAACTGGGGAAAAAGGAATATGACCAAAGAACTTTGTACATAAAATGAGCACTCTGAAAATTGAATTAATCAAATTGCGCGTATTTGAATAATCTGCTTCTCATTCGAAAGCCTGCAGAAAAAAAAAAAAAAAAAAAAAGATACAATCGAGCGTACTCTCCTTTTTCATCGTATCTTCATCCCCAGGATGGCGTCTGGACTGATCAGTGGTACTACCGGAACAAAAATTAGCAGGTAAGAACTAATTTTCCTTTCCCTATACGTAACCGGATCAGTCCAGACTGCTGTGATGTACCCAAGCTGCCCTACATGGGGTGGGACCTGGAGAGTCCCGTGCGAAGCACACTACTGCCAAAACAGTCTGCATCCGGAGCCCGGACGTCTAACCGATAATGCCTAGCAAAAGTGTGCAGACTTCCAAGTCGCCACTCTACAGATCTCCTGCGGTGAGACCAGCTGACTCTGCCCAAGATGCAGCTTGAGAGTGGACCAAATGAGCTTTTAAACCATCTGGTACTGCCCGGCCATGCAAGATATACTTTGAAGCAATCACTTCCTTCAACAAATGGGCAATGAGAGCCTTGGATGTCATATGCCCTTTCTGAGGACCGCTCCAAAGGACCGCTCCAAAGGGCAAAGAGATGGTCCAACAACCTGAAGTGATTAGCAACCTCCAAATAGCGAAGGAGAACCTGCCAGACATCTAACTTCCTCAAGTCGTGATCCTGAGGAGACCCATAATCCAAATCCGGGAAAGCAGGCAACTCCACCGACTGATTCAATGGAAAGCAGACACTACTTTCAGTAGAAAGGACGGAACCGTTCTGAAAGACACCTCTGAAGCAGAAAACCTAAGAAAAGGTTCCCTACAAGACAGCGCTTGAAGCTCCGACATGCGCCTCACTGAACAGATAGCCACTAGGAAAACAGACTTGAGCGTTAGATCCTTCAAAGTGGCCCATTTGAGAAGCTCAAAAGGAAGTCTGCACAACCCACGAAGAACCAGATTCATACTCCAAGGAGGACACACCGGTCATACTGGGGGCTTCAAGTGCTTAGCACCCCGCTGAAAACGCAAAACGTCCGGATGAGCCGCCAGGGACATTCCATCAATTTCCCCCCGCAAATGGCCCAGGGCTGCCACCTGCACCCTGAGAGAACTGTATGCCAGACCTTTCTTCAACCCCTCCCGCAAGAAAGCAAGTGTAAGAACAAGATAGGCATGGCGCGAGGCAACGCCCAAACCAGTACATCACGAATCAAACACCTTCCAGACCCTAACTTACGTAAGCGACGTAGAGGTCTTACGCGCCCTCAAAAGGGTAGAAACGACAGCATCTGGATAACCCTTCTTTCTCAATTGCTTCCTTTCATAAGCCAGGCCGCTAGACAAAAGCAAGCCGCCTGGTCGAAAAATACTGGACCTTGCCTCAGAAGATGACAGACGAAGTGGACCGCCCACCGCCAAGTTGACAAGGTCTGCGACCACGGCCTCAGAGGCCACTCCGGAGCCACAAAGATGACCAAGCCTAGATGGGACTCTATTCGTCGCACAACCTTGCCCACTACAGGCCAGGGAGGAAAAACGTAGAGCAGAACGTCACGGGGCCACAGAAGGACAAGGGCATCCACTCCTTCTGCCCCATGCTCCCTTCTGCACTGGCAGTATCTCATCGGATAGCTCCCATTCTCCAGGGTCCAATCGCTGGCGACTTAAGAAGTCTGCCTGACGTTGTCTACTCCGGCTATGTGTGATGCCGCCAGACGGGCAAGATTTCCTTCCACCCAGACCATCAGCACGTCTGCCTCTAAGGCCACTAGCTGGCTTTTCGTGCCACCTTGTCGACTGATATATGCCACCGTTGTCGCATTGTCGGACAAAATCCGTACTGACTGATGATGGATGAGGGGAAGAAACTTCAGCAAGGCTATCTGCAGTGCCCTGGTTTCCAGATGGTTGACTGACCACTGCGCTTCCTGCTGCGTCCACAGACGTTGTGCCGCATGAGACTGGCAAACTGCCCCCCAACCAGAGAGACTGGCACGTGTCATCTTGATCACCCACTGCGGCACTTCCAGCTCCACTCCCCGACTTAAGTTCTCAGGGATCAACCACCAATCCAGAATGGACCTGGCTGGCTCCTGAAGGGGCAACAGAATCCCGAACTCTTACGACTTGGGATCCCAACGGGCTCTTTGTAATGGTCTCATATGAGCAAAGGCCCAAGGAACCAAGTCCAGAGTAGATGCCATAGAACCAAGCACCTGCAAGTAGTCCCACACCTTGGGCACTGGCAGGGACAGGATGCAACAAACCTGCGACATCAGCTTGTTAATCCGCTCCTGCATTAGGAAGACTTTCCGCATCCGCATGTCGAAGCGTGCCCCTAAGAAGTCCAGAACCTAAACAGGAGACAAGTGACTCTCGGTGGTGTTAATGACCCAACCTAGAGAGTTAAGGCTGTGCACCCCTTTGTCAACTGCAAACCTGCAAAGGTGTTCAGACTTCGCTCGGATCAGCCATCCAAATATGAATGAACCAGGATGCCTTCTTGCCAAAGGGCCGCCGCTACCACCACCATCACCTTCATAAGAACATGCCATACTGGGTCAGACCAAGGGTCCATCAAGCCCAGCATCCTGTTTCCAACAGTGGCCAATCCAGGCCATAAGAACCTGGCAAGTACCCAAAAACTAAGTCTATTCCATGTTACCGTTGCTAGTAATAGCAGTGGCTATTTTATAAGTCAACTTAATTAATAGCAGGTAATGGACTTCTCCTCCAAGAACTTATCCAATCCTTTTTTTAAACACAGCTATACTAACTGCACTAACCACATCCTGTGACAACAAATTCCAGAGTCTAAATTTGAGTTGAGTAAAAAAGAACTTTCTCCGATTAGTTTTAAACGTGCCACATGCTAACTTCATGGAGTGCCCCCTAGTCTTTCTATTATCCGAAAGAGTAAATAACCGATTCACATCTACCCGTTCTAGACCTCTCATGATTTTAAACACCTCTATCATATCCCCCCTCAGCCGTCTCTTCTCCAAGCTGAAAAGTCCTAACCTCTTTAGTCTTTCCTCATAGGGGCGGTCGCCAGTTTGAACGGAAGGGCTTGAAACTGATAATGTTTGTCGAGAACCATGAAGCGTAGAAACCTCTGATGATCCTTGTGAAAAACAATGTGAAGGTATGCTTCCATCAAATCCAGCGAAGCTAGAAACTCTCCTTTGTGTACAGCCGCTATCACCGAACGCAGGGTCTCCATGCGAAAAACGGGGCACCCGGAGAGCTCTGTTGACCTTCTTCAGGTCTAGGATCGGACAAAAAGCCTTCCTTCTTGGGGATCACGAAATAAATTGAATACCTCCCCGTCCGGTGCTCGTCTGAAGGAACTGGAATGACCGCTCCCAGATCCTCCAACTGAACGGTTTGAGCCACGATGTGCCGTTTTTGTAGAGATCCGCAGGGAAAGACTAGAAACAGGTTTCGCAGGGGCCGAGCTAATTCTAACACATAGCCGAGTTCTATGATGCTTAGAATCCACCAGTCAGACATTATGTTGACCCACTCCTCGTAGAATAGGGAGAGCCGACCCCCTATCACCGGAACGGAGGAATAGATTGGCGTGATCTCACTGTGAGGACCCCGCCGGACTGGGATGGACTCAGTCACAAGCGGGCCGACGGCCTCGAAAGAAAGGAGCCCAAGCCTGGGGCCTACCCGAAGATTGACGCTGACTAGGACAGTCTGGACTGCCAAAACTGGCGCTGACCTCGAAAACGAGACCACGACTGCCCAAAGGGCTTGGAAGACTTAGACTTATCCTCGGGACGTTTGTACACCTTACTTTCCCCTAAAGATTTAATAAGCTGTTACAAATCTTCTCAAAACAGGAATTTTCCTCTGAAAGGAAGTGCCCCCAATTGAGACTTAGATACATCAGTCGACCAATTACGGAGCCACAACAGCCTTCGAGAAGACACTGCAGAGGCCATGGTACGGGATGAAGTACGGAGGAGATCATATAAGGCATCCGCCCCACATGCCACCGCCGCCTCCAAACGATCTACCTGATCCGCTTCCTCTGGGGAATGTTCTTGGGCACCGAACGCAAGCTCACTCGCTGCAAACTGCTGCAGATGGCCGCCCTGACCCCAGGGCCGACACCTCAAATATCCTTTTCAAGTGCACCCGATCCTGCGGGTCCTTAAGGGCAGGGGCAGCCGCCCCCGCAACCAGTATCGTAGTAAGCTTCGTAACCACAGACACCGCCGCATTCACCTTGGGGACCTTAAGTATTTCCAGGGAATCATCCGGGAGCAGATACAATTTATCCATAGCGCATCTCAAAAGTAGGCTCGCCTCCGGGGCATCCCACTTGCGGAACATGAGCTGCAGCAACATGGGATGGAAAGGAAAAATCTTAGTCGGAGGACGAAGACCAGACAGGACTGGGTCCACCGAATCTGGAGCCTCTGGGGGGGATTGAATCCCTGGCTCCGACAGGACATATGGAATCAGGGGCTCCAGTTCATCTCGACGAAACAAGCGAAGGACGTGAGAATCATCGCCCTCAGCAGGGGCTGTCTGCTCTGCATCCCCATCCGTGTCCTCCTGTACGGGATCTGCAGCCACAGAGTCACCCGCCAGGGTGGTGTCACCAGACCCAGATGATCCACGAATGCCTCGGATCCTGGATACCTCAGGAGGATCCGGGCAAGGGAGCTTTGCAGGAGGAGGAACCGATCTTGCAAGACCCAGATATGGCTCCCCCGCAGGCATAAGGCTAGCCAAATAAGCCTTATGCATAAGTAACACAATCTGCAGAAAATGAGGACTGGCCCTTTAAGCTCCGCCACGGAGGTGAAGAGAAGAGCCCAGGAGAGCTGGCCGTGAACCAAGGCTCCTATTATGGGGAGAAAGCGTGGGAGGGGAATCCCCTCCCCCTGCCGCGATGTCAGAGACATCTTCCAAGGCTCCCAAAATGGCCACCGATCCCGCGCTCCTCAGGAATGAAGCAGGCGGACTGCTGTGACCATGCGAAGGCTTACCGGCACCACAGGGCCTCGCAGCGGTCCTCCCCTAGCTCCCTCTTTAAAGCCCGAAGAACCTTCTCCTCCGGGGATGCAGCAGGAGCACAAGCTCTCGCTGGAGAGCCTCCCCGCTGGGTCCCCACATGCCACACAATGCGATGCACGCGGCACCGCTGAGGCATAGAAGCAGGGGAAACACCAAAATTAAACTCTCCGGAGCCCGGGAGACTGCAGAGCAAAAAACTAAGCACCTGACTTTTTTTTTTTTTTTTTTTTAAATAAAGAATTACCGCAATGTGCACTGCCAGGGGTCTCACCAGAAGATCGCCGACTCTGTGCCAAGAGGGGGGGTGACCGGCCCACCGATAAATCCCCCCTCAGTCACTCAGCAGTGCTCCGGGAATACAGGCTGTGATTAAACCGAAGAAAATCAAAAGACTCTGGCAGCCAAGTCTGCAACCGGGGAGAAAGCCCTGCTGACATCTCCCAGGGAGGCAAAGTGCTCAGTGCTCTCTCTTTTTTTTTTTTCCCCTTAAAGGAGCCACTTTGGTGCAACCATAGGCAGAGAAAGCCTGGCTGCTGCTGCTTTTTTTTTTCCCAAAAAACTAAGGATAGTACCAGGACCGCAGGTTCTTCCACCTTCATCTGCTGGAGACAGAGAAATACTGAAGGGATCGCAGATGGCACACACTGGTAGATTAGTGGGTGCCTTTCAAGTTTTTCGCTGTCTCCACCTGCTGGAAGGGAGGCAAAAACCAGCAGTCTGGACTGATCCGGGTAAGTACAGTGATTGGGGGTTTTTTTTTTTTTAATCATCTTACACAGAGATTGATTGTGTCTTTTCAATTCTCTCAATCCAACCTCTCAGGTCTGTTTTAAGTTGTAGTTCTTGATTCCATTTCAGGCTCCATGTTTGGGAACCTGCATCCTTGCTGAGGATTAACAATCGATATACATTTGTTTTGGTTTTTTTTCAGTTACCAAATCGGAGCAAGTTACCACCCACTTACAAAGGCTCCTTCCCCCTCCCTTCCCCCCCCCACCACCGTGGACAGACACCTTGTTGCCTTACCTGGGGTCACTCTCAAACATGTGCTGTGTGCCATTGCCATGGTGGATGTCCCAATCCAGAATCAGCACCCTGCAGTCGGAGGACAGGAGGGGAGAGGAGTTGTCGCCATGGGTTTGCGGGTCAAACGTTCTCTAGCATAACAAGAGGCCTTCCTGCTCAGGCTGTGATCGTGTGGGTGCTGTGTAAAGGAGACCTCCCTCTGCTCATGGATGTGCTGCGTAAAGAAGACCTGCCCTCTGCTCAGGCTGTGATTGTGGGTGTGCTGTGTAAAGGAGATCTGTTCCCTTCTCAGGCTATAATCGCATGCATTGTGCAAAGGAGACCTGCCCCATGCTCAGGATGTGACCATGTACAAAGCATATAACATTCTTATCTAGTAAGAAATACCTCTACTTGTAGAATGTGAATGTTTCATCTACTGACAAGGCAGCAGTATGCTCTCACCTGATTGGCTTGTCTGCCAGTTTCTGTGCATACCGAGCTGCCAGGGCCACTGAGTTAAAGAAGCAGAATCCACAGGCAGTGCTCCTCTCGGCATGATGCCCTGGGGGACGTACAATTGCTACTGCATTCCTCACCTAGGGATGATCACAGCAAAGACAGACATTGCTTTCTGTGCAAGCTCTCTCTTAACCAGTCAGCTCTCATCAGGGAAGCATCCTATGCAATCTTTCCTCACCCTCTTAATCAAGTGGCTCTCTTGGAGCCATTGTATGCATCCAGCCTCCATCCTTTTAACAATCTGTCTCTTATAAGGGAACTATTGGGCAGACTCCCACATTACTCCTGCCCCATCTGGCTCACAGCAGGAAATAATTTTCTGTAGGTAAAGCCTGTGCCAGGGCTAGGCAACTAGTCCTGGAATGCATAAACAAAGGAAAACAGATTCTTACCTGTTAATTTTTGTTTCTGTAGTACCACAGATCAGTCCAGACTGCTGGGTTTTGCCTCCCTTTCAGCAGATGAAGACAGAGGAAAAACTTCACAGGCACTGCCTCTTAACCCAGTTTGCCACCTGCAGCTCCTCAGTATTACTCAGTACCCAAGCCTAAAATATTGAACAAAACTTCTAATAAATCAACTCTATAATATGCCCCAGAACGAGCAGAGGAAAAAAAAAAAAAAAAGAGGAAATTCATAAATTGAAAAGACTAATGAGAAACCTATGCCATTCTTCAAATTCATCAGAATCAATATGGTAAACAAAACTGGACTCTCCAAACCTTCCCACCATCACCGGGTGGGACTTTGGACTGATCTGTGGTACAATGTGAGTAATGTGCGGCTAAACATAAATAACTGGTCAATACATCTCAAAAGTGATTTATTTTTATTTACAGTAACATACAAATTTGTGCTTGTGCAAAGCACCTTTACAATTTAGAAAATTCAGAAAACAGGACTCCTGACAAGGCCGTGTTTCGCATCAGGGCTGCGTCAGGGGGAAATCATCACTGTATATATAAATGTAGAAGAGTCTTCACTGCACCAACGCCGGGGTGCAAGGACTGTCCATGGGTAGAGGGTTAACTCAATGTTCACCGAAGATCTGTAGGTATGAATACCAGAAGCAGATACAGATATTGTTCCGTAGATTCAGATATAGAGTTAAAGAATTGTTGGAAACAGAGCTCACTGCACGGAGCGGCAGAGAATGCTGACCTCCCCTCAAAGTAAATTTCACAGGAAACCTGAAGTGGTGCAGTGAAGACTCCTCTACATTATATATACAGTGGTGATTTCCCCCTGTCTGACTTAAGTGGAACGCTGAAACGACCTTCAGCAGAAAAGATGGAACCGTCCTCAGAGAGACTCCAGAATCTGAAATCCTCAAAAAGGGTTCCCTACATGATAGGGCTTGAAGTTCAGAAACCCTTGTGGCTGAAAAAAGCTCCAAAAAGAAAAAACACCTTCAAAGTCAGATCTTTTATGGTGGCCCTCTTAAGAGGCTCAAGCAGTGCTTCACACATACCCTTGAGGACCAAATTAATACTCCAAGGACACATCTTATGAACCAGGGGGTGTAAATGCTTCGCCCCTAAGAGGAAACATACCACATCTGGAAGCGCAGCCAGAATTCTTCCATGAGCCTTGCCCAGCAAGCAGCCCAAGGCAGACACCTGCACCCTCAAGGAACTAAAAGGACAAAGCTTTCGTCAGACCTCTGCAAAAAGCCTAGAATCTGTGCAACCAATGCTTGGTGAGGATCAACCCCATACACCAAGACTCGAAGACTCTCCAAACCTGGTCATACACCAATGAAGCAGAGGTCTTGCAAGCTCACAACAGAGTAGAAATATCATCTTCCAGATATCCTCTTACCTCCTTTCAAAAGCCAAACCGCTACACAAAAGCAATCTGCTTGATCTGAAAATATAGGGCCCTGTTGCAGAAGATTTGGAAGATGGCCCAGTCTCAGGAGGCCATCCACTGCTAGACTGACCAGGTCCGCAAAACAAGGCCTTCGTGGCCACTCCGGAACCATGAGAATCACCTTTCCTGGGTGGACCTCTATTCTTCTTACAACCTTGCCCACCAGAGGCCATGAAGGAAACACATAGATCAGAACATCATGCGGCCAAGGAAGCATCAGGGCATCGACCCTTTCCACTCTGTGCTCTCTTCTGTGACTGAAGAAATGCGGTGCCTTGGCATTCTTCCAGGTTGCCATCAAATCCATGTGAGGCACATCCCACCTGTGAGAAATGACGGTCATCGCTTCCTGTGATAGCTCGCGTTCTCCGGGATCCGCTTGCACATTGGCAGACCCTGCTATGTGCAAGGCCGCTATCAAGGCCAGATGCTGTTCCGCCCAGGACATGAGCATTTCTGCCTCCTGAGCAATTGCACGACTCTTGGTACCTTCCTGGTGGTTGATGTAGGCCACCATAGTCGCATTGTCTGACAGGACTCTTGACTGCACAGTTGCACAAAAGGGGAAGAAACTCCTGCAGAGTCAACTGTACCACTCATCTTTAGGCGACTGATGGACCAGGTCGCTTCCTCTAAAGACTGCAACTGACATACAGCTCCCCAACCAGAGAGACTGGCATCGGTAATCACTACCATCCATTGAGGAACCTCGAGGTTCACCCCGTGGCACAAATAGTCCCGGCCAAGCCACCAAGAAAGACTGGACCTGGCGAACTCTGTAAGCGGTAGCGGGAGATGAAATTGCTCTGACATCGGATCCCACCGGGATAGCAACGCTTTCTGAAGAGGTCACATATGAGCAAATGCCCATGGGACCAGCTCCAAGATCGAGGCCATGGTACAGAGGACCTACAAGTAATCCCAGATCCTGGACACTCAGGCCTCCAACAGGTTCCGAACTTGAGCCTGCAGCTTGACAATCCGCTCCTCTATGAGAAATACCTTCCCTAGTTGGGTACTGAAGAGTGCGCCCAAGAACTCCAGCACTTGCTAAGGCGAAAGGCGGCTTTTGGACAGTGACTATCCATCCCAGTGATATCAGGTGTTGCAACACTTCTATCGCACCTTGGCAAAGAACTTCCAATGATGAGCCATCCATCCATATACGAGTGGACCAGCATGCCCTCCTTTCTGAGATCCGCCACCACTACCATCATCACTTTGGTGAAGGTCCTTGGGGCCGTTGCTAGTCCGAACGGGAGAGCACAGAATTGACAATGCCTCCCCAGGACCATAAACCTGAGGTACCATTGATGATCTGGATGAATCCCTATGTGTAGGTACACTCCATCAGATCCAAGAAGCCAAGAACTCCCCGCTGCTATGATGGATCGCAGAGTGTCCATCCAGAAATGAGAAACTGAGAGCTAGATTCACCTTTAAAGCCAGAATTGGTCGAAAAAGTTCCTTCCTTTTTGGGCACCACAAAATAAAATCGAATAACGTCCTATCCCCTTCTCACCCCGGGGAACGGGGACAATGACCCCCAACAATTGTAGCCACTGTATGGTCTGAACGAACAACTTCTTTTCTGCCGAGGCACCATAGAAAGGTTTGAGTGGCCGCTCAAACCTAAAGCATAGCCTTGTCCTCCCCATGCTTAGAACCCACTGGTCAGATGTGATTTTGACTCATTCCTCATAAAACTGAGTCAAACACCCCCTGATGATTGGAGCTGAGGCGTGAGCCTGCTTTGTCTCATTGCGCAGGCTTGGTTCCGCCACTACTTTGGCCGGAGAAGTCACAGTTCAGTCTGCACCCATGATACAACTGGTTCCAGGACTGCGACTTCTTTGAGGTCTGCCTTTGACCACTACTTGGAGCTCTGCTCTGGCAGAAACACCTTTGCCCCTAAAAACGAGAGCATACAGGGAGAAAACCTTTGGACCGTCTTGGCTTGTCCTCCAGTAGCTTGTGGACCTTATCTCCCAGATTTTTTTTTATCATCTGCTCCAAGTCCTCTTCTAACAGAAGTTTTCCCTTAAAACTTCTGTTAGAAGTGTTAAATTCTATTCCCCCGGTTCTGAGACAAGAACCATGCCTACTTACATTCAGAAAAAGGCTTAAGACTTGGCTATTTAAGCAAGCCTTCCCAGACTCCAACTGAATGAAAGCAACATATTTTAAGAGACTTCACAATATAATGTAAATATTTAATCCTTAACTGCTCAGTTATCTTGCTCTAATTCTTTCCCCAGTTATATCAACCTTGTTGTAATGTAACTTTATGACCTCTTTGCACTTAATAATGTTCCATTTTTTTTAATTTTCACACCCCCCCCTGTTATTTGTAAACCAGCATGATGTGATTTCTAATCAAGAATGCCGGTATAGAAAAACTCTAAATAAATAAATAAAAGGCAACACTCCCAGATGAGCTTTAGACAAGTCGTCCGCTGACCAGTTCCACAACCAAAGAAGTCTTCTGGCAGAGACCGCAGACATCATCATTAGAGAAGATGTGTGACAGAGGTCATACAAAGCATCCCCCACTTAAGCAACCGCCTCTTCCAATCGCTCTGCCTGTTCAGACTCGTGGGGTATCATATCCCTGTCACTTTTCAACTGTTGCACCCATCACAAACTAGCCCGGAGTATAAAGCTGCTGCAGACAGCCGCCCAGATGCCCAGCGCTGATACCTTGAAAATCTTCTTAAGACGCACTTTGAGCTTCCTGTCTTGCAGATCCTTCAGAGCAGCTGCCCCAGCTACCAGAATGGTAGTTCTCTTCGTAACTGCCAAACCCAATGCATCCACCTTCAATAGCTCCAGAGTGTCCTTGGGCAAAGGGTAAAGCCTATCTATGGCTCTGCTCACCTTAAGGCCAGTCTCCGGAGAGTCCCACTCCCTGTCCACCAACTCTTTCACCGACCTGTGAAGAGGGAAGGTCTTGGCTAGACCCCTTAAGTCGGACATGACCGGATCCACTTCTTCCAGGTCAGCCTGCTTTTGCGGAATAGATATTCCCAGTCCGTCAGGACCAGTGGGATCAGGGGCCCGAGTTCCTCCCTTAGGATCATCGCCCTCCATTGACGGGGCCTTTCCCGCTTCATCCTCTGGCCCTTGCACAGAGTGAAGAGTATCCGCGTTGGGAGAACCATCTCCATATGGCAATCCCTGATCCGACTCCTCAGAGGATCCCTCCTCTGTGGTCCCTGTCCCAGAAGGACCCAGGATCCTCCGATCCCTATTGGCCCCTGAAGATCCGAAAATCTGGACTTCTTCCTGGGGGGAGGATCTGTTATCCTCTGCTTAGAATAGGGCTGCTCTGCAGCTTTATGGGCCAAATAGGCTTTATGCAGCAATAAAACAGACTCTGGTGAAAAAGGGGAGGAACCCTCCACATTCTCCTCCAGAGGATCCAGCAACTCCCTCGAGCAGTTCCCCAGGGCTCCCCAGGTCTCCCTCCATTGACAGATTTGCTAGAGAAATGCAGGTGTGAGATCCCCTCTCCTGCTGCAGCTTGTGCCTTGCATATGAAGGAATCCAAAATGGCCACCGGTCCAGCACTCAGCAGGAATGGATCAACGGCCTCCCGCACTGCAGCTTTAGGCCCATCGGACCCCTGCTGCAAAGTCAATGTCGGGGCGCTCCCCCCCCCCTCAACGTACCACCAGGGAGGCAGCGGTAGCAGTAGCCAGCTCTGGAGAGGCGCACGGCAGTCTCTCCGCGTGCAACAGCAGCCACGTGGCATGGCCTAGTACTGCAAACGACCGTGCGGCACACGGAGAAAAGGAGACGCGCTGGGAACAGCAAAGGGATAACCCCACTCACTCGGAGCCCTTCTGCCACAGACGGAATTCAAACGAAACTTACCCTGTCCTTTTTGCCTATTCTCCCCCCCCCCCTTTTTTTTTTTTTTTTTGTAAATAAACCTTAGAAAACACAGACAGGAAACAGCAACTAATAGCCTTATCTGAAGGTGACAGAAGCTTCTCCCAAGTCTCCTGAGGGGAGGGAACCGGACCACTGGCTGTCATTCCTGGCGTGGATCAGTGAACTATGTGCTCGTCATCCTCTGAAAAACCAGGAGGTATAGTCCCACTAGGACCTGTCAACCTCCTGGGAGGGAATTTCACCTAATCTATCCTCTTCTGTTTCTTCCTTTATTTTTTTTTTTCCTTAGGTACAAAACTGCAGGTTTTGCACCTTCTCCAACTGCTGGAGACAGAGAAATACTGAGGAGCTGCAGGTGGCACACTGGGTTATGAGACAGTGCCTGTGAAGTTTTTCTCTGTCTCCATTTGCTGGAAGGGAGGCAAAACCCAGGAGTCTGGACTGATCTGGGTACATACAGGGAAGTCTGGTTTTCAGCACATCCACATTGAATATGCATGATGTATATTTGCATGCACTACCTCCATTGTATGGGCGTATTTTATAAATATATATCTCATGGATAGTCATTGTGGATATCCTGAAAGCCGGACCTGTTTGTGGCATTCCAGGATGGGACTTGCCTACCTCTGGCCTGCACAGCGCAGCACCCGCCCCCCATGGCCGAGATGACCGGATGCACCTCCGCGTCTCCAAGCGCCTCCCTATGGCGTTTTTTCAGCCAACCCTCAGTTATCAGTGTAAGAAAGGCAGCTGCAGAAAACCCTGAGGCAGATGTGAATGTATCAAGGATGATGGGGGTGGCTGGGGAGAAATCTGGGTCACAGATTGGTGGGATTCATTCTAGACCCCCCCCCCCCCCCCCCAAAATCACACCCCTCACCTTTCCTGTGAGCACTGCCTCCACAGCAGAAAAGGTGCAGCCTGCAGCCAGAAGGGCGCAGTCATAGGACTTGGGGCTGAAGAAGATGGAGTTGTATTCACTGCCCTTTTTGTGTAGCTCCCTTGGCTTCATGTCCACAGTTGACTGAAGAGACTTAATGTAGTCCAGGCTGAAAGAATGAAAGACAGCAATTACTGCCATAGGCGACAAACATAAGAGATTAATGCCCTAATGGTCAGAGCAAAATCATACCTATCAGACCACAGCCCAATGGTGCATTTATATCAATAGATCCAAGCAAATACCAGCATCCAGTGCCCCACCTCAAAATCGTCACAAACCCAGAAAACCCATCACAACACGTGGACCAAGCAGTAAAAGTTTAAATACAATTTTGCACAAAACAGCAAGGGAATTGTTAGCTACAAAATCAGGAATAAAAAACATGTTCAAAGAAATGCATCTAAAATATCCTTGTTTGATAAAGAATTTAAACATAAGACAAAAAGGTGAGAAAATGATCTAACCTGAAGCAAAGAGACCCTCAGGGAAGAGTTATACGGCACTTACTCGGAGCTGGAAAGGTAGAATACGGGGAGGGGGGGGGGGGGGGGGAAGCTGCTTGAAAATGAGGCTATAGATCAAATCACAAACCCTTCAGCTGGAATCACAAGGGCCTCAAACAGCTGCGCTCTTCAGACACCAGCAGCATTGGTGGAAGTCAGCTTGGGATTTGAGAGCCAGCATGCACTCACAGACCCTGCAGTGGCCTGGCTCTCGCATGAATTTTTGTAATATCAGGAAGCTAGTGCCGAAAAGCGGGAAAAAAAAAAAAAAAAAAGCCTGCTCGAGATAGGTCCTACAATAGTCCTGGTCCCATGATCTTGCACTGGCACAGAGGTTCTGTGCCGACTTTCATTACTAACAATGCTGTCACTTGCAGATCACCATTGGACTTGGAATCAGCCATGAGGGCTGGAGAGGGATCAGTGTGCATGGGCTGATTGAGATTGCTACTGCTCCTCTCCTCCTCCTCCACAATTGAACCTACCCAAGAGAAACATACTGTCATCTCTCTGCACTCTTTTCCCACTAGCTGTTATCTATCATTGGTCTGGGACCCAAAGGAAAATACTGCCGATGATTCTGGCCGGGTGATGTTTGGAGGAGAGGGGCTGGAGCAGAGAACAACATAAGATCGAGGAACTGGGGAATGAGAGGGGATCAGTTGGAGGGAATATGAGAAGGGTAGGAATGAGGCTGGAAGGTGAGCAAAAGGATGGGAGATAAGTGAGAGGGGAGGGAGAGGATTAATTGGGGGGGTTATAAGAAGGGCTTTGAGGCAACAGGGGGATCAGCTGAGGAGGGATGCAAAAAGGGTTGGAGGGGTGAGAAAGGATAGGTTGGAGGATGGAAGAGGGAATCAGCTGGCAGTGAGGAGGTTAAGAGAGGAGCTGGAGCTTATGAGAGGGAATCAGTTGGAGTGCAGGGAGGGTGAGAGTGGACCATCCCCTCCTAATTTGTTTTTGTTATCCTCTGGGATCATCTGAATTTTCAAGTGCTAAAATGGGCTCACATTGTCTAAACATTTTTTTAAATTAAAAAAAAAAAACCATTAGATAAAAGTTTGGAAAGCCCTAGCATAGATAATTCCTTCTGGGATAATTGGAAGGGACTTAAAATCAAAACCAAACTGGAGTTAGCAATTCAGAATGGTAAAATCTGAACCAAACTTTAAACACCTTTACAAAGATATCACACTTGTAGATCTCACACAGAATAAAAAATGAGCAAGAAACTAAATCAAAGATGATCAAACATCATTAGATACCCCAATGCAGAGGGTAATTTTCAATTACTCACCATACAAAAAAACCCCAAATTCACATTCAGTAACAGCATTACCAAGCACTTTGTGAAGTAACACAAAACCCTGCAGAAAAACAAAGCTTGGCAGCAGTGTAACAAACCTACCATATCACAACAGCACAAACTCCCAAGACTCGCACAACCACTAACCACCCACCTGTACAAGGACACAACCAGAGATACCCCTAAACCACGGCTTGGCAAATCCCAGGTATTAGGTTGCCATGGCACCTTCAAATTTTACTGTGGCACCCGAGATTTCCTGCCCTAACCATTCTTCATGGCCACCATCACAAAAGTGAAATTATTTTTATTTTATTTAAAAATTACTTATATACCACCTGATATTCAAACTGCTTATCTGATAATTTCCTCTCCTTGAATACAGTCAGACTAATCCAGACAAGTTGGTTATGCACCTCGACCAGCAAATGGTGACAGATCAACAGGCTCAATGTCACCCTTTATATGCAATCATGCTGTCACTAGCCTGCCAGTATTCTCCTAACAAGCAAACTGGAGACATCTTTGGTTTACTTCAACAATATAAAATCCTTCTCATTTTTTTTTATTTATATTTTATTCAGCTTTTCAACACATTTTTTACATTTGCAAAAAAAAAAAAAAAAATCAAGAAATGTATCTTAAGTATTAGAAACAGAAAAAAAAGCATACATCTCAAAAATATTAGTGCATCAAATATATAGTCCCCAATAATGGGAGGATATACAAAAGAAAAAATAACCTAGGTTATTTATAAACATTAGTATAACTTATACTGAAAGAGAGAATATTACATTTTTTTTTGCAATCTTTTACCTCACCCCTGTTCTTTACCAGTCAAGAATACCTCTAGATGGGTGGGATCTTGGAATATTAATTAATTTTTTTGTAAGATAAAATTCCTGTGTAAATGCTTAAGTAAAAGAGCGCACCAAGAGATATAACCCTTGGCTTCAATTCCAAGAATTGCTTCCTCCGTAACTGAGTGCTACGGGCAACATCAGGAAACACTTGGACCTTACGTCCACAAAAGAGAAAATCTTTATTTCTAAAGAATTTGTGTAATATTAAATTCTTATCCTGTTCTCTACAAAATGAGACTAACAAAGTAGCTCTAGTGCGAATATTATCCACCGAGGCCTCTAAAAAGGAGGTCAAATTTGGGGAATCGCGTTGCACAATGTCTAATTGTTCCACACCATCTTGAGTTTGAATCCTTTACTTAGGTATATAGTATATTTTAGAAATACTGTTATCTACTGTGGAAATAGACAAGATTTCTATCAAATATTCAAAAGCGGATAACAATCTGGATACTGGGAAATTAAGAAATCTTAAATTCCTAACACGATTTTCATTTTTTAACAGTTCTAAATGGCGATGTATTATTAAGCTATCTTTAACAAAAGAATTGTTAGATGCTTGTAAAGATGTTAGAGTATTTATTACCTTAACATTTTCATCAATTTGATTTATCCGAATCTCATGTCCTTCCATCTTATTATTAATCTCAACTGTATCTTTCTTAAATTGTAAACTAGAATTTGATAAAGTTTTCTTTACGTCAATGAGTACCCTCCATATATCACCTAAAGTGATATTTTGAGGATCCAATAGTTCTGGATTCATATTACCATCTATAGACACTTCTTGTAAAATCTGTGCATCAGAACTATCTTGTATCCTCCCACTCTCTATATTCAGTACATTGCCAGGCTGTACAGTATTTACTGTCCCTCCAGTCCCTTGTACCATACTTTGAGGGTTTGGTCTCAAGGTCTCCATTGGCGTTAGAGGTGACTGCAGCTGGGCTGGACTCTCTGGGGATCCTGATGAGAAGGAAATATCCGGTATGGAATTTCTCACAAATTGATCTACCCGCCTTACCACATGGGAGTCCATGGGTCCTCTGGTTGCTAGAACTCCCGGTGATGAAGTTAGAAACTTTGTTTTTCTTTTCCTACCCATAGATTATTAAGGAGGAAAAGAAATAAAAAAAATGTAGAAGGGGTGCGCCCCTTTGGCTCATGCCGGCGGCTGTGCGCCACAGCCCTTCCAGTTTTATCGGGAGTCCAGTCCCCAATTGATGACATCAGCAGGGTTAAAGTAGCAGGTATGATGTTCCCTCAGCTCCCCAGGCTCCCTAGACTCAAACAGGAACCCAGTCGCTGTCCTCCTCTCTCTCTTGAGAGGCGAGTCTCACCAACTTCCTCCCCTTCTCATTTTTTTTAACCAGTAGACTTCCAGAAGAATAAGGAAGCAGCCTTGAAAGAAAGTTCCAACAAATAACTGGAAAATGTATCACTCATCTGCACCAATGCACAAAGTGTATCATCTTCAGTTATGTCCCTTATCTGGCTGTAGAATATCAGCAGCAATGCAGAGTGTGAACGAAAAGATATGGAAGGTAAGACATTTGGGAGGGTCCTGGACCAGATCTTACAGGACTGTATTCAAGGAAAGGAAATCAGGTAAGAAGTAATTTCACCTTCCTCTTTATATCCAGTCAGACCTCTCTAGATAAGTGGGTTGTACCCAAGCTACTCCCTAATAGGGCAAGATGCTGCACAAGCCTCTTGCCAAACCACTGAGGTGAAGGAGGAGCCTTTACATGCCCAAATATCTAAGCAAAGGAGATTCTAAACACCAAGTCTGCCCAAAATGCAGCCTGAGCTCTCATGGAATGAGCGTGAACCTGTCTAGGCAAGGAATATCGGAACCCACATTAACTGCTGTAATTGTTTCCTTAATCCAAGCACCACTGTAGCTCTGGTGACCACCTCACCTTTCCGAACTCCACTATACAGAACAAACTAACGACCTGACTTCCTGAAAGTTTTAGTGAAATAGACAAAAGTTTGTACTCCTTGCAATCTACCTACTGAACAAGTGCTAGAAAATGACTGACTTAAATGAAAAGATTAAATTATCTATGGCAAAAAGAATAGCATATGGATTTGAACCATATCCTTTGTAAATCAATAAGAAAATCTCTCTGCAATACAGTGCTTTTAACTCCAAAAAACTCTGTATGGAACAGCCACTAGGATGACAGACTTCAAGGTAAGCATCCTTAAGAGCAATAACCCTGATAAGAACTTACTGTAATCCCATGAAAAAGGACAAAAAATTCAGATCCCAAGATGGAACCAGAAAACCTGAGTGGAGGCCTAAAATGCTGCCCACTTCTTCAGAACAAGATATCTCTGGATGAGAGGATAATGGTCTATCCAGAACATGACCCCCTACAGCAAGAGTCACAACCTGCACTCAAGGTATTCAGAGCCAAGTCCTTAGAGAGGCCTTCCTGCAAACAAAGTCTCTGAAGCACACTGATGCCTGGAGCACCAACCCTTCAAAATTCTCCAAGTAACCATATAAGCTAGTGAAGTGGAGAATTTCCTGGTCTTCAAGAACATAGCTATCACAGCTTACAAATAAACCTTCACTAATCATGCTATCTCAAGGCTCTAGCTGTAAGACAAACTCGATCTGGATCTTCGCATAACACCGGACCCTGCAAGAACAACTCCTTGAACTAGTAGACTCAAAGAAATGGCACAGATTAAATGTCCAAGATCCAACATACCAAGACAGACCCAGCCAATCCACAAAATTTTGAAGCACCCTATCATTTATTTAAAAAATTTTCTATACCTTTGTTTAATGATATACCATCACAACGGTTTACAGATAGGCATGTAAATAAGTTAGGTTTGGTTTATAAATTAACTAGTAGGTGCCAATAAATTTTTGGTTACATGATTCAAATAATATACGCTATATTGAACGTGGATTGGAAATTCCATTTATATGATTAATAGAATATCCATACATGAGATATACTGAACTTTCTTAAATGAATACTTAAGTATGAGAAAAAAATAAGAAAGCATATATGTTATTTGGTGACTTTAACTGTGTGTAGGAGTTCTTTTTCTTGTTCATTAGTATTACTTACTCCCCACTCTCACTTTGAAAAGCTTTTTTGAAGAGCCATGTTTTTAAACTTTACTTGAAGAGTTTTAAATCTCTTGAAGAGTTTTAAATCTCTCATTAATCATGAGCCAAGGAGGAAACATGTATAGCACCATGGCATCAACCTCAGATAAAAGCCCTCTTCCACCTGACAAATCTGTGAACCTTCAGATTCTTGCTAGACACCATAAAATCCAGTCCTGGCAGTCCTCTCCTGCAACAATTTGATCAAAGGTCTCCTGAGAGAAAGACCATTCTTCCAGGCTGACTACACTGCGACCGAGGTAGTTGACTGGAAAGTTGCCTACACCTGCTAAGAGGGAAGCTGATCGATGCCAATAAGGCCTTCCTGAGGAAGGATTCCTCCTCAGACATTTGACTGCCTGACTTATTATTCAAGACACAAACTGCAGAAAGGCTAATCAAATCACTTTGATCTTCAACTAGTTGAGAGACCAACATGCCTCCTCAGGAATCCAATGCCTCCGAGTAAACATCTGTCAGACTGGCAACTGACTTTTCTATCTACCCAGTCTGGCACTTTCAGATCCACACTACTCAAAATAATTGTGACCCAACTACCACATCCAGTTTATCTTCACTGGCTTCAGCAGTGAAAGCTGCACTGGAAAGCCCTAGGACTGGGCATTCTACCAAGGAAGTAAGGCTGTTTGAGAAGGACGCATGAGAGGTCTTGCTCATGGCACTAGGTCCAATACCTCGGCCATGGAAACGAGAAGCTAACAGAATCACAGTCAGATTTTGGCTGACAGCAATGCATGGGTCTGACAATGTAACTGCCAGATTCTTTGCTTTGCTCAATGAACCTGAACCACATGTGTGCAGTTATTCCCGCATCTAAGACAGTTGAAGGTTGCTCTTGGAAAAAATAACTATCCAACCCAATTCCTGTAATCACTGAACCATTCTTCTGAGAGGCTGTAACTCTCTCCTGAAACTCCTATCAACCAAATGTCTAGATAAGGGTGGGCCAGAATACCGTCCCTGCGTAATTTCTCCACCATAACCACCAATTCCTTTGAAAAGTTCCTTGGGGCTATTGCTAACCTGAAGGGTAGAGCTTGAAACTGAAAATGCCATCCCAGAACTGCAAAGCAAAGAAAAATATGAGAGGGATATGAAGATAAGCTATCATTAAATCCCAGAAAGTCAACACACTTCCTTTTGCACCAGTACAGTTACAAATCATAGGATTCCCATCCTGAAATGAGGTAGCTTCAAGAATTTGATGACTTGTTTCAGGTCCAGAAAGGGCTGGAAGAATCCCTTTCTTAAAGACTACAAAATAAGTGGAGCAGCAGCCTTTGGAACAGAGATCACTGCCTTCAAGTTGAGAAGTCTGCTCAATGTTAACTTTACAGCCTCCTATTCTCTGACTGAGAGACCGGGGAAGGCATAAAGGCATCAGAAATAAGCGAATTTTGGAGCGTAATATTTTCTAATGCCAGGGACAGCAGGGATCGAATCTGCGGCCCTAGGAGTTCAAGAACAAATAATCTTAGAGCCACAGGGACTCTTCATTTCATATACGGTAATCCATAAGACCCACTAGACTGATGCAATTTGGATTCAAGTCCAATAAACTGCAAAAGGAATTATGTATCACCAGGTCCCAAGAAAGGACCCCTAATTAAAAAACTCACTGGATGCCCTGAGAGCTACCTCACCTTGAGTATCCCCTCCATATGCCTTTCTTACACCGAATGCTGTTCAACTTATGGCCTTCTTACTGCAGGGATTTTTGTTTTTTTTTATTTCTCGCAAGATACCATGAACACAGTGAATAAGAATTAAATTTGCGAACTCCTCCTTAAGGAAGAGAGACATACTTACAAGCCCTACGCACCAGAGAGATAAATCAGGTGCTAGGGCCAGGGTTCAGGGACATGGCTTGCAAAACAAAATGATTGCTACAACAAGCACAAAACCAATCCAATGCTACGAACATCGAGTAATGCTATACAAGTGTTAAATAGCAGTAGCAGCAGAAACAAAATAAATTGCCTTACTACCAATAGGCAAGTTCTGCTTTAAATCGGTTCAGTCATTCAGTCGTGCATTCCTTGGCATGCTGCACCCTCCCCACAGGAAGAGCAGCTGAGCTCAGTGTTAGTAAATCCCAGTTGCATCACTTGATCCCACTCACTCAAGGAGAATCAAAGTCCATAAAACTATGTACAAAGACCAAAAGTTCCAAAAATAAATTACTGCTGCAGATGACCGTCTCTCTGCAGTGCTGAGAACCAAAAGGACAGAGTACTCAGAAGACCTAGCATCAAGAGGATAAGAGAGCACAGTTTTAGTCCATCTGACTTGGAGCTGGCAATTTATGCTTGGCGCCAACAATTGGCTTCATTTATTCTGGCTGTTAAGTAGCCCCAAAGGACATTCCATTGAAAAGTAAAAACCTGGGCGGACCAAGGGACTGAATTCTGTGCTCATAAAATGGCCTCCACGGTCTTCCATCGTGGGGTGGGAATCATGTCTGAGCTACCCACCAAAACAGACATCCCCCCTTCCCAGTACACAACCACTTAATAGTCTGCCTTTCAAGGTTCAGTGCAGGAGGAACATGTTGCCCTGCTCTCGTTCAAAGCCAAAAACAAAACAAGGCAGTCTATCCCAATCCAGTAGCCGAGACTGAAGCAGGGACCAGAATACACTATCCTGCTATGCATACTCCACCCAAGAGGCTCCCATATGCCTCTTCGCCAGCTGTCTCTCTCTGCCCTCATGGAAATACCAGAGCACTGGCAGAATTAGCTTCCCCAGCCCGAAGCCAATTCTGCCAGTGCTAGGGCAGAATGCATTTTCACTTCCCCATACTCTGTAGATGCCATTATGGCTCCCCCACACCAAATGTATTTATTTATTTAAAATCTTTATTTAAAATCTTTTATATACAGCCAATACAATTTGTGTAGGTCTAAGCGGTTTACAAAGATGGGACATACATAATTAAAGCATAATAAAGTCAAATATAAAATGTTACAACAATTCAAATCGTGCCAAGATAAACATTGAGCTAAAAACTAAAAAGAACTCATAAGGAAGGAAATGATTATCATACTGCTTGAAGCTTGCCAAATGCAACAGAACATTGAAAAATACCTATTTTTTCCTGAATTCTATTGGATTTGCTATAAAAGTCTAAGCAAGTCTGGGATTGAATTCCAGATAGTAGGGCCTGCTACTGAAAAAGCACGCTTTCTAGTTAAATCCAGCCTCGCAGTATTAATCGTTGGAACTTGTAAAAGGTTTTTGTCTACGAAGTGAAGGTAACGTGATGGTTGGTATAAAACGCAATATGGAGCACAACCATATAGCAGAAGATTTATGAATTACGTTATGAATGATTGTCAGGGTTTTGTATTGAATTTGTTGCCGTACAGGAAGCCAGTGCAAAGTATTAAGAGTTGGGGTGATGTGATCTCTAGTTTTTATATTGGCAAGAAGACGAGCAGAAGCATTTTGTATTAATTGAAGTGGATGACAGTGTCAGAAAGCCCTAAATATAGCATGTTGCAGTAATCTAGTCTGGTCAAAATTAATGCTTGTAATACAGTACGAAAATCAACAGGATATAGGAGTGGTTTTAATAGTTTTAACAGGTGAATTTTGTAAAATGAAGTTTTTACAACTGAGGAAATGTTAGAAAACATTGAGAAGTCTGAGGCCAGAATGACTCCTAAGTTACAAGCCCGAGTGGTGATAGAAATGGAACAATTTTCAAAAGTAAAGTGAGAAGGAGGCATGATAGATAGAAAACTTGGTTCTTACCTGCTAATTTTCGTTCCTATAGTTCCACAGATCACTCCAGACTCCTGGGTTTTGCCTCCCCTCCAGCAGATGGAGTCAGAGAAAGTTTTACTGCCACTGCCACTTAAGACAAGGTGCCTCCTGCAGTCCCTCAGTATTAATCTGTACCCAAGTCAGAAATATAAAAAAGAATCAAGTAACTATGCCTACTCCCCTAAATGAACAGGAGGAAGAGGATAATCAAAAAACAGGCAACAACAAAACAACCTCACACCAAAAACCCATGTGGGATCAACAAACCCTGTGCTTCTTCATCGACCATACAGCAAAAACAGACAGATCAAGCGGACTCTCCCAATACCCTTTGCTAATCAAGGGTGGGACTCTGGACTGATCTGTGGTACTACAGGAATGAAAATTAGCAGGTAAGAACCAATTTTTCTTTCCCTGTACGTACCCAGATCAGTCCAGACTCCTGGGATGTACCAAAGCTTCCCTAAGTAGGGTGCGACTGGGAGAGTCCTGCTCGCAGCACACTCGTGCCAAAATTTCCAGCCCCCGGGTCTGGACATCTAAGCAATAATGTCTGGCAAAGGTGTGCAATGACTTCCACGTAGCAGCCTTACAGATCTCCTGAGAAGAGACTAAAGGACACTCTGCCCAAGAGGCTGCCTGAGAGTGAGTAGAATGCACCTGGAGACCTTCTGGAATTGGGCGACCCTGACAAATATATGCGGAATTAATAGCTTCTTTCAACCACCTTATATAGTCGCTTTTGACGCCTTATGACCTTTCTTGGAAGCACTCCACAACACAAAAAGGTGATCTGACATGCGGAAATTATTTGTGACTTCCAAGTATCTCAGCAAGGCTTGTTTGATGACTCTGGTGTGCGCCCACTGCTGGATCTAAGTTTGAGAAGGACGGGAGCTCCACAGACTGATTAACGTGAAAGGACACCTTGGGTCAGAAAGAAGGCACAGTCCGCAAGGAAATCCCCTTCTCCGAGATTCTCAAAAAGGACTCCCTGCAGGAAAGAGCTTGAAGTTCGGAAATTCTGAGCACTGAACAGATAGCCACCAAAAAGACCACTTTCAGAGTGAGAGCCTTTATAGTCGCACGCCACAGAGGCTCTAAGGGGGGGGGGGGGTGGTGTATAAAGGCTCCGCAAGACCACATTAAGGATCCAAGACAGGCACAGCTGTTGAATGGGAGGGCGCAGGTGCTTCACACCTCGAAGAAAATGAACAAAGTCCGGATGTGCCGAAAGCCACGGGCCACGAATCTTGCCTCGGAAGCAATCTAGCGCCGCCACTTGAACCTTAAGTGAATTGAAGGACAGCCCTTTTGCCAAACTATCCTGAAGGAAGGCCAAAATATGGCGCACAGACACTCTTCTTGGGGTCCACTTTCCAGCCGGAACACCAGGAATCAAAAACGCTGTACACCCTTGCGTAGGATAGAGAGGTGGAAGACTTCCTAGATTGCAAGAGCGTAGCAACGATCACGTCTGAATAACCTTTTTCCTTCAGATACCACCTTTCAAAATGCAAACAGCTAGACAGAATTGATCTGCCTGATCGAACAAACTGGTCCCTGATAAAGTAGGCTCAGTAGATGGGTGAGCCAAAGAGGACCGTCCACCACTAGTTTGATCAAGTCTGCAAACCATGGACGCCACGGCCACTCCGGCGCCACCAAAATCACCGGTTCCGGATGACACACTATTCTCCGGAGAATTCTGCCCACCAGAGCCAGGGAGGAAACACATACAGCAGGACATCCGTCGGCCAAGGCAGGACCAAGCCATCTACTCCCTCTGCTGCTCTTTCTCTCTCCTGACTGAAGAAATGCAGAGCCTTGGCATTTCAGAAGGTCGCCATTAAGTCCACACACGGGGTCCCCCACTGATGACAAATGAGGGACACATAGCGGGCTTGCACATTGTCCAAGCCTGCTATGTGTGAGGCTGCCAGATGCTGCTCTGCCCACTCCACCAGAAGCCGAGCCTCCTGAGCCATGGAATGACCCTTGGTGCCTCCCTGGCAGTTGATATAGGCCACCACTGTCGCACTGTCCGACAAGATCCTCACCAACCGGCCCCTCACCGAGGGGAGAAACACTAGCAGGGCCAGACATATCGCCCTGGTGTCTAGCCGATTAATGGACCAGGAAGCTTCCTCCGGGGACCAACAGCCCTGCACCGACTGATGCTGACATACCGCTCTCCAGCCAAAAAGACTGGATTCGGTAGTAACAACCGTCTAGATTGGAACATAGAGGTCCATGCCACAACTCAACTTGTCCTGACGGAGCCCCCATGAGAGACTGGACCATCAGGCTCTGGGAGAGGGAGAGGTAGCTGATAACGCTTCGACATTGGGTCCCAGTGAGACAGTAAGGCTGATTGCAGAGGCCTCATGTGAGCAAACGCCCAGGGTACCAACTCCAAGGTAGAATCCATAGAATCAAGCACTTGTAAATAATCCCAGACTCTGGGAACCCGCTTGGCTAACAACTCCCAAATGTGAGCCTGAGGTTTGGCAATGCGCTGCTCGGTAAGGAAGACTCTCCATCCTCGTGTCGAAAAGTGCCCCCAGGAATTCCAGACTCTGGGAAGAAACCGGATGACTCTTGGCTAAATTGACGATCCACCCTAGCGATCGGAGACGACGGAGGACCAAATCCACCGCCTTCCGGCACAGGGATTCAGATTTTGCTCGAAACAACCAGTCGTCCAGATAGGGATAAATTAGAACACCCTCCCTTCAGAGAGCCTTGGTGAAAGTCCTGGGTGCCGTAGCTAGACCGAAGGGGAGAGCGCAGAACTGAAAGTGGTCGCCCAGAATCATGAACCTCAGATATTGTTGGTGATCCGATCAGATTCTGATGTGCAGATAAGCCTCTGTCAAATCCAGAGAGACCAAAAACTCCCCCTTTGCGGACTGCCACAATCATGGAGCACAGCATCTCCATTCGGAACCACGGAACCTTCAGTGCCACATTCACCTTCTTTAAGTCCAGGATTAGGTGGAACGTGCCTTCCTTCTTTGGAACAATGAAGTAAATGGAGTAGCATCCTGATCCTCGTTCGTCTGGACGGTGACGATAGTCCTCACCGCGAGTTTCTTGCACAGATACAAGCAGGGAGATATGAGAAATCGGTCTCTAAAGCATAACTGTGCCTTATCACACAAGAGCCACTGATCCGACGTGATCTTGGTCCACTCCTTGTAAAAGAGAGATAGGTGTTCTATCTGCTGAACCGAAGCGTGGACCAGCCTCGCCTCATTGAGAGGACTTGGCGCCATTACCTCCCTGGGAGGATCCATCCCTGCCAGGTCGACGACCTCGAAAGGACTGAGACCAAGACAGTTGTCAAGCAGAAACTTGTCTCGGAGTCTGACCTGAGGGTCTGGGTCCGGGCCCTTGAAATCTTAGACTCTCCTTGAAGCAGGAACAAGAAGATGGGAAACTCTTGCCTCTTGGCCTGTCCTCAGGCAACTTATGGACTTTATTCTCTCCCAGAGTCTTGATCATTCCCTGAAGATCAGTGCCGAAGAGTAACTTTCCCTTAAAAGGCGAAGATCCCAACTGCACCTTGGAGGAAACATCAGCTGACCAATTTCTCAACCAGAGGAGGCACCAGGCTGACACTGCCATCATAGTCCGAAAAGAGGTCCTGAAAAGGTCATATAAGGCATCAGCCCTGTACGCCAAGACAGCCTCCAGCTGTTCCGCCTGGAGGGCCTCAGCCTCAGAAAAAGACTTGTCACCTTGCAGCTGCTGAACCCAGTGAAGACCAGCTCGCAGCATGAAACTGCCACAAATGGTGGCCTGAGAGCCGAGAGTGGAAACCTTAAAGATCTTCTTGAGGTATACCTCCAGTTTGTTTGGTTTTTTATGGCCTGAAGATCATTTAAAGCTGCTGCTCCAGTAACTGGAATAGTGGTCTTCTTGGTGACAGTAGAAACTGTGGCATCCACCTTGGGAACCTTGAGCAGGTCAAGTGCCTCCTCGGGCAATGGATACAATCTGTCCATCGCCCTTTTGATCTTCAAACCAGTGTCCGGAGTATCCCACTCCTGGAACAGAAGAGCACTGACCGAACTATAGAACGGGAAGGTCTTTGCGGGACCCCGGGGGCCAAACATGATCGGGTCCACCGCCCCCAGATTGGAATCCTGTGGCGGGACTTCAATGCCCAACTCCAACACCGCTAGAATAAGTGGGTTCAGCTTCTCCTTATGGAACAGACAGACCACCTTAGGGTCATCACTCTCAAGGGTCGTACCCTGCAAGAGGGACAGATCTGGATCCAGCAGACTGACCCCAGGCCTGGACTCCTGGAAATCTGCTCCCTGGGCCCCTTCAGTATCAGAGGCAGTCGAAGAAGAATCCGTCGCAGCTGCGGGCGCTGCAGCCCTCAGGAGCCGCTGGACCCTAGGGGCCCCTGTGGCTGTGGAGATCCTGGACTTTTTGGCGGACCACCTTGGGGCCTCCTTGGATGCACCCCAACATGCGGCCTTCTTGACCTTAAAGGCCTTATGGAGCAGGAGCACAAACTCAGAAGAAAATGAAGATGACTAATCCAAAGGATCCCTGGGTCCTCCTCGCTTCCAGGAGGGTCCCCAGCCCGCTGATGACCTCCCCCGGAGGCCTGGGGCTTCGGAGACAACGGGGGAGGGAGATCCGAACTCCCCTCTGCGGCCCATGCTGCCCCAAGATATGGGGAGACACTGCCCATGTCGCTCCTGGACTGCCCCTCTCCCCCCCCCCCCCCCCCGGGAGGTATCGGGAGCAAAGGCTGGTGCGGGAAAGACACGACCACACATCCCCGCAGGAAGAACAGGCCGCCCCACACAGCATCCACAAGTGAGACCAGGCCACCCCGTTCGAACGCCACACGGGAGAAAGGCTGAATGAGGAAGGGGAGAGAAGAAAAAAAGCTCCGACGTTGGCTGCCCGAGGACAGGACCGAAGAAAGGCGAAAACACACTGCCTCCGAAGGATAGAAACAAACCTCTCACTGTAGATGCTGTATTTATTTATTTTTTTTAAACTTTAACAAAAGGAAAAAAGGGGCACTTTCTTTAAAGCAGCAGGCAGCTCCTGAAGAGTCGACAGGCTGTGAAGATCCCACAGGGCGAGTGATCCGGAACCTCCGGGTATCAGCCCTGTCCGGCCAGGGATCCGAGCAACACAGGGTCCCTGACCTCCTGCTCTCAAGCCTCACATACCAGAAAGGATGACTCCACCAAGGTCTAACAACCTTCTGGGAGGTGCAGACAGAAGCCTAAGTGCCCTTTCTGACAGGCTCTGCACCTCCACCATCTGCTGGAGTCAGAGAAATACTGGGGGACTGCAGGAGGCACCTCATCTTAAGTGGCAGTGGCAGTAAAACTTTCTCTGACTCCATCTGCTGGAGGGGAGGTAAAACCCAGGAGTCTGGACTGATCTGGGTACATACAGGGAAGTACAATTTTGGTTTTTGAAGCATTCAGTTTTAAATGGTTATGGGAACGTCAGGTATTACTAGTTTTTAGATATAGATTGATTAGAGACAAAGTGTTAGACCAAGATGAAGTATACGGTATGATAAATTGTATGTCGTTGGCAACTAGAAGTAGATAAATATTGAATAAGATAGCAGAAAGTGCAGAACCTTGTGGGACACCAGATGTTGTAGTGTACCAGTCAGAGTGGTGCAGACCAAGGTTGAATTGCTGGGGACAGTTGGATAGAAAAGACCTGAACCATTGAAGAACAGTGTCCTTGATACCTATTGATTATAAATTAGCTAAAAGTATATCAAGATTTAAAGTAACAAAGGCAGCTGAGATGTCGAGGAGAACTAGAATGTAGTCTACATTGGAGTCAAACCCACGGATGACAGTGTCAAATGAAGAAAGAAGCAATGTTTCAGTACTGTGGCCTTCACGAAAGCAGTGTTGATTTGGGTGAAGGATGTTATTTTCATTGATGTAGTCTAATTTATGAACTTCGCATTCTATGGGTAACCAAGGAATTGGTTACCCCTGATACTTCACTTTCAATGCATTTCCAGCATAGCTCTCTGCTTTAACGGCAGGGGAGAAGAAAAACTGATACTTCACGCATATCCAGCATAGCTCTCTGCTTCAACGGCAGGGGAGAAGAAAAACAACCAATAAGGGCTGAATAACATATTTTGGGTAAAACAAATAAGCATGGGTGTAGCTTGCTTATTGCAGTGGTTACTACCCCTACTACCCCTAACTAATCAAGCTAGATATTTCACTTGGATGCAGCTCCATCACTGCTCTCTACATTAATGGTGGGGGTGGAAGGGAAATAGAACCAAAGAGCTAAGAGAAACAGATAAATATGAGAAAAAATGTGTGAAGCTTGCTGGGCAGACTGGATGGGCCGTTTGGTCTTCTTCTGCCGTCATTTCTATGTTTCTATGTTTCTATATGGTCTTGGCCAAGGTGGTTAATGGTGCACCTGGGTGGAAATTGGTAATATCAGTGGGATCTAATGCTTTCTTCTTGGAAATAGGCAAGATGGAAGTCTGTTTTAGTATATCAGGAAACATGCCAGAGCTAGACGAGAGACTGATTAGTTGATCCAAAGCAGGAGAAATGTGTTCATGAATATCTTTTAATAGTTGACCTGGACAGGGATTATAGAACTGTTGGAAACCTTCATTTTTGAAAGAATGCAGGCTATAATGGAGGAGTCAATGTCAGAGAAAGCAGTCCAGGAGCTGATAGCTGGAGGTAAATTGGTTTTGGGAAAGGGTAAAATAAGTTAACCAAGATTTCCTCTGAATTTTCTCATCTCTAAAATGTTGTGCAATGTTATCACAGAAGATGTTAGTGATGTGATCAGAGGATTTCACCTTTAAAGTGGTAAGGGATTTCACAATATTGAACAGAGTATTGGGATTGCCAATGGCCACCTGGATTTTGTTAGCATAGAAGGATTTTTTTGCACAATCCTGTTTGCATTTATTCAGATGGGTAAAAAAGCCATTTTTACATACAAACGATGGGTTCTTACGGCCAGCGCCTTTCAAGGTGTCTAAGAGCAGTTTTTATGTTTATTTTATTTATTTATTTAAAAATGTTTATATACCGCCTTTACAATTCAGAGAATTAATCAAAACGGTTTACAACCAAACATACATAATGACTGAAAAATGGAAATAAAAAGCGGTATCCAACCGAACATACATAATAAACCAAAATAAAAACAAATTAAAATTATCATTAAATAAATAATTCACGAAACATTTATGCCCTGCATCATTAGACAGTAAGTAGATTGAATCTATGATATTGTATCTTATGACTAAAACTATTAAAATAAAATAATGTGTGAAGGAGATGTGAATGAATGTTAATTTTGCAAGTTGGATAATAAACTGTAAGCTTTCTGAAATAGATAAGTTTTTAATGATTTTTTAAATTGTTGTTTTGAGGAAATGAGGCGGAGAGAGTCTGGAAGAGAATTCCATAAAACAGGGCCGGCTACAGAAAAAGCCCTTTTTCTAGTTATATCGTATTTAGCCAGTTTGACTGTAGGTACATCTAAAAGGTTTTTGGAAAGGGATCTGAGTTGTCTCGGGGGTTTATATATGCGAAGATTAGTACATAACCAGGTAGATGAAGTATTATAGATGAGCGAGTGAATAATAGATAGTACTTTAAACTGAATTCGGAATTTGATTGGCAACCAATGGAGAGATGATAAAACAAGAGTGATATGGCTTCGACGTGAGGTACCAACAAGCAGCCGAGCAGCAGAGTTTTGAATTAGTTGCAAAGGATATAAAGCAGAGTCCGATAAACCTAAAAGTAGGGCATTACAATAATCCATACCCGAGAAAATCAAAGACTGCAGGACAGTTCGATAATCTTTAAGAAAAAGAAAGGGTCGGATTCTTTTCAATAGGTGTAATTTATAGAAGGATTTTTTTGTAATATTTGCAATGTGATCGACCATAGAAAGATCTGAATTAATTGTAATACCTAAGCTGATAGTGGAAGTACCAATAGGAATAGAAATGCCCTTAAAATTTAAGTGGGAAGGAGGGCCTATGGTGGAATTGGAAATAGAAGAAAGATGAGTAATGGTAGTTTTTGAGGGGTTCAATTTTAAACGGTTATGGTCTAGCCAGGTATTAATAGTGGAAAGAACCAAAGATATTACAGAGAAGGTTTCTGACCAGGAATTTTTATAAGGGACGAGTAACTGAATATCATCTGCATAAATTCGGAAGCAGACATTTAGAGCTGTAAGAATGTGGCAAAGCGGGAGCAAGTAAACATTAAAGAGAATTGGGGACAACGAGGAACCTTGTGGTACACCAGATGAAGATATGTATGAATCTGAGCAATGGTTATTGATTTGTACGTGTATATATGACGATTAATTAAGAATGATTGAAACCAAGAAAGAACAGTAGAATTGATACCTATAGATTGTAAGCCTGATAAGAGGATCTGATGGTTCAGAGTATCGAATGCTGCGGATATATCTAAAGAAATGAGAATGTAGTCTGTATATGCATCGAACCCACGAAATACAGTATCAAAACAGGACAATAGTAACGTTTCAGTAGAATGGCCTTTCCTGAAACCATGTTGGCCTGTATGTAAAAGGTCATTATCGCCTAAAAAATTAGACAGTTTTAAAACTACTGATTCGATAAGTTTGGCCAATGATGGAATCAGGGCTATTGGCCTTAGATTACTAAGGTCTAGGGGATCTTTTGATTTGTTTTTTTGGATAGGAAGGATAGCAATTTTTTTAAGTTATCTGGAAAAACACCGGACGTTAGAGATTAACCAAATCACTCAAGAACTGACAAGTACAAGGGGCAATAGCTTTGAATAATGTTCCAGAACAGGGGTTAAAAGGAGAATTAGTTGTTTTTTGCTTTTGAATTATTTTCAAAATGGTGGAATCTGAAATAAGATCAAATTTGGACCAAGACAAATGGGCAGGTGGCTTTTTGAAAATAGGGAAAGGTAGCTGCTGGAACTCCTTGGAGATAGTTTCTATTTTGTTTTTGAAATGACATGCTATTTTATTGCAATCATCAAGACTATAATTTGAATTATATGAATTATTGATAGTAGTTAAGGACTTTACAATATTAAACAAAACATTAGGGTTCCCATGGGCTTCAGAAATCTTTTTGGAGAAAAAGGATTTTTTTGCTTTATGGTGGTGATAGAGAAAACCATGGCGCACTAGGTCTAGAAGAGATAGAGCAAAGTTTTTTTTGGAGCAATGGGATGTAATGAACTTTAAATTAAAGAGTTGCAGTTTAAAACCAGGTGGTCAATGTCATTAATGGAAGGAATATTTGGTAAAAAGATTCTGGGTCAACTTTTTTTCTTTTAAAAATTCTTTTGGTATCATGAGAAATATGAGCAGGTTTGCATTTGAGTTTACCAGATACATGAATTATAAAGTGATCTTTCAAGTATCTGAAGGTCTGTATCATATTACCCCAGGAGGAGCAGGGATGATATGATACAGACCTTCAGATACTTGAAAGGTTTTAATGATCCATGGTCATCAACAAACCTTTTCCATTGGAAATAATTTAGTAGAACTAGGGATCATGATTTGAAACTCCAGGGAGGAAGATTTAGAACCAATGTCAGGAAATATTTCTTCCCTGAGAGGGTGGTGGATGCCTGGAATGCCCTTCCGGAGGAAGTGGTGAAGACTAAAACTGTGGAGGATTTCAAAGAAGCATGGGATAAACACTGTGGATCCCTAAAAGGCTAGAGGATGGGAATAAATAAAAACGCTTAACTGGCACGGAGCAGCAGTTACTACCCTTATGAGAAACATGGGGGTAAACCTGCACGGAGCTGCAGTTACTACCTTGGGAAGCTTGCTGGGCAGATTGGATGGACCATTTTGGTCTTTTTCTGCCGTCATTACTATGTTACTATATATCTGAACATGGTACTGGTTGGGTAATAGCAGATAAATTTGCAGATTCAGAATTGTAGAATACAAAGTTTGGCCTAGTCTGTGTGTGGGCTCACTAATCAGCTGTTCCCAGCCCAGTCCAGCTAAAGCCTGACGTAAGGACGAGGCTGCAGGTGGAAGGGGCTTTGTATTGAGGTGAAGGCTAAAATCTCCAGCCAACATTGTGTCAGATAGGGCCACAGGCAGAGTTGACAAAGACTCTAAAAGAGGAGATAAATTATGATTCAGTAACCCAGAGGGACAAACACAAATTAGTGACAGATTTAGAAATAAGCATCATTTCGTAGGGACTTTTTGAAGTTGAGGCTTTCCTACAAGGATGCAGGGAAGCCATGTCAATAAGTAAACCTCCTCCACACTGGTTAAGCCGTGGTTCTGAAAAAGGAATAACCATCTGGACAGATGGTATTTAGTATTAAATCATAGTCATAGAGCCAGGTCTTGGAAATCAAAACAGCATCAGGTGAGTGAGCGGATATTAAATCATGAATAATGGGAACTTTTTTCCTAACAGACAGAGCAATAAAAATCAAAAGTGAGAGAGGAAAACACTAAAGCAGCTGTTTTAATAGAAGGCATAATGGTAATTAAGGATGATTTTTGGAAGAGAAGAAGTTTACAACGATAGTGGTTGAGGTCACCATATTTTCCATTGCCAGTTATTGTATGAATTTCCTTAGTGATAAAGCATACAATGTATTAGAGGAGAACAGAAAAAAAGAATGACAAAGAAATAATCAGATACAACCTGTATAATGCAGTGGTTATGTCCATATAGGAAAATGAGTTCTTACCTGATAATTTTCATTCCTGTAGTACCATGGATCAGTCCAGACTGCTGGGTTTTGCCTCCCTTCCAGCAGATGGATACGGAGAAAAAAACTTTGAGGGCACCCCCTCTTAACTGGTGTGCCCCCTGCAGCTCCTCAGTATGAAGAATTCCCAAGCAAAAAAATGTATCCGTCGAACAGGATTATCAAGCAAAGACAAGGAAGAACTCCAATTGAACTATATACATGTGAAGTCTGAGTACAGAAAAAACCTGTACTCTCCTTCGGTCTGAAAAATAACCAGAAGAAAAAAAAAAAAAAAAGACTGCGGCATCAGATCGAGCAGACTCTTACAGACACGCGTCTGGACCGATCCGTGGTACTACAGGAACGAAAATTATCAGGTAAGAACTAATTTTGCTTTCCCTGTACGTACTCTGATCAGTCCAGACTGCTGGGATGTACCCAAGCTCCCCTAACTAGGGTGGGACTTCGAGAGTCCCGCTCGGATGACGCTGCCACCGAAGTTGTGGACATCCGAAGCCTGGACGTCCAAACAGTAATGTCTGGAAAAGGTATGCAGTGACTTCCAGGTCGCTGCCCTGCAAATGTCCTGTGGCGAAACCAAATTACTTTCTGCCCAGGAAGCCGCTTGCGACCTAGTCGAATGAGTCTTCAAACCCCCTGGGACAGGCCGCCCACGACCTATGTACGCGGAAGCAATGGCCTCTTTCAACCAGTGGGCTATAGAAGATTTGGAAGCTTTCTGGCCCTTCTTAGGATTGCTCCACGAGACAAACAAATGATCTGAGAGATGATAGGCGTTAGTGACTTCCAAATAACACAGAAGAACTCTTGACATCTAGATGCCACAACTCTTATGCATGAGGCGACTACAAGTCGGCATCAGTAAAAGCCGGGAGTTTCACAGGCTAATTCAGATGGAACGCTGAAACAACCTTCAGCAGAAAGGATGGAACTGTTCAGAGAGAGATCCCAGAATCCAAAAAGCACAGGAATGGTTCCTGGCAAGAAAGAGCGTGCAGCTCTGACACTTGTCAAGCGGAACAGATGGCCACCAAAAACATTATCTTCAGGGTTAAATCCTTCAAAGAGGCTTTCTTAAGGGGTTCGAAAGGGGCCTCACACAATACCTTGAGCACCAAATTCAGACTCCATGACAGACAGATAGGCTGAACAGGGGGGGATTTAGATGTTTTACCCCGTGGAGAAAAACAGACCACATCTGGATGGGCCGCCAGAGTCGCCCCCTTGAACTTTGCCTCTAAGGCACCCCAAGGCAGACACCTGCACCCGAAGGGAATTAGAGGATAAGCCCTTTTGGAGACAGTTCTGCAAGAAAGCCAATATCTGGGCCACCGAGGACCGACGAGGGAGGACTCCCCACTCACAATACGAAGACCTTCCAAACCCGAACGTAGGTTAAAGAGGTAGAGATCTTCCTTGCTCGAAGCAGGGTGGTAATGATATCCTCAGGATAACTTTCTTCCTCAACTTCTGCCTTTCAAAAGCTAGACCGCAAGACAAAAGCTATCTGCCCTGTCGAAAAATATAGGGCCTTGATTAAGAACGTTCTGAAGATGATTCAGGCACAGGGGGTCAACCACTGCTAGACTGACTAGGTCTGCAAACCAGGGTCTCTGGGGCCACTCTGGAGCCACCAAGATAACCTTTCCAGGATGAATTTCTATCCTTCTGAGAACCTTGCCATGAAAGAAACACAGAGCAGTATGTTGGTCAGCCATGAAAGCACCAAGGTGTCAACTCCTTTGGCTCAGTGTTCTCTTCTGCGACTGAAGAAGCACAGAGCCTTGGCATTCCTTTGAGTCGCCATCAAGTCCAGATGGGGAGGACCCCACCTGCGAGAGATGATGCACATTGCCTCTGAGAGCTCCCACTCTCCCGGGTCCAATCGCTGACAGCTCAAAAAATCCGCCTGCACGTTGCCGATCCTTGCTATGTGCGAGGCCACTAGCAAGGCCAAATGCTGTTCTGCCCAGGCCATCAGCTGCTCCACTTCTAAGACCACTGGATGACTCTTGGTCCCTCCTGGACTGTTGATGTAGGCCACTGTTGTCACATTGTCCGACAGGACTTGCACCGCCCAGTTGAGCAGGACCGGGAGAAAACTTTGCAAGGCTAACTGCACTGCTCTAGTTTCCAGGTGATTGATAGACCACGATGCTTCCTCTGCGACCATTGACCCTGGACAGACTGTGACTGGCACACTGTCCCCCAATCGGAGAGGCTGGTATCTGTTGTCATTACCACCCACTGAGGCACTTCGAGATCCACCCCATGCCTCAGGTGGTCCTGAATAAGCCACCAGCCAAGACTTGACCTGGCAGACTATGTGAGACGTAAGGGGACGTGAAACTCCTCTGACATTGGATCCCAACGGGACAGCAGTGCTCTCTGCAATGGCCTCATATGAACAAAGGCCCACAGAACCAACTCGTGTGGACGCCATGGAGCCAAGGACCTGCAAATAATCCCAGACTCTGGGCAGCAACACTGCTAGAAGCCATTGAACTTGTGTCTGCAACTTAACGGCTCTGTCTTCCAGCAGGAAGACCTTGCCCACGTGCATCGAACCCTAAGAAATTCAGGACTTGAGCCGGATGAAGTTGACTCTTGGACTGATTCACAACCCAACCAAGGGACTGCAGACGTCACAGGATCGTATCCACCGCTTGCTTGCAGAGGGCCTCTGACTTCGCCTGAATGAGCCAGTCGTCCAGGTACGGCTGGACCAGAATCCCCTCTTTGCTAAGGGCTGCCGCTACCATCACTATCACTTTGGTGAAAGTGCGAGGAGCCGTCGCCAGGCCAAAAGGAAGGGCGCAGAACTGGAAATGCAAACCAAGGGCCGCAAACCTAAGATCTCTGGTGAGCCCTGTGGATGCCTGTGTGCAGATATGCCTCCATCAGATCAAGGGAAGCCAAGAACTCCCCTCTGTGCACAGCTGCAATGACTGAGCGGAGGGTCTCCATCCGCAAACATGAGACTTTGAGGGACCTGTTTATCTTCTTCAGATCCAGTATTGGACGGAAGGAACCCTCCTTTTTCGGCACCATGAAATAAATGGAATAACTAACTCCTCCCAGGGAACGGGAACTATGAACCCCCAGGGATTCCAGCTTGTGGATGATCTGCTTTATTATTCCCCTCTTCACTGGTGATCCGCATGGGGAAATTACAAAGAGGTCCTGGAGAGGCCGAGCAAATTCTAGAGCATAGCTGGTTGCGATGATATTTAGATCCCACTGGTCAGACGTTATTTTGACCCATTCCTCATAAAAAAAAAAAGAGGGCCAACTGTCTGCCTATAACTGGGGTGGAGGAATGGGTCGGCCACATCTCTTTGAGAGGGAAGCACACTAAGCTGGGCCTTGGAGGAAACATCCGCCACCCAATTGCGCAACCATTAAAATCGCCGAGTGGTAATAGCAGACACCATAGTCCGGGAGGAGGTTTGCAGGAGATCATACAGGGCATCCACACCCATAGGCCACTGCCGCCTCCAGGCGCTCAGACTGCGTTGCCTCCTGTGGGGGAAGAACTCTGGAACTCAGAAACTGTCGTACCCATCGCAGGCTCGCCTGAAGCGTTAAGCTACTGCAGACCGCCACTCAAATACCAAGTTCCGAGACTTCAAAGATGTGCTTAAGGAGAACCTCTAAGCTTACGATCTTGGAAGCTCTTGAGGGCTGCTGCCCCGGTCACCGGAATGGTTGTCCTCTTGGTGACAGCTGACACTGAAGCATCCACCTTAGGTAACTTTAACAGCTCCAGAGTCTCCTCCGGCAATGGGTAGAGCTTGTCCATCACTCTTCCAACCCGCAGGCACGCTTCTGGAGTATCCCAAACCCAGATCATCAGCTGCTGAACTAAAACAGGGAAGGAAAAGGTCTTCGCCGGACCCCACAACCCCACCAAATCCGGGTCCACCGTGTCCTGGGTGGGATCCTCCGGAGGTACTGCAATTCCCAGCTCCGCCAGGACATGCGAGATGAAAGCATTAAGTTCGTCCCGTTGAAAAAGACGAACAACCTTAGGCTCATCCCCATCCAAGGGTACCACCTTCTCCACCTCATCTGGATTCACTCCTGAGGAAGAATGAGGGGCAGAGGAAGGGTCATCCTCCAAGGCCACTGTATGATCATGCTTCACCGAAGCAGGAACCTCCGAGGGGCTCCTGACCTTCCGTACCCGGATAGACCCCTGTGGCTCCAGCCGTCTCGGGACCTTCTTTGGCAGCTCCTCTGGAAACCAAGGCCTACACAACCCCCTGGGCTAGGCCTGGTGCATAAGGAGCACAAAATCCGCCAAGAAACCGGATGGGCCTCTGAAATCCCCCCCCCCCCCCCCAAGGGACCAAGGCCATCATCAGGGAGCTCATCAAAAGAGCCCTGGGGACCACCCAGGCTCAAATCTACTGGAAAGAGCACAGGAGGGAGATCCCCTCCTCCCCCTTCCCTTACAACTGCTCCTCCGCAGCAGATGTAAGGGAATCCAAAATGGCAGCCGTTCCCATGCTCCGTGGGAACGGGTCAGCCTCGCTCTCCTGCTAGCAGCCCGACAGCTTCACCCTGGAACCTGGACACTGTCGCTGTGCCGGATAAGCCCTCCCCGCTGGGGAGGCACCTCGAGCAGAGGCCCGAGTGGGAGAGCCGCGAAGTTGGCTCCCCGCAGGCCTTACAACGCGAACCACGTGGCATGCTGGCTACTAGAAATAAAAATGCGCGCACAACAGGCGCAGACCGCCACCAGTAGCCACAGGACTTGGGAACCTCCTGAAAACTTTGTCCCACTGCCAGAGATCAAGCCATGAAAAAGAACCCCACGCCACTTGCAGCTACCCCTCCGCTGGCAACAATGCTTGCTTTAGGTTTTTTTTTTGAAGAAGAAGAACTGTACTGGCTAGGAGGGCAAGAATTACGGCTACAACATAATTTGGAGAGATTCAAGAAAGATCTAAAAACGTGGCTTTTTAAACAGGCATTTGAGATGGTCACTGAAGTATAGGCCAGGTCTTTTTTTTATTTGATTCATTCTCTCCTTTTAGTCTGTTCTTATCTAATTTTAATATACATTTTAGTCTCTATTTATTAGTTTTATGAACTATTGTAATTTATTTTTTGGAAATTTTATGATGTACTTTTATTTCCTTCATTATTTGTTTTAAATTGCATATTGTAAACCGTAGAGATAGAACTTGCTTCTGTGCAACGGTATATAAAAATTGTATAAATAAATAAATAATCAATTCCGGATCCTCGCTGGGGCAGGGGAGGGAACCAGACCACTGGCTATCACCCTCGGCTCAAATCTGGAGCAAGCAGGGTCATCAACTCAAGCTCCTGAAAAGCCTTCTACCAGGGGGATAGTCCCCCTGGAACCTGCCATCCCCCTGGGAGGATGGAGAGATGTTCCTGTCCTGCTTGACAGCCACTGCTCTTAAAAAAAAAAAAGGGGAGATTTTTTCTCAAAGAACCTAAAAGTGGTTCAGGACCGCAGGTTTTGCACCACCACCTCCTGCTGAAGACAGAGAAATACTGAGGAGCTGCAGGTGGCACAGTGGGGGTGCCCTCAAAGTTTTTCTCTGTCTCCATCTGCTGGAAGGCAGGCAAAACCCAGCAGTCTGGACTGATCCGGGTACAAACAGGGAAATGCTAGATGCTTGAAAAGGGATGGCTACTGAAGGGTGCCTGAAGGGGGGGTACCCCTTTGTTGCACTCCTTTAGCATACAGCGTTTCAGGCAGCAAGCGGGGCCCCTTAAGCCAGTGCCTAGATGTCGTCACGGTAGGAGGAGCGAACCCACATGGCAAAGGGGGACTGCCGGTTGGAAAATGCAGCATAGTTCTGGCAGCTGAAGGCAAGTAAGCCCCCCCAGCCACTGGAATACCCTGGCAAAACAAAATAGCAACTGGCTTACCCCTCCTGCCTGAACCACACACGCTTCCTGTACTGTGCAGGATACAAAAATAGATGTACACCTTTCCTAATGTTCATCTCATTTACCAACAAGCTGGAGAGCACTTTTGGCAGCCCCAGAAATGCAAGCTCCAGCCATCTTAGTAAAACAAGAATTTCACAGCACCAGTCACCTGCATATAGGAGCATTTTCAAACTGCCAGCCTTGGTGCAGCCTTTTCCACCCATTTTTTCTGCATGCAAAATTTTGTCGGAAAATAAAGTTGCAAGGAATGACATTGTTTAGAAAATGAGAATCACACAAATGTAGTCAGACCATTGTAGATGGCGAATGTTAAAAAGTGAATCAACAATGCAGCCTCTGACCAGCCCACTAACAGACCTGGCCTTCACTTTTATTCCAAAGTCCAGATTTGACCTACCTGTGGCACATCTGTAGCTCGTCCATGGTGGCAGAGCGTGATGGCAGCCGGCAACAGCGACTCACCAAACCAAGATCCACATGCCGCTGGTAAATCCGGGATATGCGCTGGGGAACCTCAGGGTGACAGCTAGGAAGAAGACAAGACAACATAGCATGAGGACACAATATACAATGTATTCAGAAAGTATTCAGATCCCTTCACTTTTTCAACATTTTGTTACATTACAGCCTTATTCTAAAAAATGGTTAATATGCATTTTTCCCAGCCTCAATCTACACACAATACCCCATAATGACAAAGCAAAATCAGGTTTGTAGAATTTATGGAAATTAATTTTTAAAAAAATGAAATATCACATTTATATAATTATTCAGACCCTCTGCTATGACACTCAAAGTTGAGCTCAGGTGCATCCTGTTTCTATTGATCATCCTTGAGATGTTTCTCCAACTTGGAGTCCATCTGTGGTAAATTCAATTGACTGGACATGATTTGGAAAGGCACATACCTGTCTATATAAGGTCCCACAGTTGATGGTGCAGGTCAGAGCAAAATCAAGGCTATGAAGTCAAAGGAATAGTCTGTAGCCCTCCGGGACAGATTTTTGTTGAGGCACAGGTCTGGGATGGGTACAAAAACTTGCTGCAGCATTGAAGCCCCAAAGAACAGTGCCTGCCATCATTCTTAAATGGAAGAAGTTGACTCTTCCTACAGTTGGCTGCCGCCCAAACTGAGCAATCAGGAGAGAAGGGCCATGGTCAAGGAGGTGACCAAGAACATGATGGTCACTCTGACAGAGTTTTGCTGTGGAGATGGAAGAACCTTCCAGAAGGACAACCATTTCTGCAGCACGTCACCAATCAGAAGTCACTCCTCAGTAAAAGGCACATGACAGCCCACTTGGAGTTTGCCAGAAAAAACACTTAAAGGACTTTCAGAGCATGAGAAACAAGATTCTTTAGTCTGATGAAAACAAGATTGAACTCTTTGGCCTGCATGCCAAGCATGTCTGGATGAAACCAGGCCCTGCTCATCACCGAGCAAATACCATCCCTATGGTGAAACATGGTGGTAGCAGCATCATGCTGTGGGGATGTTTTTTCAGCTGCAGGAACTGGGAGATTAGTCAGGATCGATGGAAAGAAACAGAGGAAAGTACAAGAGATCACTGATGAAAATCTGCCCCAGAGCGCTCTGGACCTCAGTCCGGGGAGACTATTCACCTTCCAACAGGACAATGGCCCTAAGCACACAGCCAAGACAATGCAGGAATAACTTCGGCACAAGTCTGTAAATGTCCTTGAATGGTCCAGCCAGAGCCCGGACTTGAACCTGATTGAACATCTCTGGAGAAAGCCGATTGAAGCTGTGCATCAACATGCATCCAACCTGGCAGAGCTTGAGAGGATCTGCAGAGAAGAATGGGAGAAAATCCCCAAATCTAGGTGTGCCAAGATTGTAGCATCATACCAAAGAAGAGTTGAGGCTGAAATCACTGCAAAAGGTGCCTCAAAGTACTGAGTAAAGGATCTGAATACTTATGAAAGTGTGATATTTCAGGGTTTGTTTTTTTTTATTTTTATTTGCACAAATTTCTACAAACATGAAATTTGTCATCATGGGATATTGTGTGTAGATTGAGGAGGGAAAGGAAAATTGGTAATTTTCGTTTCTGTAGTACTATGGATCAGTCCAGACTCCTGGGTTTATTCATCCGTGCCATCACATGGAGACAGAGAAAGTAAAACTGACACTGCTTCATATACCCTGGTGCCACCTGCAGTTCCTCAGTATTGACCTGTACCCAAGCTACATCCAACAAAACATGCACTCAAAAAGAACTGGAAAAAAGCCTTCCAAAAACACTGGTAAAAAAAAAAAAGGACAAGCAAATTCTAACGCATAACAGTCTTTTAGTACACAGAGGACTTACTGATCTTGGGTGACCTTGGCCCACTCCTCGTAAAAGCGAGTCAGACGATCCCCTATAAAAGGGAACGATGGAGTGGGCCAGCCTCGCCTCATTGTGCAGATTTGGACCCAGAGGATCCTCCACTGATGGGGGCTCTGAAGGGCAGATGACCTCCACGAAAGGACTGCCCCCAGATCTGACAGAGAAAAAAAAAAAAAAAGTCTCTGCGCCACGGAAGCCCCCCTTGCCTGATGAGCTCTCCAATTGTCCAGAAATCGCAGATGCGATGGAAAGGTTAGTTGTCCTCAGGTCTGTCCTCAGGCAATTTATGCACCTTATTATCACCTAATTGCTTCACTAGTTGTTCCAGGTCCTCCCCAAATAAGAGATGTCCTCTGAAAGGCAAGGAAACCAGCCCGGACTTAGACAAAACATCCAAGAACCAGTTATGGAGCCACAAGAGATGCTGTGCGGAGACCGCAGCCCCCATAATAAGGGAAGACGTCCGCACTAAATCATACAAGGCATCCACCACATAAGCTATCGAAGCTTCCATCTGTTCCGCCTGACTCCCTTGGGAACCAACGGTCGCCTGTCCATCTTGGAGACGCTGCACCAGCGCAAGCAAGCTCTCTGCATGAAGCTGGAACAAATGGCAGCCCAGAGACTAAGAGCTGAAACCTCAAAAATCTGCTTGAGATGGACCTCCAGCTTGCGGCCCTGAACATCTTTCAGCGCCGCCATTCCCGTAACTAGAATGGTAGGCTTTTTTTGTGACAGCCGAGACTGCCACGTTCACCTTGGGGAGTGCAAAGAGTTCCAAGGTCTGCTCCGGCAACGTATAAAGTTTTGCCATTGCCCTGCCTACTCTCAATCCAGCATTTGGATACCCCATTCCTGATCTACCATCTTCTTTATCGACACATGATATGGAAACCCGGAAGGCGGGTTCCTCATGCCCTCCAGAACCAAATCCACCCCATCTTTGAGAGAGTCCTCCGGCAGAGGCTGGGGGATGAGAGGGGCAAGTTCCTCCTTGTGGAACAAACAGTGGATTTTGGGTCATCCCGGGACCAGGTCCGCCTCATCCCCCTGGACCGCGTGTCCGTAGCCACTGGATCCGCCGTTGGGTCCCCTGACAGCGCCACCCTCAGGTCCGAGTGATTGTCCAGCTGGACAAGCCGAACACAGAACTCTGGTGCCTGAAGTGTCCCACAACAGTCCAGGCCCAACTGGCCACGTTCCTGACTCTGGAGACAAAGTGGGAGAGTTCTAACCCTCCTGCTGAAAAGCAAGCCCTTCCTGCTGTGCCAAATAGGCCTTGTGCAGAAGCAGAATGAATTTGGGTGAAAAGGGACGAGAGGCCGCGGGAAGAGACTGCGGCCGTGACAAATTCCCACCCGCAGGTGGGGGACCCTGTCCCAGGGTGCCCTCTGAGTCCCCCTGTCCGGAGAAAGCATAGGAGGGAAATCTCCATTGGCCCCCGAAAGTGCGAGCATGACTGCCAGAGATTCCAAAATGGCCGCCATTCCTGCGGCTATGGGAGCGAAGGCAGCATGCGGTCTGAGCCGTCCAAAGCTACAGAAGTCGGGGCAGCCATGCTAGCCCCGAATTTCCTTCTTTTCATGGACACCAGTTGTTCGGAGGGCCCCTCCCACGAGATACAGGTTGCTCAAAGTCTGCAGCGATTCAGCCATGCGGAAGCTGCTCTACACATGTGGCAGGCCGACCCCCTCACCATCGATCTGCGGGAGGGCAGAGAAAACAGCTGAAAAAGGGACCCCTGAGAGAAAAGCAATGCAGACAGCTGCACCGGGGGGGGAGAGAACAGTCCTTACCGCTCCTCCTGCCTGCTTCGTTGGTTTTTTTTTTTTTTTAAACTTTAATCAGTCTCACCACAGTTTCCTGCTCTAACACTGAAAAGAGCTGTCCAGCTTAATTCAGAAAAATTAAGAAAAGGAGAAGGAAAAGGCAAAGGCAAAGTGAGATCAGCTAAGTGAGCCAAAGGAAAAGTCACTTAAGTGACCTCATGAAGGGGAAGGATCTGGACCAGGCGTACAAAAGGGTCACCAACCCCCAGCCTGTCCACCTCAACCAAGCAGGGTAGGGATTCCTCAGTAGGAACCCAGACTCCTGGGAGGAAGACTCAAAAGAATAAAAAGTTAGAAAAAAATACTGGGCAGACTAAAGAAACTGCAGGTTTATGCACCAGCCACCATCTGCTGGAGACAGAAATACTGAGGAACTGCAGGTGGCACCAGGGTATATGAAGCAGTGCCAGTTTTACTTTCTCTGTGTCCATCTGCTGGCATGGAAGAATAAACCCAGAAGTCTGGACTGATCCGGATACGTACAGGGAAAATGCATATAATCATTTTAAAATAAGGCTGTAACATAAAAAGTGGCAAAAGTGAAGGGATCCGAATACTTCCTGAATACATTGTATCCAGCATATGCAGCAGCAGTACAAGCTTCCCCCTCACACACATACACATTGCCCCAACACAGAACAGGTACAGCATGGGTAGGAGCAGTACAAGGTTGCCTCAAGCTTCCATCACACACTCCTCCTCCTTCCAGGACAGGTACTCACAGGCAGCAGCAGTACAAGCTTCCCTCACACATGCCACCCCACCCCTCCCAAAGCAGCAATATAAGCTTCCCCAACCTGTCCCACAAGTTGTAGTGCTCCTTCATCATCTCATCGTAGACAAGTCCTGTGCGATCCTTTGGTAAAGGTCTCATGATTTCTACCATTGTTGCATCTAACAGAGCATCTAGGGCCTCGGGGCTCAGCATCTCTCTGTCTGCCTGCTCTTTTTCCTCTTCAGGTGACAGATCCCCTGACCCTGAGGAGAACAAATCATACATCAAACTTCCTAACGTTTCCCATACAAGCACCACAGCCAGCATTAGCCATGTAGAGACCAGGCTCTAGATGTCAATATAAAGCAAGACCCAGGCACAAGTGAGGCTCCAGTAGGGCTTCCCATCAAGGAGCAAAAACAGAGTCAAGGAGGGATTACTGAGTGAGTGAGAGAGGGGGCACAAGACGACTGCACAAAATGCACTCTATAGGAGCATCTCTTTGAGAGTTCTTACCATAGTGCCACAGGTTCTTCCAGTATTTACAGTGGGCACCGATTGTTTCAGAAACAGATTCCAGAGCACTGCAGGAAAAAAACAAAAGCATTAGTTAAACTAAACAGATGCTACTCTCTCCTCATCACTTGCTCTGTTTATTGCCCCGGCTTTCCCCCCCCCCCGTCTGCCCTTTTTCTTCCCTCAGCTGTTACTCACTCTGTTACTGCCCCTGTGACCTCTCACCTCAGGCATGGTGTTACAGGGGAGGCAAGCTTGGGGCAGGGGTCTCCCAGTAGAATCTTCAGTGCTGTGCAAACCCCTTCCGCCAGTGAGCGCAGGTTGTAGCCACCCTGTGCAGAATCACAGAAGACAACCAGCATTAGTACACCCAACTGCAGACAAACCCCACGTACTCAGTCAATCACAAAAGCTCTTAAAAATGCAGTGTCAAATAATAATTGCCTTTCCCTTCTATTGTGAAATGCTGATACTTATCTGTAAAAATTTGTGAAAATTCAATAAATAGATAAAAAAAAAAAGTGTAGTGTCAATAAATAAATAAATAAATAAAGGGTCGAGGGGGGGAGAAATCAGAGAAAAACATAAAAAGAATATAAAAGCTTAAACATTTAGATTTTTCAATACACCTCATGGACCTTTTTTCATGCTATTCACCACTTACAAACTCATTTACTTTTCTGATCTTGCCTTCAGTCACCTGAGACAGGTCTTTGACTAAAATTTGCTCTTGATTTTTGCATGGTTTTCTGTCTGTTTGATGCTACTTGAGATGCTCTGTAATGAACAGTGTCTGATGTAATTCCATAGTCTATCTGTGCTGTTTTGCTCCTATTACTCATTATCTGTCCAATGTATTTCTTTGTGTTTAGCATTGCCGATGATCTCTTATAAAAACAAACAGATGGTGTTGCAACACTTTGTATAATAGATATTAACAGGATAGTTTTGGATATTTTTTCTTTTTTTGAGAAATTTATTCCACCCATTCTCCTTTTTATGCTCCTCTTCTGATATTAATTCAATAATGTATCTGTGGTACTCTGATCCCTTCTCTCCAAAACTTCGACGCAAGTACCAAAGCACTTATAAAAACCAATCAGAATGCAGCTCTTTATTGAATATCTGCATAAGCCACTGCTACTTCCTTTTAACCCCTATTTCTGGCCATCAGCCTCATCCTATCTAGGCTCTTTTGTTCTTCCCATCCCCCTCTAAGACAAGGCAGCATTTCCTGTGACAACCCCACCTTCCCCATGCCTCTAACTACTCCTGGCCAGCCCATAGATTAGTCCCTGGATTCAAAAACCAACCTCCGTATGCTGGGGGATTATAAACAAAGCATCTTCCAACTACCACCACTGCCCTAAGCAAATGATTATATAGGAATGAGAGCCTTACCTCTAGAGACAGAATCAGCTTCCCTCCTGCCAGCCCCATCAACAAGTGCGTGAGATGAGCAAAGCATGCTGGCGATGTTGCCATTTCGCCCTACAGCAAAGCAAAGAGAAAAACCATTAGCTGAGTCCCAGCTGTATTCCTAATTTGCATCTGGTCAGCAGGAGGCTTTGGATGCTGCCTTGACTGGAGGTATACACATCCCAGCAGCCCTGAGTACATGTAACACAAACACCCTGCAGTGCCATTGGCCAGAAAGCTAACTCTTAATATTGTGTGCCCTGATTGACCCTGGAGAGACAGAACTTGCCCTGAAGGTTCTGGAATTCTCCAGTCTGGGCTGGGAGTGCAGAGGGATCAGATCTCTGTGCTGAGGCCCTGTTCAGCTCCTGTGGACAGTCTTTTCCTGACCTCGCCAGGCACTAGCTAAGTAATGAAAAAGTGACCAGTTAACTTTTGCTGTATAACCCTTATTGTTTTACTTGTTTCTGTTTGTAGTTTAAAATCTTTTATCCATTCACTATTCCTACCTTTTCTTAATAAAATTATTAGTTTGTTAGCTCTGCTTGCCTTGGACTGACTCATGATCCTGGTATTGTGTATATTTGGTCTGTGGGTGTATTTCTAGGAATTGTGCCCCCCCCCCATGGTTATGAGGGATCGCAGTGTCCCTAGATACCACCAGGGGATAACTTACAGACAGGGAACTTGCCCAGAGGCAAGCAGGAACCCAGCTGGCAGGTGGGATGTTGCCCATGTAGAAGCATGTGTGTAGGTACAAATAAGCCTGTGCAGTGCTTGGCAGGAACCTCCAAATGGCCACAGGGTTACAGTGAGTGGGTGTTAGGGGTGGTGCTAAGGCATTATATGGCACACTGCTTCAGTATTCCTCCAAGCATTACTTACAGAGTACTGCCAGCTTACAAAAAACACATAAGGTGAATCAGAACTCAGAGCCAAAGAGGTCTATTTACTAAAGTTTGTTAACACTAATACAAGCATTCATGCACACTGAATAACACATGTTATTGTGCATTTGCACACTTTATTAGTCTGTGTTAACATTAAGGCAGCATTTAAAAAAAATTGAGCTGTCTCAAATCAAATTTCATGAAAAGTAACTCAATATTATTAATATGGGTTCCTGAAAATCACATTAAAATATATTTAGAGTTAAGAACATAAGAATATGCCATACTGGGTCAGACCAAGGGTCCATCAAGCCCAGCATCCTGTTTCCAACAGTGGCCAATCCAGGCTATAAAAACCTGGCAAGTACCCAAAAACTAAGTCTATCCCATGCTACTGATGCTAGTAATAGCAGTGGCTATTTTCTAAGTCAACTTGATTAACAGCAGGTAATGGACTTCTCCTCCAAGAACTTATCCAATCCTTTTTTAAACATAGCTATACTAACTGCACTAACCACATCCCCTGGCAACAAATGCCAGAGTTTAATTGTGTGTTGAGTGAAAAAGAACTTTCTCTGATTAGTTGTAAATGTGCCACATGCTAACTTCATGGAGTGCCCCCTAGTCTTTCTATTATCCGAAAGAGTAAATAACCGATTCACATTTACCTGTTGTAGACCTCTCGTGATTTTAAACACCTCTATCATATCCCCACTTCAGCTGTCTCATCTCCAAGCTGAACAGCCCTAACCTCTTCAGCCTTTTTTCATAGGAGAGCTGTTCCAGCCCCTTTATCATTTCGATCGCCCTTCTTTGTACCTTCTCCATCGCAACTATATCTTTTTTGAGACCAGAATCATACACAGTATTCAAGGTGCGGTCTCACCATGGAGCGATACAGTGGCATTATGACATTTTCCGTTTCATTCACCATTCTTTTTCTAATAATTCCTAAACATTCTGTTTGCTGCAGCACACTGAACTATCATTGTGTAACTATAGCATGGATTAGTTTTCCCTATATGCATTACCTTGCACTTATCCACTTTAATTTCATCTGCCATTTGATTGCCCAATTTTCCAGTCTCACAAGGTCCTCCTGCAATTTATCACAATCCGCTTGTGATTTAACTACTCTGAATAATTTTGTATCATCTGCAAATTTGATTACCTCACTCACTGTATTCCTTTCCAGATCATTTATAAATATATTGAAAAGCACAGGTCCCAGGACAGATCCCTGAGGCACTCCACTGCCCTCCCCCCTCCACTGAGAAAATTGTCCATTTAATCCTACTCTCTGTTTCCTGTCTTTTAACCAGTTTGTAATCCACAAAAGGACATTGCCACCTATCCCGTGACTTTTTACTTTTCCTAGAAGCCTCTCATGAGGACTTTGTCAAATGCCTTCTGAAAATCCAAATACACTACATCTACCAGTTCACCTTTATCTACAATGTTTATTAACCCCTTCAAAAAAGTGAAGCAGATTTGTGAGGCAAGACTTGCCTTGGGTAAAGCCATGCTGACTTTGTTCCATTAAACCACATCTTTCTATATGGTCTGTGATTTTGATCTTTAGAACACTTTCCACTATTTTTCCTGGCACTGAAGTCAGGCTAACTGGTCTGTAGTTTCCCGGATCGCCCCTGGAGCCCTTTTTAAATATTGGGGTTACATCAGCCATCCTCCAGTGTTCAGGTACAATGGATGATTTTAATGATAGGTTACAAATTTTTACTAATAGATCTGAAATTTCATTTTTTAGTTCCTTCAGAAGCCTGGCATGTATACCATCCGGTCCAGGTGATTTACTACTCTTCAGTTTGTCAATCAGGCCTACAACTCAGGAAGTGCAGTTAAGTTATAGCATTATTTCGGGAAGCTAACAATCCTTTATGGGGGCTCTGAGCTCTGTCCCACATCTGTGACTGAAGATAAAGACTCCACTCCCATCTAGGCTGATCCCCGCCCTCCCCCCCCGCCTCCCCACTACACCCAGGCCAGTAATGTCAAAGACAACCCCCCCTCTAAAGGATGATATGCAAGACGTCAAAGGCAGCTCAACTCCCCAAACACCCCCATGCTGAAGTTTCCCCTCCTCCTTAACATGCAGGTAAAGGAAAATTGGTCCTTACCTGCTAATTTTCGTTCCTGTAGTACCACGGATCAGTCCAGACTCCTGGGTTTTGCCTCCCCTCCAGCAGATGGAGACAGAAGTTTTAACGTACTCTGTCTTTTACCCCTGAGGTGCCACCTAGAGTCTGTCAGTATTACACTGAACCCAAGCAGAAAGATTAAAGCATAACTTCCACATAAACATCCTCCCCCCGAAGAGCAGAGGGATTGAAAAATTTGCAATTCAACGAACGAAACCATGCCCATACTCTTCCCCTGAAAAGGGGGGCATTCGGTATACTTGCAGAAATATGACTAACTACTGGCCGAGCGGACTCTCCGTTTTCCCATGGGCGGTACTCTGGACTGATCCGTTGTATTACAGGAATGAAAATTAGCAGGTAAGAACCAATTTTCCTTTCCCTGTACATACCCGGATCAGTCTAGACTACTGGGATGTACCAAAGCTTCCCTAACCAGGGTGGGACAGAGTCCCGCTCAGAGTACACTGGCCCTGAAGGAACTGGGCTCAGGGGCCCAGACATCCAGACGATAATGCCTGGCAAAAAAGTGTGTGTAGATTTCCAGGTAGCCGCTCTACAAATTTCCTGTGGCGACACCTATTGACATTCTGCCCACGAGGCCGCTTGCGATACAGTAGAATAAGCTTTAAGACCAACCGGAATCTGACGGCCCTGAACAAGGTAAGCCAAAACAATAGCTTCCTTTAGCCAGCGTGCGATAGTGGCCCTCCTGGGTCCACTCCCCAGAACAAACAGATGGTCCGAAAGACGGAAACTGTGCATGACCTCCAAGTAACGCACCACCACCCTCTTTACGTCCAATTTCCTTAAATCCCTAGACTCTGGAGTAGAAGAATCCAGACCCGTGAAAGAAGGGAGCTCCACTGACTGATTCAAATGAAAGGAGGATACCACTTTCGTGAGAAAGGAGGGAACTGTTCTTAAGGAGACTCCTGCTTCAGAAATCCATAAGAAGGGCTCCCTGCAAGATAAAGCCTGAAGCTCGGAAACACGCCTTGTTGAGGAGATAGCCACAAGAAAAATGACCTTCAATGTCAGATCCTTCAGGGTCGCTCGTTTCAATGGCTCAAAAGGAGCATTACAAAGGGTGCGGAGAACCAGATTGAGCTTCCACGAAGGATAGGGGTTCCAGACAGGAGGACGCAAATGCTTAGCCCCTCTCAGAAAATGAGCCACATCCGGATGAGATGCTAGCGCAACCCCCTGCACCTTTCCACGAAAATAACCAAGGGCCGCCACCTGAACTCGTAGGGAATTAAACGCCAGCCCCTTGGCTAATCCAGCCTATAAAAAATCCAGAACTTCCGGAATTGAAGCCCTGGATGGCTGCACTTCGTGGTCTAGATACCAGGATTCAAACACTCCCCAAAACTCTAACGTACGCCATGGAGGTAGAAGTTTTACAGGAATGTAGGAGCGTTGCAATAACCACCTTCGAGTAACCCTTAGTCCTTAATTGCTGCCTTTCAAAAGCCATGCCACTAGACAAAAGCGATCTACCTCTCTAAAACAAACGGGGCCTTGTTTCAGGAGATTCAGAGACGGCTGAAATCTCAGCAGACCGTCCACTGCTAGATTCAGAAGGTCGACAAACCACGGACGCCTCGGCCACTCCGGAGCCATGAGTATCACCTTGCCCTGATGAGCTTCAATACGGCACAGAACTTTCTGACCAACGGCCACGGCGGAAAGACGTACAACAGAACGTCCTTTGGCCAGGGAAGGACTAGAGCATCTACCCCCTCTGCTCCTGGTTCTTGTCGCAGACTGAAAAATCGAGGCACCTTGGCATTGCGGCACGTCGTCATGAGATCCATGGAGGGCATGGTCCAGCATGTGCACAGAAGATGAAAGGCCTCTTCGGAGAGTTCCCACTCCCCCGGGACCAACTGGTGGTGGCTGAGAAAAATCGGCTTGCACATAGTCTACCCTGGCAATGTGAAAGGCCGCAATCTTGTAGAGGTGTTGCTTTGCCCAGTTGATTAAAAATTGAGCTTCTGCCACCACTGGACGACTCCTGGTTCCCCCCCCCCCCCCGACGATTGATGTAAACCACTGTCATCTCATTGTTGGAGAGTACCCTCACTGATCGTCCCTCTAAAGGAAGGAGGGCCTGCAGCGCCAACCGAACTACTTTGGTTTCCAACCGATCGATCGACCAGGAGGATTCCGTTCTTGTCCATTGGCCTTGCACTGCCATTCCTTGACAAACCGCTCCCCACCCGGAGAGACGGGCATCGGTGGTTACCACTATCCAGGAGGGAATTTCCAAATCCACCCCCCGCTGTAAATTGTCTGAACACAGCCGAATCCGTCAGTGGGAGAAGATGAAACTGTTCGGAGAGTGGATTCCACCAGGAGAACACATTATGTGCAAAGGCCCAAGGCACCAGTTCGAGAGTGGAAGCCATCGAACCAAGGACCTGCAAATAATCCCAGACCCTGGGACAAGGCATGGATCGCAAGGACTCCACCTGAGTGAGAAGCTTGGACAATCTTTCCTCTGTAAGAAAAACCTTTCCCAAGATCTTGTGAAACAGAGCACCTAAAAACTCCAAGGACTGGTAGGGAACCAGGTGACTCTTGTCGGGGTTGACCACCCAACCCAACAAGCTCAACATCTGTAGCACCCTCTGAAATGCTATTCTGCAAAGGTGTTCTGACTTCGCCCGAATCAGCCAATCATTCAGGTAGGGGTGTACCAGAATCCCCTCCTTTTGCAGGGCCACTGCCACAACCACTATCACCTTGGTGAAGACTCTGGGCGCAGTCGCCAGACTGAACGGTAGAGCGCAAAATTGAAAATGATGCCCCAGGATTGCAAACTGCAAATATTTCTGATGATCCAGGCGTACATGAAGGTGCAAGGAAGCTTCTGTCAGATCCAGAGACACTAGAAATTCCCCTCTGTGTACAGAAGCTATCACCAAGCGAAGAGTTTCCACCCGAAAACGAGGCACCTTTAGAGTCCGATTGACTCTCTTTAAGTCTAGGATGGGACAGAAGGTGCCCTCCTTGAGCACCATGAAGTAGATGGAGTAGCGCCCTCGCCTGAGCTCTCCTGCGGGTACTGGAACTATGGCACCTAGGTCCTGTACCGCCTGGCGTTTTTGGTGGTACCCGCCTGAGGAAACCATGTACCGCTCATGGATCAGCTGAGCAAAATCTAACGAGTAACTGTGTTCTACTATACTGAGGACCCACTGATCTGAGGTTAAGTTGGTCCACTCTTCTAGAAAAAGGGATAACCTCCCCCCTATTCTTGGGACAGAAGAGTGGACCGGCCTCACTTCATTGCGCTGACTTGAGACCCCCAGGAGATTGTGGGGCTCTATCTCTGGCAGGCCAGCGCCCTCGAAAGGACTGATTCCAAGAAGACTGGCGGCCGGGACCCTGTCGAAAGGACGAACTGGCAGACCGTGAAGAGCGAAACCGGTGATTTCCCCGAAATCTCGCCTGTTGAGGAAAGAATCCTCTCACCCTGGGTCTATCCTCCGGCAACCTATGGACTTTATTCTCCCCCAGAGATTTTGTCATGTCCTCCAACTGTTGCCTGAAAAGCAGCTTACCCTTGAAGGGTAAGGAACCCAGTTGAGCCTTAGACGAAACATCTGCAGCCCAGTGTCTAAGCCAGAGAAGCCTGCGGGCAGACATGGCCAAAATCATAATTCTTCTAGAAAGTCCATAACAGATCATAAAGCGCGTCAGCACTGTAAGCTACCGCTGCCTCCAGGCGCCCCACTTGCACCGCCTTACTCTCAGAAAGGGATGCTGTTGCTTGCAAATCCTGCACCCAGCGGAGACTGGCTCGTAGCACGAAACTGCTGCACACAGCAGCCCAGACTCCTAGGGCGGAAACCTCAAAAATCTTTAAGTTGCAACTCCAATTTGCGATCCTGCAAATCCTTCAGGGCAGTGGCTCCTGTTACAGGGATGGTGGTTTTCTTGGTCACTGCCGAGACCGCAGCGTCCACCTTAGGGATTTTAAGGAGGTCCAGCGCTTCCTCCGAAAGTGGGTATAACTTGTCCATAGCCCGACTTACCTTTAAACCAAAGTCCGGAGTGTCCTACTCCTTAAAACAAAAGATCCGTAACAGACATATGAAACGGAAAGGATAGAGCTGGACCCCTGAGCCCCACCATCACCGGATCCATAGCCCCAAATCGTGAGTCCTCTGGAGGAACCTCAATGCCCAGCTCCTCCTGAATGGCCAGGATAAGTGGACCTAGTTCATCCCTTTTGAAGAGGCAGACCACTTTGGGATCATCGCCCTCCACTAGAGGCGCGCCCACTGGTTTGGCCGGCTGGAGCTGGTGATCCTGATCTGCATCCGGTCCCTCACCAGGGGCTTGTGGAGGAGACTCCCCTTCATCCGCACCGTCCGTATCTGAACTGTCCACTGGACCGGAAAGGGCGTTTGGCCTTGGGGGCTTCTATGCCACTGTGTGACTCGGTACGCTTATGGAGTGATGAGGCTCCTGTCCTAGCCCCCAGGAATGCCGGGACCTCACGGGGTACCTTAGTACCCTGGCTCTTTGCTGCTTTCTGTGCTTTGAAGGCTTTATGCAACAACAAAACAAAATTGGAGAATGAGGAAGACTCATCTGAGTCTTTCCCCTGTTCCTCCTCTGAGGAAGAGATCTGAGCTGCTTGCAAGTCGCCCCCCCGGGGCAGCCGGACACGGCGAAAGATGTGGCGGGGAGCTCCCCTCCCCCAGGGCAGCCTTCTCCTACTCCCTGAACGTTCGCAGTAAGGCTTCAGCACCTACGCTGAGGAGAAAAGGGTCCTGAGGCTGCCACAGCAATTCTACCCTCCCAAGGTCCCTGTGTGCTCTAGAGCTGCTGCGATGCGATTTCGCCAGAATCGGCTTCCCCGAAGAGCCTTCCCCTCCCGACAAGCACCCAGTACAAACTCCAGCCCGCAGACCGCACCATGCGGCATGATCCCTGAGCTAAATTAGGAGCGGGGCCCAAAAAAACAACCAGCGTGACCAAGACAAACCCCCGGGAGCTCGTAGGAACTGAAAAGGACGACAAAAACAGCATCGGAAGGAAGGAGGGCTGAAAGAGACCGCTAGGCCGGCTCAGAAATTAAATAAGTCACCTCAGCATTGTTTTTTCCTGTGTGCAGATCTTCAGAGGGTGAGTGAACCGGGCTCCCAGGTATCACCCTCAGCTGTGGGCAGTTACAGGGCTCCCAACCCTTTGCTCCAGAGCCTCTGTTACCAGGGGGGACTGTCCTACCAGGACCTAGCAACCCCTTGGGAGGCTTAAAGAGATATCTTCTGGTTTTTTGGTTTGTTTTTTTTTAAGATTCCCGAAGGAACAAATACCAAACTAAAAACCTAACACCAAACCCAGACTAAAGGTTTTGCACCTCCACCATCTGCTGGAGGACAGAGAAATACTGACAGACTCTAAGTGGCACCTCAGGGGTATAGGACAGAGTCCGTTAAAACTTCTCTGTCTCCATCTGCTGGAGGGGAGGCAAAACCCAGGAGTCTGGACTGATCTGGGTACGTATAGGGAAAGATGTGCATGAGGGCACTGAGCATCACTTTGGATCCTAGCACCAGCAGGGAGAAGCATTTCCTCCTGCCCCCAATTTATGTTTCAAAGACATCTGATGGGATAGACATCAGGGTCCCAGAGCTCCTTGACCAAGATATTAGAGGTGTGGAAGGGCATGAATTGATGCCTGGAGTTTTCTGGCTGGGAACTAGCCCAAGGGAGGGGTGGAGGATTTGTTTTTATTCATTACATTAATAAATTGCTTATTTCTACAGACCAATGCGACATACAAAGTGAATATATACTACAATTGTTAAAACAATGCAATGCAAAAAAACAAAACAACCCCCCCCCTTACAATCAATTTCTGGTGTCAGAGGGATGGGGCCCTCATCAGGCCTGCTGACACCATGGGCCATATCAGGCCTTGCATTAGTAGTGCAGCAATGCACGAGCATTACAATGACAAATCCAGTTTTAAAATGCAGAATTTACTAAAGGCTTATGCCCGTTAGTAAAATCATAGTTAATGACTGCATTAAAAACAGCCATTAATGCAGGTTACTGGATGATTTTAACATAGCTTAGTAAATATGGTCCCTAGGTCTGAGCTTGGGAACTTGCTAAAGGTCTCTCAGCAAGCATCTACTTTCTCAGAGGTACAGAACCAGTCCTGGAACAGGGAGACTACAGAGTGTGGAGCTGTGCATTTATTTCTTACCTTGGGGTCTCCCACCACAGAGTCAAACCCGGCTGCTACCAAGACCAAGTTGGGCTGAAACTAGAGAGAAAAGACAGGAAGAACAAAAAACACAAAAAGATGTTACCCTAGCCAGTCCTTCACACTCACACTCCAGTGACACAGCTTTGAGAATATTGATTCTCAGCAGGAACAGAGCACCAAAAGCACATCATTTTCTACTTTAAGGGGAACATTTTCAACAGAGCACCTAACTGCAAAGGCACACATTAACCCAGCCGATTGTCAAACACAAGGAGGTCCATATTAAAAAGCCATTTAGACTGATTACCATTTAGTTGGAAAACACTTTTGAGTTAACTGGGCATGTTCATCCAGATAAGAAAGGAAAATAGAGAAATTACTTACCTGATAATTTTGTTTTCCTTAGTGTAGGCAGATGGAAAACTAGTGTTACTGGTTCTTACCTGCTAATTTTCGTTTCTGTAGTACCATGGATCAGTCCAGAGTCCCACCCTAGCGTAGAGGTAATGGAGAGTCTGCTCGTTTCAGCATTAGTTTATTTCTGGTCTGCAGATCAATCTTGTTTTCCATGTTGGGGTGAGTGATCCGGTTAAGGTTCAGTTACTGTATATTGTTAGTTTGGTTTTGGTACCATTCTGCTTTGTTATTGAGTAATACTGACGGACTGTATGTGGCACCTTGATATATATGGCAGAGTCCTTCAAAACTTCTCTGTCTCCATCTGCTGGAGGGGAGGCAAAACCCAGGAGTCTGGACTGATCCATGGTACTACAGGAACAAAACTTAGCAGGTAAGAACTAGTAACCACTAGTTTTCCATCTGCCTACACTAAGGAAAACAAAATTATCAGGTAAGTAATTTCTCTATTTTCCTTTCTTATCTGGATGAACATGCCCTGTAAGAACCAATTTTCCTTTCCCTGAACATACCCGGATCAGTCCAGACTCCTGGGATGTACCAGAGCTTCTCTTACCTGGGATGGGATCCAGAGAGGCCTGCTCTAAGCACACCTTCTCCAAATCCTTCCGCACCCGGGGCCTGGACATCCAGCCAGTAATGCCTGGTAAAAGTATGTAAGGATTTCCATGTAACCGCTCTACAAATCTCCTGCGGTGAAACCTGTTGGCATTCTGCCCACGACGACACCTGCGAACGAGTAGAATGTGCTCGGAGACCCACTGGTAAGGGCTTGCCACGTAGCAAATATGCAGAATTTATAGCCTCTTTCAACCATCGGGCGATCGTCATTTTAGATGCCATATTGCCCCTTTTGGGACCTCTCCAGAGCACAAAGAGATGATCCAAGACACAAAAACTGTTGGTAACTTCCAGATAACGCATCAAAGTCCTGAGAACATCCAACTTCCTTAAGTCCTTAGAAAGAGGATCAGACCGGTCCAAGTCTGACGGGAGCTCCACCGATTGATTTAAATGAAAGGAGGAAACCACCTTTGGGAGAAAGGAAGGAACCGTTCGCAAGATGCACCAGAGTCTGAGAGGAGAGGATCACCTTGCTGGTGGCTGAAAACAAGTTAGACTGTTTGTATTTTTAAATAGTCAATAAAGTAGCTAGTAAGTAGTAGGTAGTGTTTTTATTTTTAAAAGACTGCAGAACTGAGTGTTCTGCAGACTTTAAGAACTGAGTGTTTGTATTTAAATACAAACTGAGTGTATTGAAACCCCCCCCCCCCCCCCCCACAAAAAGTAGCCAGAAGCTAGAAATAAGCTAGGAGCAGTGTATACCTAAGTAAAAAGGTTGAATAGTTCAGCTCAGTTACTCACCTTGGAAAGGTGTTGAGGTAGTGTGATTGGGTTTGAATAGGTACCAACATTTGTTAATCAAGAGAGCAGGGAGTCTCTCTGGCTGACTAACTGAAGTTAGACTGTATTTCCCAACCCTCCCACATCCATTAATTTATAGGCAGGTGCCACTTTCACAAAAACAAACAAAATTAAAAAAAACCCATCAACAAAAACTTTGAGAATTCGATCAGACCCCGGTAGGCCACTACCACATACATGGTGAATTCACTAATACATTTAAAGGACGTTAGACACATTCCTACTCCCATAGCAACCTAAAATTTAACTAGGAACTGATCAAAATTGAGATGAAGGCAGCAGTCCAGCAGCAAGAGGGGGACTTCCCAGTCTTTTGCATAGAGTGTCACATGTATGATTTTTTACCCAATGGTGAGAAGTTGTACATGTGCATGTGATGCAAAGAGCTCCTGGCTCTCAGAGAACGAGTCTGATCTCTGGAGCATAGAGTGGCAGACCTGGAGGAGCTGAGGCAGACAGAGAGGTATATAGATGAGACCTTCAGGGACATAGTAGTCAAGTCCCAACTTCAGACTGGCAGCCCTGGTGCTGCGTTGGAGGAAGGTGGTCTCATGATGGGAGAGCATCATCAGGTGCAGCAGGAAAGGATCCTGTAGCAAGGACCTGCTCTCCAGGTGATGCATTGTCCTTTCGCACTGAGGATATCTCCCCAAGGCCTACTGCCCAGGAGGGAAGAGTTAGGTTGGCTGTCATAGTTGGTGATTCGATTATTAGGAATGTAGATAGCTGGGTGGCTGGTGGGCGTGAGATCGCCTGGTAACATGCCTACCTGGTGCGAAGGTGGCGGACCTCACGCGTCACCTAGATAGGATTTAGGAACTGGGGAACCTTTTGGGGAAGGGGGGAGTCTCTTCCGAAGGGATGGGCTCCACCTTAACCAGGGTGCAACCAGATTGCTGGCACTAACCTTTAAAAAAAGAGATAGAGCAGCTTTTAAACTAGAACAAAGGGGAAAGCCAACAGTCGCTCAGTAGCGCATAGTTCGGAGAGAGGTATCTTCAAAGGATTTATTTATTTTATTTATTTATTTGCTTTTCTATACCGATGTTCCTGTAAAATATACATCACACAACGGTTTACAATGTAACAACAACGTTCGCTCTGGGCGATACAAAGAACAGAGGTGGAATATTAACATATCATAAACCTTATGAAATAATTCAATACAAATCATCTCAGAATGGATGAGATGAGAACTGGATAAAACAACGGAGATAATAAACTGGACTATGGTGACCGCATGGAAAGTTTACTTGAGAGAGAGGGGTTGCAAGTGAGAAAGATTACGTGACCGGGAAGGCTTGGCTGAATAGCCATGTTTTAAGTTTCTTTTTGAAAGCAGATGGGCAAGTTTCTTGTCTGAGGTCCGGGGGCAATGCATTCCAATGATGGGGTCCTGCTGTCGATATGGCGCGTTTTCGGAGGAAAGTTTTCACTTGAGGGGCATACAAGGTGTCCCTATAGGCACTCCTGATAGGTCTAGAGGAAGTATGAGGTCTTAGTTGAGTAGATATGTGGAGAGATGTGAGATTATTTTTAACTTTATGAATGATCGTGAGGACTTTGAAGAGTATCCTGTATTTGATAGGTAGCCAGTGGAGGCTCTGAAGGGTGGGGGTGATATGTTCCCTTTTTTTGGTATTGGTAAAGATCCTAGCCACAGAGTTCTGAACCATATGAAGGGGCTTTATGGAGTTGGCTGGGAGACCGAGAAGAAGGGAGTTACAATAGTCCAATTTCGACATGATTATGGATTGCAGGACTAATCTGAAGTCCTGGAAGTGAAGCAGTGGTTTTAGGTTTCTTAGGACTTGCAGTTTGAAGAAGCAGTCCTTTTGTAGTGGTGTTCACAAAATTCTTTAGGTTAAGCTGTTTATCCAAGATTACACCTAAGTCTCTCACAAATGGAGCGTTATTGAAAGAAGCATTCGCTGAGTGGGAGGAGGATGGCAAGATCGGCTGAGTTGCGAGACCATCTTGTGAAATGATTAGAATCTCAGTCTTATTGGTGTTCAAGACCAGGTTAAGGGTGGAAAGAAGGTGGTTAATTGCTTGAAGGCAGTTGTTCCAGTGGTTAATGGTTTTTTGAATAGATTCTGTGATCAGGATGAGTATTTGGACGTCATCCGCGTACAGAAAGTGGGATAGTTTAAGCATTGTAAGTAGGTGGCAGAGTGGTAACAGGTGGATGTTGAAGAGTGTGGGTGAAAGAGAGGATCCTTGGGGGACACCCAGGTTAGAACGGACGGGGGGGGGGGGGGGGGGGAATTCTTTCGTGTTAACCCTGACTTTGAAGCACCTGTTAGACAAGAATGATCTGAACCAACTTAGAGCAGTTCCCTTGATGCCTATGTCTATTAATCTTTCTAAGGGAATCGCATGGTTCACAGTGTCAAACGCAGCAGAAAGATCGAGTAGCGCAAGAAGGTAAGTTTGTCCTTTTTCCATGTTTATAAGGATAGTATCTGCAAGGGATAAAAGGAGAGTCTCTGTGCTGAGTTTCTTACGAAATCCATATTGAGAGGGGGAGAGAATGTTATGTTCTTCCAGGTATTCCGATAGCTGTTTAACAATTTTTTCCATGATTTTAGCAATCATGGGAAGGTTAGCTATTGGGTGGAAGTTGGCTGGGTCCGTAGGAGACAAGTTGGGTTTTAGAATGGCGAGCTTTAGTTGGTCTGGTACAAGTCCTTGAGTTAAGGAGAGGTTGATGATGTCAGAAATTGGCTTTGAAATGGTGTTTGGGATGTTAAAGAGAAGGTTGGTCGGTATTGGGTCTAGAGGGTGCGAGGCTGGTTTCATTTTTTTGAGGATACTTTCAAATCTCCAGCGACGATGTTGGTTCGAAAGCTTTGAGTGTTGAGTTATATTGAAACGAGGTGGGGGGGGGCACTGGGCGGGGGCGTTGCCGGGGGAGTGGAGAGTGAGACGGTAAGGTTGGAGATTTTTCTCTCAAAGTATATTGACAGTTCTGTGGCTTTGTTGAGCGCTGAATCGTCCGGAATGGTGGGGGGTGATGGTTTGGTGAGCGCCGAGACATATGCGAATAGGGCTTTCGAGTCGAAGATAAAATGGTAGATTTTCTTAGCTAAGAAGTCTTTTTTAGTTCTGAGGATGGCGATCCTATAAGCGTTGAGTAGAGATTTGTAGGCAGTTAAAGAGGCAGTAGACAGATTTTTGCGCCAATTGTGTTCTTTCTTTCTGAGGTCTTGTTTAAGGGCCTTAAGATCTGAGGTGAACCAAGGTTTTCTGTTAAGAGATGAGGGGTTTAGGACTTTGGTGGACGAGGGGCAGGTTTGATCAGCAACGTTTGTGGTAACATTAATCCAGGATGTGATGGCTATGTCTGCGTTTGAAAGGTCGAGATGTGATAGTTCCTTGGTGAGGTAGCTGTTGAGGTGGTCAGAGGAACAGGGTTTTCTGAATTGTATTGTGGTTTTAGGAAAGGATTGGGGAGGGTGATCCTTAATCTCAAGCGCAGTGGAGATGACCCTGTGGTCTGACCATGGGACTGGTGAACAGATGGGCTTGGAGGAGAGTGAGATGCCATCGTTGATGAAAATGAGATCTAAGGTGTGACCTGCTATGTGGGTAGGGCTATTGATGATTTGAGAGAAGCCTAGGTAGCTGAGCGAGGAAAGAAGAGTTTCACAGTTATGAGATAGTGGGGAAGCGTCCACTTGCAAGTTGAATTCTCCCAATATCACAGCTGGTTTGCCAGCGTTGATGTGCTTCGTTATGAGTTCAATGATGGGAGAAGGGTTGGATTCCAGGGTTCCAGGATACTAATGATGCATTAGAATTAGGGCATCCCGACAGTGAGGTTCCAATAATTAGAAAAATAGTCCAAGTGCCTGTAACTAAAAACTCACCTGAGCTAAAAAATTCTAACTTATCCCTATCAATTAAAAAGCAGAATGAAAATACAAACAAAACACAAACTTTGAAATGTTTGTATGCTAATGCCAGAAGTCTAAGAAGTAAGATGGGAGAATTAGAATGTATAGCAGTGAATGATGACAGACTTAATTGGCATCTCAGAGACATGGTGGAAAGAGGATAACCAATGGGACAGTGCTATAACGGGGTACAAATTATATCGCAATGACAGAGAAGCACCCGGGAGGAGGTGTGGCGCTATATACAGGATGGCATAGAGTCCAACAGGAAAAAACATCCTGCATGAGACTAAATACAAAATTGAATCTTTATGGGTAGAAATCCCTTATATGTCGGGGAAGACTATAGTGATAGGAGTATACTACCGTCCACCTGGTCAAGATGGTGAGACAGACAGTGAAATGCTAAGAGAAATTAGGGAAGCTAACCAAATTGGTAGTGCAGTAATAATGGGAGACTTCAATTACCAAAAACACAACAACAAGTCTTTATCAGATCCGAAGTTTATTAAACATTCAGACACAGTTCATATGGCAACTCCACTGTAAATTTTTACGTATAATTCTGAGCACAGGTAGGGGTCCCCCGACACGGACCCCGTGTTTCGCCCACTGGCTGCGTCGGGGGGGACAACACCATGAAATCACGAATCTTCAATAATTTTGACCACAAGTTAACAGGGAGTGTTTTTGTGGTCAAAATTATTGAAGATTCGTGATTTCATGGTGTTGTCCCTCCCGACGCAGCCAGTGGGCGAAACACGGGGTCCGTGTCGGGGGACCCCCTACCTGTGCTCAGAATTATACGTAAAAATTTACAGTGGAGTTGCCATATGAACTGTGTCTGAATGTTTAATAAACTTCGGATCTGATAAAGACTTCTGCACTTGTTGTGTTTTTGGACTTTGGATTGAAAGTGCAGATCCAGCCCGTGTGGTGTTTAGACTTCAATTACCCCAATATTGACTGGGTAATTGTATCATCAGGACACGCTAGAGAGATAACGTTCCTGGATGGAATAAATGATAGCTTTATGGAGCAATTGGTTCAGGAACAGACGAGAGAGGGAGCAATTTCAGATCTAATTCTCAGTGGAGCACAGGACTTGGTGAGAGAGGTAACGGTGGTGGGGCCGCTTGGCAATAGTGATCATAATATGATCAAATTTGATTTAATGACTGGAAGAGGAACAGTATGCAAATCCAAGGCTCTCGTGCTAAACTTTCAAAAAGGAAACTTTGATAAAATGAGAAAAATTGTTAGAAAAAAACTGAAAGGAGCAGCTACAAAAGTAAAAAATGTCCTAGTGGCGTGGTCATTGTTAAAAAATACCATTCTAGAAGCACAGTCCAGATGTATTCCACACATTAAGAAAGGTGGAAAGAAGGCAAAACGACTACCGGCATGGTTAAAAGGGGAGGTGAAAGAAGCTATTTTAGCCAAAAGATCTTCATTCAAAAGTTGGAAGAAGGATCCAACAGAAGAAAATAGGATAAAGCATAAACGTTGGCAAGTTAAATGTAAGACATTGATAAGACAGGCTAAGAGAGAATTTGAAAAGAAGTTGGCTGTAGAGGCAAAAACTCACAGTAAAAACTTTTTAAAATATATCCGAAGCAGAAAGCCTGTGAGGGAGTCAGTTGGACCATTAGATGATCGAGGGGTTAAAGGGGCACTTACAGAAGATAAGGCCATCGCAGAAAGATTAAATGATTTCTTTGCTTCGGTGTTTACTGAAGAGGATGTTGGTGAGGTACCCGTAATGGAGAAGGTTTTCATGGGTAATGATTCAGAGGGACTGAATCAAATCACGGTGAACCTAGAAGATGTGGCAGACCTGATTGACAAACTGAAGAGTAGTAAATCACCTGGACCGGATGGTATACACCCCAGAGTTCTGAAGGAACTAAAAAATGAAATTTCAGACCTATTAGTAAAAATTTGTAACCCATCATTAAAAACATCCATTGTACCTGAAGACTGGAGGATAGCAAATGTAATCCCAATATTTAAAAAGGGCTCCAGGGGCGATCCGGGAAACTACAGACCAGTTAGCCTGACTTCAGTGCCAGGAAAAATAGTGGAAAGTGTTCTAAACATCAAAATCACAGAACATATAGAAAGATATGGTTTAATGGAACAAAGTCAGCATGGCTTTACCCAAGGCAAGTCTTGCCTCACAAATCTGCTTCACTTTTTTGAAGGAGTTAATAAACATGTAGATAAAGGTGAACCGGTAGATGTAGTATATTTGGATTTTCAGAAGGGGTTTGACAAAGTTCCTCATGAGAGGCTTCTAGGAAAAGTAAAAAGTCATGGGATAGGTGGCCATGTCCTTTCGTGAATTACAAACTGGATTAAAGACAGGAAACAGTAAGTAGGATTAAATGGACAATTTTCTGAGTGGAGGGGGGTGGGCAATGGAGTGTCTCAGGGATCTGTCCTGGGACCCGTGCTTTTCAATATATTTATAAATGATCTGGGAAGGAATATGAGTGAGGTAATCAAATTTGCAGATGATACAAAATTATTCAGAGTAGTTAAATCACATGCGGATTGTGATAAATTGCATGAGGACCTTGTGAGACTGGAAAATTAGGCATCCGAATGGCAGATGAAATTTAATGCAGAGAAGTGCAAGGTGATGCTATAGTTACACGATGTTAGGTTCCATATTAGGAGCTACCACCCAGGAAATAGATCTAGGTGTCATAGTGGATAATACATTGAAATTGTCGGTTCAGTGTGCTGCGGCAATCAAAAAAGCAAACAGAATGTTAGGAATTATTAAGAAGGGAATGGTGAATAAAACAGAAAACGTCATAATGCCTCTGTATCTCTCCATAGTGATACCGCACCTTGAATACTGTGCACAATTGTGGTCGCCGCATCTCAAAAAAGATATAGTTGCAATGGAGAAGGGGATGGGACAGCTCCCCTATGAGGAAAGACTAGAGAGGTTAGGACTGTTCAGCTTGGAGAAGAGGTGGCTGAGGAGGGATATGGTAGAGCTGTTTAAATCCTGAGAGGTCTAGAATGGGTAAATCTAATCGGTTATTTACTCTTTCAGATAATAGAAGGACTAGGGGGCACTCCATGAAGTTAGCATATACCACGTTTATAACTAATCAGAGAAGGTTCTTTTTCACTCAACGCACAATTAAACTCTGGAATTTGTTGCCAGGGTATGTGGTTAGTGCAGTTAGTGTAGCTGGGTTTAAAAAAGGTTTGGATAAGTTCTTGGAGGAGATGTCCATTACCTGCTGTTAATCAAGCTGACTTAGAAAATAGCCACTGCTATTACTAGCATGGGATAGACAGTTTTTGGGTACTTGCCAGGTTCTTATAGCCTGGATTGGCCACTGTTGGAAACAGGATGCTGGGCTTGATGGACCCTTGGTCTGACCCAGAATCTCATATTCTTATGACTGATATATGCTATGGTCCGACAAAACTCTCACCGAGCAGCCTTGAACCAAAAGGTAGAAAGGCATGTAACGCCAACTGCACTGCTCTATTCTCTAAATGATTGATAGACCACAAGACTTACTTCTTCAGACGACCAAGTGCCCCGGGCTGATTGTCGCTGGCATACTGCCCCCCATCCTGAGAGACTGGCATCGGTAGTAAGAATTACCCAATCCAGGCCCTCCAGAACAACACCATATGCTAGATTGGACATCTGCAGCCACCAAGACAGACTGTCCCATGCCAGAGCAGAGCATCGAGAGACACAGGCTAATGAAAGGCCTCCGATAACTGATTCTACTTCGCCAACAGAGCCCTCTGAAGCAGCTTGATATGCGCAGAGGCCCATGGTACCAACTCCAGCGTGGAAACCATCGACCCTAGAACCTGCAAAAGATCCCAGGCTCGGGCTACTCTCAATGCTAATAAGTGCCGAATTTGCTTCTGTAACTTACATATTCTCTCCTCCATGAGGAAGACCTTGCCCTGCCTCGTATCGAGCAGAGCTCCCAGATAGTCGAGAGTCTGAGACTGGTTCAGGTGGCTCGTTGCCAGATTCACCACCCAGCCCAGAGATTCCAGATGACGAATAACCTTTTGCACTGCGGAACGACACCCGGCTTCCGACTTTGCCCTGATGAGCCAATCATTGAGTTAAGAGAGTGTACCAGCACCCCCTTGCACTGTAGGGCTGCCGCCACTACCACCCATAACCTTGGTGAAGGTGCGTGGCACCATGATCAGCCCAAAAGGAAGAGCCTGAAACTAGAAATGCTGACCCAGCACCATAAATTTCAGAAAACACTGGTGATCCTGAATAGGAATGTGCAGGTATGCCTCCATCAAGTCCAAAGAAGCCAGGAACTCGATTGCGTACCGCTGCAATTACCGACCGCAAGGTCTCCATACGAAATCTTGGAACCTTTATGTTTTAACAATTTTTATTGCATTAAGTACACGTCAACCAGAAACATACCACATGCCGAACACAGGCACTCTTCAGTGTCCAACATGCAACAAAGGAAAGGCAGGATGCAATCCACTGTTATTTAAAAAAAAACCCACTAATATCCCCTTCCCCCCATATCTCCCTCCCCCCACCCTTTACCAACAAGTGTGAGCCAAATATACTGTGAAACGGAGGCCAGTATCTCCGCGACCTGGAGTCCATGTCCAACAACATAAAATGTCAGTAATTTAGTCGTTTAGGATCAAACTCCGCACTCTGTGTGTCAATGCCTGAATATAGGGATCCCATATCTGCAGAAATCTGCGACGTTGTCATGGAGAAGTCCGGGCCGTCAGCCACTCCATTTGCATCATACGATGCCAATGATTCCTCCAGGCCCAGAAGGAAGGCGCCACCGTCTCTTTCCACTGTAAAAGGAGCAACTTCTTCCCAACAAAACATGCCTTCATAAATAACATGCAATTCCCGGCTACACGAATGCGCAGTGGAGGAATACATTCAAAGAGTATCAATAAAGGAGAGGCCTGTATGGGGGTCCCCAGTAACCCAGCTAGGTAAGATACAATATGCCTCCAAAATCTTTGAACTGTAGGACAGCCCCAAAACAGATGGGATAGGGTGCCACTCTCTTTATCACATTTCCCACATCTGTCAGCTGGCATCAAGTCAGAACGAAACGCCAATTGGGTGGACACATATGCCCGCCAGAGAAATTTAAATTGCATTTCTCGATAGTAAGAGTTAAAAGAGATTGTTGCGATACGTTTAAAACAAGTTCCCACTTGTGCAGCTGTGACGATAAACACTCCCTCTTTATTCCATCGTTCAGCTATAACTGTATAAGGGGGCAGAGAAACCAAGCCCCGCAACTTATTATAGTAATATGAAAGAGAGGGGCACCTGTGTTTTTCCTAGCAAGAAGCAATCCGCATGCTGTGTTTACTCGTTTCAAGTCCAGAATGGGACGAAAGGCGCCTTCTATCTTTGGAACTATGAAGTAAATGGAGTATCTACCCTTGCTCCATTTGTCCAGAGGGACCGGAACTACAGCCCCTAAGCTCTGCAACCTGTCTAAAGTTTCCCGAACTACCCGACGCTTTTCTAAGGACCAGCAGGGAGAGACTAGAAAGAGATTGCAAAATGGGCGTGCAAATTCTAATGCGTAACCGACTCTTATTACACTGAGAACCCACTGATCCTGAGTGACCTTGACCCACTCCTCGTAAAATCGAGCTAGATGACCCCCTATAAAGAGAACGAATGAGTGGACCGGCCTCACCTCATTGTGAGGATTTTGCCCTCTTAGCTCCTCCTCCTATGGAAGCTATGAAGGGCCTACGACCGCCACAAAACACTGTCCCCAGGCCTGACCTAAAGGAGAAAATTGCTTCTGCAACGCTGGGGCTCCTCTCAGATGATGAGACCTTCTGCCTTCTCAAAAACAAACACAAGACTGAAAAGCCTGCTTGCTTCTAGGCTTGTCCGGTAACCTGTAAACCTTATTCTCACCCAGTTGCTTCATCATTTGCTCCAGGTCTTCCCCAAATAAAAGATGCCCTTTAAAAGGTAGGGACCCCAATTAGGATTTAGATGACACATCTGCCGACCAATTATGCAGCCACAAAAACTGCCTGGCTGATACTGCGGATCACATAATACGAGAAAGTTCTCACCAAATCGTACAAAGCATTTGCCACGTCTGCAACCGATGCCTCCAAGCGTTCTGCGTTAATCTTGTTACCAGATTTCACTTGCGCCTCCTGAGATCGATGCACCAGGTGCAAACATGCTCTTTGCACGAAGCTGGAAAGAATGGCGGCCCACAGACTCAAAGCGGACACCTCAAAGATTCTTTTGAGATGGATCTCCAACTTCCGATCTTGAATATCCTTCAAAGCCGCAGTGCCAGCAACGGGGATAGTAGTCTTCTTTCTGACCGTCAAAACTGCCACATCCACTTTTGGAAGGGGAAAAAAAGCTCTAACGTCTGCTCAGACAAGGGATAAAGCTTTGACATTGCTCTTCCCACTCTTAAGCCTGAGTCGGGAGTACTCAATTCACGATCCACATCTTTTTCACGGACTTATAAGGAAATGCAGTTGAGGGACCCCCTAGGCCATCTAGGGCTGGATCCACCCTGTCCATGTCTGAATCTTCCTGAGGGACCTTTAGCCCCAGATCAAGGACTTGAGGAATCAGAGGACCCAACTCTTCCCTCCGAAACAAACTGAGAATCTTGGGGTCATACCGCTCCGAAACTGGGAGAGCCTTCATGTCCTCCCCCAGAACTGCGCCAGCCACCTCCTGATCAGTACCCTGATTCCCCAAGAACGTTGCTTCCGGGGACCCAACAGAGCCATCGGAATCGTCCTCCGCCCACCCCAGGAGGCTGGGAACCCCGGGACTGACTAAGCCCAATTGCTAATTCGGAAGCCATCGGGAACGGAGCCGGGGATGCCAGCCCTGCCTGCTTGCATCCCATTTCTTCCTGCTGCACTAAATAAGCTTGATGGAACAGTAGGATAAATTCAGGGGAAAAGGAGCGGGAGCCGATGGAAAAGTCGGAACCCGAGCTCTCATGCCCCCCGAAGCCGGCAGATTCAACACAGCTACTCCCTCTGTGCCCCCTGCCCCATCATGGGACCCGGGTGGACTGGGGAAAGTCTCTGAGAAAGATCCTCCTCCCCCTCCAATGGTGCGGGTAAAAATTGCCCGAGAATCTAAAATGGCCACCGCTCCCGTGTCGAGGGAGCCAGCAGGCCCAACGCGCTTCGAGCTGTCACTGCCAGAATTCCCCGCTGTGGCCAAGCAGACACTGATCCTCCAGTGTTTTGGGGCTATTGGGGGATGAGAGGCCCCCCCCCCCCCGAAACATGAGCAGAGCAAAGCCAGACGCGGTTTAAGCTCGCTGGGATAACGCAGCACACCAAGCCGTGAACCATCACCCTGCCAGCAGGATAAGAAACAGTTCTCGCCATGCCTAAATGCTGCCGAGCCCTGGGGAAGAGCAAAGGACTTCATGCTGAGCCGCTGACCGATTGTACAGAGGAGGCAAGCCATCACATCCAGGAGCCTTACCACTCAAGCTGCTCCTTTCTTCAACTTTTTTTTTTTAAAAGCTTTAAACCCAAACAGCAAAAAGCTCCCCTCTCCTAAAGCTGAAACAAAGCTGTCCAGCTCAGCACAGCCACAAATAATGGAGAGGGAGAGACCCCAAGGAAAGGAGCAGCAGGGGAACAAAACCCCACAGACCTGAGCCAAGAGCCACCTAAACTCCCTCGTGAAGGGGAAGGATCTGGACCACCAGATTTACACCCCATGGAGTACACAGGTTCAAGTGTACAAAAATGTCAACAACCTCCAGCTCATCCACCTCGATCCAACAGGGAAAGGGACCCTTACCCCTGGGCGGAAGGCTCACAAGCCAAAAAAAAACAAAACAAAAAAAAAAAAAAACAAACTTAACCAACTTTAGAATTGCAGGTTTTTGCATCAGCCACCATCTGCTGAAGACAAAGAAATACTGAGGAACTGCAGGTGGCACCAGGTATTATGAAGCAGTGTCAGTTGAACTTTCTCTGATTCCATTTGCTGGCAGGGATGCATACACCCAGGAGTCTGGACTGATCTGGGAATGTACAGGGAATGGGATGTTTTGGGGAGGGGCTAAGATATCTAAGATAGACCATGATCATCATTTTTTCCCCTCCAACCAGCAAGAACATATCTTCTTCACAAACCCCCATTTTCCATACCACTACCTACTTCGGTATCTAATCTCTTGCTGCAGGACACTTGAGACTTTCTCACTTATACGTTATAATTTTTATGCTCAATAAGACCTGTCAACTTAATTGTTTAAATCTTTTTTTTTTTTTTTTTTTTCTCCTTTATCTTTTGGTCATCAATGTTACAACGTTATTGTTAAATTTTGAACTTATGTACACTGTTCCAAGTTTCATAACCTTGTTCTATGTAATGCCTTTTGGCAATTTTCATGTTCTGTTTCAATGTAAACCGATGTGATCTTTATTTCATATAGGAACACCGGTATATAAAAATCTAAAAATAAATAAATAAATAAATATCTGGCTAACTTAGCCAAATTTCAGGTATATCCAGCATACCTGCGTTGCCTAGCAATAGTTGTTCAGATCACGGGGCCCAGATTGCAGTAGGACACTGCTGCAATCTGGGTTGCAAGAAAACTTCTATTTCAGGTACTAGGGGGTGGAAGGGATTGGGGGGGGGGGGGGACGGGACACGACTAACCTGGAAAGAAGCAAAAAACAAAGAGGAACCAGGAGTGGTGGGGTAGGGGAGGGGATGAGGCGATGCCTGGCCCTATTATCTTTGAGATGCCGCCAATTTAGGAGTGTTGGGGGGCAGGCTCGCCCCAGCAGGACTGAGCCTTTGAAACTGAAATGAAAAGGGAGGAGGGGGTCCAGTTAGGGCCTATAGATCAATGAATTTTTTATTTTATTTTATCACACTACTTAGCTAGCTATAATTTTTTAGAATATAGCAGATCATTTCTAAAGTTATCCAACCACACAAGGCTGATTAACTTTAAACATAACCAGATATGCAAAAAATATCCACTTATGTTTGAAGTTATCCAGCTAATGGTAGCCAGATAAGTTTAAAACAGGGATAGCCAGTGGGGCATTTATCTTACAGACTATCCAGGGCAAATTATCCGGCTAAACTTAGCCAGATACTTGTCCACTAAATGTACTACTGAATATAGACCCCCCAAGGTGCCCATTACTTTGCCTGAATATTGAGTTGCTATGTTACTAAAACTGCACGCATAACCCTTACAAGTTTTAAAATAACCCTTAAGTTAGGCACGATAGGGGCACTCCTATAACACACAGGCTTTTTTTTTTTTTTTAATATAAAGTTAAATGTACATGCATAGATTACAAACATGCCCCTGAACTCTGTCCTGCCAAACACATCTGCTATGTGGTCAGAAGTTCACAATACTTTCAGGTGCAAAAAAAGCATTTATCCAGGTATGTATTAATTTCAGCAGGCTATTTTTATCCACATAAAAGGCATCCAAGTCTTTGAAAATGTATTCCTTTTTAAAAATACAAAAATAAAAAAAACCTGCATTTTTCCTCAAGTTTTGCAACACACATCTGGAAAAAGAAAGGTTTGATAGTTTCCACAGTAGATTCTAACAGGACTCTGCCCTTGCCCCTCAGAAGACACCCTTAAACAATGCTGCAAAATCTTTAACCACCACTCATCCCAACATCAAGCATCAGTGCACAGTCAAGAGCCAACCAGATTAGTTGACAATTCTGGGCTGTGATGGAGTAGGCATTCGGACAGGTGTCCATCTATGTCCTTACCTCGAAGGCCACCGGAAGGAGTAGGTGCAGGAAGACTGAGATATAATCTGCATCTTGCATACCAATCTGGGGAGTAAGACAGACAGATGTAAATCAGATCTGCAGATAAAGGAGAAGAGGGGGTATAGAGAGGTTCAATCAGAGATATCCCTAAAAACATTACTGGGGCCATGAACTCAGAATTTGGGGTGAAGCAATGTCTGGTATCTATATATTTTCTTAGGCCAAAATTGTTCCTCTCTCTGAGTACAGGAATGGCATAGGATCACATACAAAGGGGCTTTGCTAATCAGAAGGAAATTCCATTACTCTGCAGAGCCATTAATCAACCTGAACACTACAAGAGACAGAACTATGGGAGCAAAGAAGCTGCCATTACAAAAAGACCCTGGAGTTGTAAAGCACACCATGACGTCTCTAATTATGAGCCATTAGTAAGAGCCAGGGAGAAAGGAGGAAGGCATATGAAGAAACACTGTAAATATGCTAACTGCCTAAAGCCTGGAAAGTTACTTGTTAAATGTCTCTCTACTATGTGACCTTTAGTAGGCACCACAGACTGAATAACAGATAATTACACCAATAATCAATGTATTAAATGTAATAATCTAATCTGGGCTCTAGACTGGGAGCAGATTTCATACAACTCTAGTAGATAGTCTATGCCTATTTACACTTAATTTAAAAAGGCCCACTAGTAGAAATATGCAAAACCAGAGTTTTTTAAAGTAATTACAGACTTCATCATTATTGGATACTAAATTAAAATCCTCAATGTAATCCCACCAATAACCACCTGCTTCTCAGTCATGTCCTTGCTGTTTGAGCTCATACCCGTTTTTTTTTTTTGTGGTCCGTCTTGTCTATTTTGATCAGATAGTAAACTCAAGAGTAAAAACTGTCCATTATGAGTCTCTGTGCAGCATTGTATACATCTCGCATGCACTACACAAGTTCCTAATTTATAAAGTTCATCTCCTTGTCATGTCTGAGGAAAAGGGGCCTCACAGACAAAAAAAAAACAACACACACAAAACCAGGAATATACAATATAGCGGGGTGGAGTGGAGCTGTAGCAGTAATGCTGCTTCTAGCTAAATATTTACATTAAAAAATTATTAAATGGAGAAATTATTTACCTGATAATTTGGTTTTCCTGAGTGTAGGCAGATGGCCTCAGAACCAATGGGTTATATGCTCCCCTGCTAGCAGATGGAGACGGAGTCACGTTTCAAAGCTGACGTCACCTTAGATATACCTGAGTGACCTCAGCCATTCAGTATTCTCTTCAAAAGCCATTGTGGACATACTATTGAAAAACTTGATTAAAATTTCATTATAACTTGATGAAAAATGTAATTGAAACTCGATTAAAAAATGAATGACCATAACTGTACTCAACGTTGAATCCCAGCAATATTATAGATGCCCTGATCTAGGAATAGGGCAACTGCTTACCCAAAACCTCTTGGAATAGAGATTCACCTCATGGGTGATTCCTTGGTATCATGGGCAGCCGTGGGTGGGATGCAGAGTCCATCTGTCTACACTAAGGAAAACAAAATTATTAAGTAAGTAATTTCTCCATTTCCTAGCGTGTAGCCAGATGGATTCAGGACGAATGGAATGTACAAAAGCTACTCCCAAGATTGGGGTGTGAGGCTGCCTGCAGTCCGATTGGCACTGCCCTCGCAAAGGCTGCGCGTCCTCTCAGGCCTGGACATCCAGGTGATAGAACCTGGAGGTTTGCAAGGAAGACCACATCGCTGCTCGGCAGATGTTGACAGGAGACAGTAGCTTTGCTTCCACCCAGGATACTGCCTGGGCCCTAGTGGAATGAGCTTTAACCTGAAAGGACAATTGCTTCTCTGCCTCCACATAAGCTCCCGTGATCACTTCCTTGATCCAGCGAGCTATGGTAGCTCGTGACTCTGCTTCGCCTTTTTTGGTCCGCAGGGCCGGAGAAAGCAGGAATTAGGCCCGTGCCAGCTAAGAAGAGTAGGCCTCTATGTAAGGTTCTGATGTGATACTTAAGAGAAATAGTTTTCTAAATTTCCCAAATAATTTCTATTTAAGGCGGCTTTACGAGCTTTTTTGTTAGCAAATTCTTCAATTACAATTGAAATTTTTATTTATACATGTTAGAAATAGATATATTTAGCTTTTTTTTTTTTTTTTTTTTTTTTTTTTTTTTAATTCTGCCCAACAAAGTAGGCCCCAGCCAAATGGCCATGCTGGCACCCCATCTTCCCTGGAGTGGTGGGTCTGTCTTGTGCACAGATTCCAAGATTTCCAGATAAGAACATAAGGAATTGCCATGCTGGGTCAGACCAAGGCTCCATCAAGCCCAGCATCCTATTTCCAACAGAGGCCAAACCAGGCCACATGAACCTGGCAATTACCCAAACAATAAGAGGATCCCATGCTACTGATGCAATTAATAGCAGTGGCTATTCCCTAAGTAAACTTGATTAATAGCCATTAATGGACTTCTCCAATAACTTATCTATTGGAGAAATTACTTACCTGATAATTTCATTTTCCTTAGTGTAGACAGATGGACTCAGGACCAATGGGTATAGTGTACTCCTGATAGCAGTTGGAGACTGATCAGATTTCAATCTGACGTCAGCCCTAGTATATATACCCCTGCAAGAAGTGCAGCTCTTCAGTATCTCCTCGAAAAGCATTGTGGATATATGTATGACTGAATAATTTGAATAACTTGATTAACTTTATAACTTGGCTAACTTACTAAATTTGAACCGGTTGAATTGGTTATAGCTGGAGACCACCAGTGCCCTCAACCGAGAAACGTTGACACCCGGTAGAATGGGTGTCCTAGCTGAAGGAAGCATGGCTTACCCGTGAATCCCCTGAGCATTCCATGAGTAACGGCAGCCGTGGGTGGGATGCTGAGTCCATCTGTCTACACTAAGGAAAAAGAAATTATCAGGTAAGTAATTTCTCCATTTCCTAGTGTGTAGCAGATGGACTCAGGACCAATGGGATGTATAAAAGATACTCCCGAACCGGGTGGGAGGCTGCCCGTGACCCACTTAGTACTGCCCTTGCAAATGCTATGTCCTCCAGAGCCTGAACATCCAGGCAGTAAAACCTGGAGAAGGTGTGGATGGAGGACGATGTCGCCGCCCTGCAGATCTCGGCGGGTGACAGCATCTTGGTTTCCGCCCAGGACACCGCCTGGGATCTAGTAGAATGGGCCTTGACTTGTAAAGGCGGTGGGGCTTGCCTGCTTCTACGTAGGCTGCCTTGATGACTTCTTTGATCCAGCGGGCTATGATTGCTCGCGAGGCCGCTTCCCCTTGCTTCTTCCCGCTGTGAAGGACGAAAAGATGGTCTGTCTTTCGTACGGATTCTGACCGTTCCAGGTACTGGACTAGGAGTCTGCACACGTTGAAATGGCGCAGACTTCGAGCCTCTTCCGAATTCTTACGTTCATCTGGTGATGGTAGCGAGATGGTTTGGTTGAGATGGAAGTGAGACACCACTTTGGGGAGGAACGACAGAACTGTGCGTAACTGGATGGCTCCCGGGATGAGTCTGAGGAACGGCTCCCAGCAGGACAGTGCTTGTAGCTCGGATATATGACGGGCCGAACAGACTGCCAGCAGGAAGGCTGTCCTCAATGTTAATAGTCGGAGAGACAGGCCACAGAGGGGTCTGAAGGAGGTTCCTGATAGGAAATCTAGGACCAGGTTGAGGTTCCTTAGAGGCACCGGCCACTTTAGGGGGTGGTCGGATCTGCTTGACTCCTTTCAGAAAGCGTGAGACATCTGGGTGAGAGACTATGCTGCCGTACTCGCTCTTTGTTCCGTAGCATGACAATGCGGCCACCTGTACCTTGATGGAGTTGAGAGACAACCCCTTCTGTAGGCTGTTCTGCAGGAACTTTGACTGAGCTTGGTATGATGTTGCAGTCCTCGCACCAGGCTTCGAATACTCTCCAAATCCTTATGTATGTTAGAGATGTGGAGAACTTGCGTGCTCGGATTAGGGTGTCAATTACTACCCCCGAGTATCCGCTCTTCCTCAGGTGAGTCCTCTCAATGGCCAGACCGTAAGAGAGAATCGAGCTGGATCCTCGTGGAGGATCGGTCCCTGTTGGAGCAGGTCTCTGTGTGGAGGTAGCGGGATCCCCTGTGGTGTTCTATCTTGTGGATGATTGTGCCCAATAGGGGCCACGGTTGAAGAACCTGGGCACTTGGGCGTTGGACCGGTTTGCCAGGAGGTCCATGGTTGGGGTTCCCCAACGGTTTACTATCAATTGGAATGCTGTGGTCGACAGCATCCATTCTCCTGGGTCTAGACTTTCTCTGCTGAGGTAATCCGCAGCGACTTTGTCTTTCCCGGCAATGTGGACGGCCGAGATCTCTTGAAGATTCACTTCTGCCCATGACATTAGGGGGTCTATTTCCAGAGACACCTGTTGGCTTCTGGTTCCTCCCTGACGGTTGATGTAGGCCACTGTTGTGGCGTTGTCAGACATTAGTCTGACCGCTTTGTCTCTGTGACCGAACCGTAGGCAGGCTAGTCTGACTGCCCGGGCTTCTAGGCAATTGATGTTCCATCCCGCCTCTTTGTTCCATTGCCCTTGGGCGGTTAGCCCCTGGCAGTGTGCTCTCCATCCTTGTAGGCTGGTGTCCGTGGTGAGCAGGATCCAGGTTGGTGAGGAGAATCTTGTTCCCTGGCTCAGATGGCCTTCTTGTAGCCACCATCGTAGTTGGGCCCAAACTCTGTCCGGGAGCTGAAGACTTACGGTGTAGTTCTGGGACAGTGGATTCCATCATGATAGTGAGCGTTGTATGGGTCTCATGTGAGCTCGAGCCCATGGCACTACTTCCAGTGTGGATGCTATTAGGCTGAGGACTTGTAGGTAGTCCCATGCTGTGGGGCGAAGTTCGCTCAACAGGGTTCGTAACTGGGTCATCAGTTTTGATCTCCTTGTCATTGTCAGGATGAACCTGTCTTGTTTGGTGTCGAACCGGACTCCCAAGTATTCTAGAGATTGGGAGGGCTGCAGGCAGCTTGTTTGTGTTTTTCACCCACCTGAGGCTCTCCAGTAGAGTTTTGACTCTGTTGGTTGCCTGGTGGCTTTCCTCTGGGGATTTCGCCCTGATCAGCCAACCACGTTGCTGCCACCACCACTATGATCTTGGTGAACGTCCAGGGTGCAGTGACTAACCCGAATGGTAGTGCCCGGAACTGGTAGTGACAGTCCAGGATCGTGAAGCGTAGAAAATGCTGAAGCTCTTGATGGATCGGAATGTGTAGGTAGGTTTCCGACAGGTCCAGGGATGTAAGGAACTCTCCCGGTTGTATCGCCCTTATTACCGAGTGTAGGGTTTCCATGCGGAAGCAAGGGATCTTCAGGTGACTGTTGACCGCCTTGAGGTCCAGAATGGGTCTGAACATTCCTTCTTTCTTGGGGACGAAAAAATAGATGGAATAATGTCCAGTATTTATTTGTTGTAGAGGCACCGGTGTTATAGCCTCTAAGGCTAGCAATCTGGTCAGTGTAGCTTCCACAGCCATCTTTTTGGAGAGGTCATGGCAGGGGGATTCCACAAACTTGTCCAGAGGAAGGTGGTGGAAATCCAGCTAATATCCCTCTCGAATGATGGATAGGACCCACTTGTCCGAAGTTATCTCAACCCATCTTTGGTAGAATAGGGTAAGTCTGCCCCCTATGGCTTCTTCCTTTGGACGGGTCGGCTGGGGCCTGGGCCCGAACTGGCTCCCCTTTTGTTGTGCTTGTTCAGAAAGGACTGGCTTCGGCCTGCGGGACGGGCCGTTTGATATGTGCTTCTATATGGGTTGAAGTGCTGTGATCTTCTGCCCCTGGAGGTTCGGGGGAAGGGTCGCTGGTTTCTCTTATTCCTGTCCTCCGGTAGCCGCGGCAGTGGGGACTCACCCCATTTGTTGGCTAGTTTCTCTAGTTCACTTCCGAACAGGAGTGCTCCCTTGAAAGGCATCCTTGTGAGTCTCATTTTGGAGGATGCGTTGGCCTACCAGTTTCGGAGCTAGAGTTGTCTTCTGGCTGCCACGGCGGATGGAACTCCTCTTGCTGCGGTGCGCACCAGGACAGAAGCGGTGTCCGCGAGGAATGATACTGCTGGTTCCAGGGCCTCCCCAGGAGTGTTGTTCCTGGTCTCTGATAAGCAGGCCACGATCTGCAAAGACATGGCAGATACGTCAAAGGACTGTTTGAGGATAGATTCCAGACATCTGTCTTGAATATCCTTGAATGCTGCTCCTCCTTCCACTGGGATAGTAGTGCGCTTCAAGACCGCGCAGACCATGGCATCCACTTTCGGACATGCCAGGAGATCTTTGGCAAATGGGTCCAGAGGGTACATGGCTGCTAGAGCCCGCCCCTCTTTGAACGTAGTTTCCGGGGCATCCCACTCCAGATCAATTAGTTGCTGGACGGCTTGTAATAGTGGGAAATGACGGGAGGTCTGACGGAGTACCTCCAGTAGAGGGTTAGTCTTAGGTTCCCCTAAAGCACTTGTGCCCGGGATAGCAAGCTCTTTTAAGCTGTGTGAGACCAGGTCTGGAAGCTCGTCCTTGGTGAAGAAGCATCTCATGGTTCGGTGGGGCTCTGTCCCTGGAGGGATTTCCCCTTCTTCCAGGGGTTCTGAATCCTCATCCGAGTTGTCCATGTCCCTGAAGGTGGGACTTCTGGGTGGTGGGATCATTCCCCTGGGCATAGAGGGTCCCGTAATGTTGAGGTCCTCTGGTGGAACTTGTGGCCGTATTACAGGAGGCCCTGGTTGCATGTGGACAAAGGTATGCAGACCTTTGAAGAATTCCACCCAGGAGATAGATGCTGAGTCTAGACTAAGGGGCGCCGTGTCCCTTGGGAGCCCCGTTTGTGCAATGCTAGGTCCGGATTACTGCTCAAGAGGCCAGAGCCAGGTACCGGTTGGGGAGGGACATGATTTGGGTCCCCTAGGGCCTCTTCACAGTGTATACACAGGGCCGTGGCCTCCTTATGCTGTGCAGCTCTAATGTAGCATGCTGGGCAGAGGCCCTGAGCCTTGAGTTCCTTTTCTGGTGGTGCCATGGGTTGTGCGCGTAAAATACAATTGTGTGCTCTGGTGTGGTGCGCGCTCAGAGAGATGTGCGCACTGTTGTGTGCCCGGCACAGTAAGCACGTGGCTAAGCGCGATGCTTGTGCGCATGGTACTTGAGCGCGTGACGTTGTGCGCACAAGGTATTTGTGCGCACGGCTCGCCTCTGTGCGCACAGATTGGAACGGCGGACAGGGCGGCGAACAGAGTACAATGGTGACAGCAACCACGTGGGCAATATGGCGACCACCTCGGAGACCAGAGACTTTTAAATAAATTTCTATCTTACCTTGTCTCGGTGCTTCCCGGTATATCTAGGGGGTGCTTTTCAGCTTTTCTCGGACTCCATCTGCTGGAGGAGAGGCATAACCCAGCAGTCTGGACTGATCCTGGTACGTACAGGGAAAGAGGTCTAAAATCATGAGAGGACTAGAACAGGTAAATGTGAATCAGTTATTAACTTCATGGAGTGCCCTCTCGTAAACATGCAGCAAATTTAAAACTAATCGGAGAAAATGCTTTTTCACTCAATGCACAATTAGACTCTGGAATTTGTTGCCAGAGGATGTTAGTGCAGTTAGTGTAGCTGGGTTTAAAAAAAGTTTGGATAAGTTCTTGGAGGAGAATTCCATTACCTGCTATTATTAGAAAATAGCCACTGCTATTACTAGCATCAGTAGCGCGAGATAAACTTAGTTTTTGGGTACTTGCCAGGTACTCGTAGCCTGGATAGGCAACTGTTGGAAACAAGATGCTGGGCTTGATGGACCCTTGGTTTGACTCAGTATGGCAAGTTCTTATGTTTGGCGAATTCTATTGTGCCTTCTGGAGGTGACAAATTATTTAAGGAGGTCTAACCACCTTTTTGAGTTGTGGAGCAGCAGGAAGCAAGGTTTCAAAGCTTCTAAGACTACCATTGCGCATTGGTTGAAGGAGGCGATTAGGTCCACTTACATTACTGGAGGTCATAAAATTCTGGAGGGCTTGCGGGCTCATTCTACGCATTCGCGGCCTCCTTGGCAGAAGCGCAACTGGTGTCTCCTCAGGAGATTTGCAGAGCAACAACTTGGAAGTCACTACATACCTTTGCGAGACACTATAGTTTGGATGTGGAAGATTCAGGTTCTCCTTCCTTTGGCGAGAAAGTGTTCTGAGAGCAGGACTCTCTAGGTCCCACCCTAACTAGGGGGCTTTGGTACATCCCAGGAGTTTGGACTGATCCAGGTACGAACAGGGAAAGGAAAATCGGTCCTTACCTGCTAATTTTCGTTCCTGTAGTACCATGGATCAGTCCAGAACCATCCAATTTGAGGAAGTGGCGAGAGTCACCCGTTTTTCTTATGGAAGGCCATTTTTGTGATTATAGTTCAAGAAAGTTTTGATTAGTTTGTTTTTTTCAGCTGTTTTGTTTCTATTGCTTGGATACAGTTCAATACTGAGGAACTGAAAGTGGAACCAGGGGTTAAGCATTGTCAGTGAAACTTTCTCTGTCTCCATCTGCTGGCAGGGATGCATAAACTCAGGAGTCTGGACCGATCTGTGGTATTACAGGAACAAAAATTAGCAGGTAAGAACCAATTTTCCTATTCAAATGAAACTCAGAGACTATCTTTGGCAACAAGGAAGGGACAGTGCGAAGCTGTAACGTTTCTGGAGTCAACCAGAGGAATGGCTCCAGGCACGACAACACCTATAGTTCAGATATAAGACAAGCATAGCATATCACCACCAAGAATACAGTCTTCAGCATTAACAGGCATAGGGAAAGACTGCGCAGTGGCCGAAAGGAAAGCCCTGCTAAAATGTCCAGTACTAGATTGAGATTCCATAGGGGGACTGGCCACCACAAGGTGTTTAACCCCTTTTAGGAAACGAGCCAAGTCTGGATGTGCCGATAGGTGGCCTCTGTTCACCTCGCCTCTGAAACAGGAGAGAGCTGCTACCTGGACATTCAAGGAGTTGAGGGACAACCTTTTGTTCAATCCATCCTATAAAAATTCCAGAACCATGGGGATATTGGTTGTCCGAGGAGGTACCCCACATTCTTCACACCAGGTCTCAAATATTCTCCAGATCCGCACATATGCCAAAGACGTTGAGAACTTCGCGCGTGGAGCAAGGTGGCAAGTACTGCCACTGAATATCCATGCTTCATCAGGCGAGCCCTCTCAAGGGCCAGGCTGTAAGACAAAACAGAGTTGGGTCCTCGTGAAGGATCGGATGTTGTTGGAGTAGGTCCCTGGGCGGAGGGAGGTCTCCACCAGAAGCCTCTGCATACCATCTGGGCCAATCTGGGGTCACTAGAACGACTAATCCCCTGTGCTGTTCGATCTTGCGAATGCCCTTGTCCAAGCAGAGGCCACAGAGGGAAGGTGTATAAGTCTTCCTCTGGCCAGGTCTGAACAAGGGTGTCTATCCCTTGGGAATGCTGATCTCTTCTGCAACTGAAGAATCAGGAGACCTTCACATTGTGAGATGCAGCCAGCAGGTCAATGGACGGGAGGCCTCAGCGATCTACTAGGAGCTGAAAGGCCCTGGCAGACAACGCCCATTCTCCTGGATCCAGACTCTCCCTGCTGAGAAAGTCTGCTCTGACGTTGTCTTCTCCCTCTATGTGGGAGGCAGAGATCCCTTGTAGATTTAACTCCACCCATTCTATAAACTTCCAGAGACACCTGGTAGCTTTTGGTTCCTCCCTGGCGTTTGATGTAAGCTACCAATGTTGCGTTGTCAGACATCATGCGGACCGCCTGGCCCTGGAGTCTGTGGCTGAATTGCAGACACACTAATCAGACAGCTCTGGCTTCTAGGCGGTTCATGTTCCAGCACCCCTAGGTTGTCAATTCTTGACAGTGAGCTCCTGATATGTGTGCTTAAGTCTGAGACCAACATGGACTATGATTGACCCAGAATCCTCTGCTGCCTTGGCCTGCTTACAGTTCTGGCCATGTGAACCTTAAATGCCCTAATGACCTTAATTTGGAGAAATTACAGGAGACATCTGGACAGCAGCTGGAGCTATCCAAAACTTGTGATGGATGGTCATGGGGTCACAATGAGCAGAAGGAAAAGGTCACAATCTCACAGGCTAACATTTCAACTACAGTGGCACCGGGGCACCGGTGAAAACAGTCTTCGAGATCTCCCCGAGGGTGAAAAACTGACAGGACAAAGGACTAATGGAAGATAGATGTGATCATCAGGCAAGTGGGCCTCAATTTGGGAAGGGGATCAGGGTAACAGTTTCTCATGTCATAAAAGATGATAAATTAGACTTAAGTACATGATACTTCCATAAGTTCATGCAATTTAGGAATTGAGACTGTTATCTAGAAAAAGATGACTTCACTAATGAACAGGGAGAGAGACAGTAGTGCTTCTCCTGAGTATCTAGACAGAGAGAACTGCTGTGACTCTGTACCTCCCAAGGGTACCTGTCTTGTTTATTGATATACAATAAAAAATTGATATTTGTTTCTACAAATTCTGGTATGGTATCCTTGTGTCTGTGGAGAAGCACCTTAAGCGTATTTGGCGCTTAACACTCCCCACTCTCGAAGGCTCACATCAGTCGTGAGGACCAGCCAGTTCAGTGGGGACAGGCTTGCACCCTTGCTTAGGTGAACTTCCTGTAGCCACCACTGGAGCCGAGAACATATTTCCATCGGTAGGTGGAGCAAATCGAATAGTCTTAAGACAGTGAGTTCCAACGTGACAGCAGGGAGCGTTGGAGTGGCCGCATGTGTGCCTTCACCCACGGTACTACCTCCAGGGTTGACACCATCAGAGAACCTGGAGATAGTTCCACACCCTGGGGTGCTTTGTGCTCATCAACCAGCGCACCTGGCACATCAGCTTCCTTATCCTTGAGAGTGGGAGAAAGACTGTCCTGCTTGGTGTCGAACCAGACTCTCAGATACTCCAAAGCCTGGGATGACTTGAGGCTGATTTTGTCCATGTTCACGACCCAACCAAGTTCCTGAAGCAGGACATGACCCTGCTGTCACCTGGAGGCTCTCTTCCAACAACTTCACCCGAATCAGCCAGTCATCCAAGTAAGGGTGCACCAGGATCCGTTATTTCCTCAGTGATGCTGCCACAACCACCATAATTTTGGAAAATGTTCTGGGGGCGGTGACCAGGCTGAAGGGCAATACCCGGAACTGATAATGGCAGCCCAGTACCGCAAAGCGCAGGAAACTCTGGTGGTCTTGTCTGATTGAAACATAAAGGTAGGCCTCCGAAAGATCCAGGGAGTTTAAGAACTCTCCTGGTTGTACGGCTATTATGACGGGGCGAAGAGTTTCCATCGAAAATGAATTATTCGCAGATGACTGACTCTCTTGAGGTCCAGGATGGGGCGAAAGGAACCCTCCCCCTTTCTGGGTACAATGAAATAGATGGAATAATGCCCCATATTTTCCTGGGGTGTAGGTAATGGAATTATAGTCCTCAAATTGAGGAGCCTTATCAAGGTAGATTCCACTGCCAGTTTCTTGTGCTGGGAGTAGCAAGGTGACATTATGAACATGTCCCGAGGGATGCTGCAAAATTCCAGTGCATATCCTTCTCGTATGATATCCAGTACCCAATTGTCCGAAGTGATCTTGACCCACCACTGATAGAAGAGGGATAGTAGACACCCTATCTCCTCATCCCGTGGATGGGTTAGTGAAACTTCATTGGGAAGTTCATTCCAAATCTGAGCCCGAACCAGTTCCTCATTTTGGTTGTCTGCTCCAAAAAGACTGAGATTTTTCCAAGGGCCAAGATGTCTGAAATGATGAGTTTCTGTAGGGCCAAAAACACTGGGAGGCCGAGGCCCTGGCCCAACCCCTCATAGGCGAGGGGCGCTGCAACCTCTTTTTCTTATCTTCCGGTAGCTGAGGCACTAGAGATTCACTCTACTTACTAACTTTTCCAGTTCGCATCTTTGTGAGGTTTGCCTTAGAGGTTGCATCCGCTGATCAATATTGCAGCCATAGTTGTCTTCTGGCTGCCACCGACGCCACTCCTCTGGCCAAGGTATGAACTATGTCAGAGCTTGCATCTCGTAGGAAGGACATGGCAGGCTCCACTGCCTCTCTGGAATGCACCCCTGAGCTATCTGCCTCTCTTGAGAGAAGCAGACACGATCAAGCCACCAGGCCAGAACAGGAAGCAATCTGTAGTGTTATTGCTGTCATGTCAAAGGCCTGCTTAAGGATGGACTCCAACCGCCTCTCGTGCGCATCCTTCAAGGCTGCTGCCTCCTCCACTGGGAGAGTTGTTCGCTTCAAAATGGTGCAGACCAGGGCATCCACTTTCAGGAAATGCAGGCATTCTCTGGCCTTCAGGTCTAGGGCTTCCAATGCCAGACCTCCTTTAAAGCTGACTTCCACGGTGCTCCACCTAAGGTCAATCAACTCCAGGATGGCTTCCAGCATCGGGAAATAGCAAGAGGCTTTCCGTAGAGACACCAGGATGGGATTCTTCTTTGGTTCCGTTATAGGGTCCATGCCGGGAACTCCCAGAGTTTTCAGGGTCTGGGAAACCAGGGCTGGCAATTCATCTATGTGGAAAAACCATAACATGGACTGGAATGGCTCCAAGTCTGGAAGGATTTCCCTATACTCCAATGTGTCTGCATCCCCTTCGTCATCCATGGGGTCTGGGTCCCTATCAGGGATATCCTTGGTGAGGCATGTCCTGAGACATGCTGATAGGGCTGGGAGGATGAGGCCTTCACAGCTGGGGCTTGGTCCAGGCCAGGGCAGTAGCTGACTGCACCTGAATGAAGGCCTTGAAAGAGTTCTACCCAAGAAAAGGCACCATGTCCATATCTAGCCCAGGAGGAACCAGGGGAGGTGCCCGAGGCAGGCACAGTCCTGGGACTACTCAGATCTGGGGGTGCTGTCAGATAATGTTGTGGCTGACCTATCTTCCGAATGGGAGGGACCGGTCTTGGAAAAGTTCTGGGAATCCAACCCTCCCTGGACCTCCTCACAATGCTGACGCAGGAAGGATTTCAGGTCAGACCGTGTAGTCCTAATATGGCATGCAGCACAAAGTGTTTGTGCTTATTTTGGCTTTGGCAACAAAGAAATTAACTTGTGCGTTCAGCCGGCTTGCATTTGATTCGAGCGTGCACAGATCTTCCCCCGATGCACGCAAGTATAAGCGCCCTTAAGCGCGAACGTATGCATTCAGTTGTACATGAGCGTACACGTGCATTTATGCGTGCAGGTATGTGCGTATTTATGTGCACAGGAGGGTTGACCCGCACCGCGTGTGCCGACAGCCTATGGGGGAAAATGGCACTGCACAAAGCCATGTGCAAGATGGCACCGCCACAGCCTGCCACGTTGAGTGCCCAGAGAGCCTGAAGCGGGGTCTAGCCCATCAGGGGACCTCTCAACCCGCTAGGAAACACCCCCCCCCCTTTCCCTTGCCCCAACGGAATCGGGAACGTCGTCAGTACAGAGCGCTGAGCAAGGAGACCAGAGGAAAGACTTACCGAAGCCCTTCCACGTCTCTGAATTAGAGGAGTCCTTTTTACTTACCTGGGCTCAGCGCTTACCGGCTGAGTATAGAGACAGTCTCCAGCTGCGGGGAAAGAGGGCTTTGGCCATCATTGCCACCCTCTGCCTTTCAGCTGGTTCAACAGCAAAGTACACGCCAGAAACCAGCTACCGGACCAAGGCAAACCTCTGAGGGATCTCTGAAATCGCCTCAGGAATTCTCAACTGGGGGGGGGGAGGGGGGGAGATCTTTAGGTATCACCGCAGGAGAGCGGGGCTGCTCTCTCTCTAATTTAAAGATACATTTTCCTTCTAACGAGTACTGCAATCCCACTAAACACCAATGCTGGTGTAGGGATAGCATGTCCATTCTGCTAGAAGACTCAGAGATACTAAATGGCTGAGGTCACTTCAGGGGTATATCTAAGGTGATGTCAGCTTTGTCAGGTGTCAGTCTCCATCTTCTAGCAGGGAAGCATATAACCCATTGGTCCTGAGTCCATCTGTCTACACGCTAGGAAATTCAGATTTTTCTATCACTGGTCCTCTCAAAGTCACAGCCCCCCTCTAGCAATCAAGGCTAGCGCCATCACCATCACAAAAGCTCCCCTTCACCAGCAAGTGTCCCCACCTGGTTCCAAGGCACATTGATGTTGAAGCCCTCGCCCTGTGCTCGTCCTACAGCGCTGCTGCTAGACTCCAACAGATTAGGCCAGAAGCTTCTGTCCTGGTATCGGTGAACGGAAAAGTAAAGCACACTGCGGATGAAGTGAGGATGGAGAAAAAAAAAAAGAGAGAATCAGCACCTATTACAAGTGCTGGTGTGTGATGAGGAAAGCTCCTCAAAAGAGTCAGGAACTGCTCAGATAGGGGACAGGATTTCTAGGGAAGCTAGTAAGAGGGGAAACTATGGTAGGCCTCTGGCTTGGAGCTGGCATACTTCGTCATTAAGAAACAGCAAGGAAAGATCTTGTGAATGCCAGCATGCAGCCCATGTTTAAATGTCTGCTGCATATGTCTGGTTTGCCCTGGTGCCACAGAAAATGGAAATGCAGCTGTAGAGTAACAACTGGTAAAGAAATTAAGAATGAATTTGCTGGAAGTGTGATTAAGCTGTGACTTCTGGATGATTCAGTGAACATTTGGAGTAGGTTATCCTTTTCACAGCCAATTTCAGCTCACCACACTGCTCCTGCTTTTTACAGTGCTTTAGTTGCCCAATACAGTGCATGGCTAGGTGGCAGCATTGCTCCACAGATCCCAAAAAACAAGAATAAATCCTAACCTGCCAATGGCCTACCCCAAAGAAAAACCTGTTAATTCTTCCACTGTGCATCACTCACTGAGTTGCCTCAGCATGAAAGATAACTAGGCCTCACTGCTTTCCCTTGTATAAGGGCAAAAAAAAGCTCTTATCTATCCAGGTCAGAGTGAAAGCAGCAGCAGCAATGGGCTGGCCCGTGACTGTGGCAGTGCATGGACATGTGGAAAACCCCTAGTTCGATCCCCAAGTCAAGTCTTCTCCTCCTCCTCCTCATGCCAGCTGGGGCTGGAGGATGCTGCCAAGGCAATGTTTACAATCTGGGGGGGGGGAGGAGGAGAGTCGAGTCATGGTTATTGCTTGAGGGTGACATCTAGTGGCCTAAATCAGAGCCCATCATTGCAAGGTTTTAGAGCCTGGCCCCTGGCTCAGTACCATCACAGCAATAACCAGACGAGATATGCTGGTGGGGGACAGGATATAAAATCTGCATGTAGTGGCAAATGAAAGCTCATGGCACCATAATGTGGTTAAGTTTGAGTGAAGTATAATGGACCAGGAGGAAACTGCAAGATCAAAAGAAAAAGCTACAAGAACTGGAGATTCTGCCATCCAGGGAGCTCTTACAAATAAAGCTTCCCCAACACCCGGACTGACACTCCAGCCAATCCCTTCCAGTACCATGTGCTGTTGGAAAACCTTGAAGATCTTACCTAGGGTCCTCTTCAAAGAGGAACTGTGTGCCCTGCCCATGGTGGATATCCCAGTCCACAATCAACACCCTGCGGGGAAACAGACAGCATCTGGTGAGTCACTGCGGGTGAAAATTTGTTCAATCTCAGCCCCCAAACCAATGCAGCAGGTGCGAAGCCTGCACCATGTCTGGGTTTTAAAAATCCCCCCTTCATCAAGGACATGATTGCCAGTCCCCTGGGAATAATTTTTTTTTTTTTGCTTTCTGCCTTACCGTTCAGCAGCATGCTTGTGCTGAGCATAGCGAGCAGCAATGCCTAGGTGGTTAAACATGCAGTAGCCATTCATTTTGTCCCGGTGTGCATGGTGCCCTGGGGGCCTGGAACGGAAAAGAAATAAATTATTCATGTATCTAAATACTAAAGTATATAAATTACATATGCATGACACACACACAGATACAATAATATAGTGACGTGTACACAGAATCTAAGAGATGCATACATACACTCACCCAATATACAAATAGCACATATATACACAGAGGTACGCATGCACACATGCTTCACAACATCAAGACACTAGAGGCTTCAGAATTTGCAAAGTAGATCAGCATACAAAGATGTGCTATTTTTTAAATCTATTAGTCCATAAATGTATCATTTCATATTCATTTCCAGAAGTATGCCAATGTTAGGGGAGGACATTAACTCCTGGACACAGCCCCTGAGGGGAAAGTAGTGTGAAGTTCCTATCCCCCTTATCCATGGGAAGGGGAAGCAAGGGGAAGGGAGAGAGGTGCCAGCAATCTCTCTTACACCATTTCTACAATTTAAACATTTTAAGTTTCTATTTCCTTATCTAGGTTTGCAATCTGAAACACCAGGTTGCTCTCACTCCCATGACTCTTGCTCCTCACATGGCACATGGGATCTGCCTCTCCATGTGTGTATCCTGACAGAAGGGACCTTACCTCACCAGTGCTAAGCCATTTAGAACTTCCCCAGCCAGGACCTTATCCACCAGCTGCAGGACAGAGCCAGCAGCCAGGCAGGCGCAACTGAAGAAATTCTGCAAACAAAGGAAAACAAAGTAGTTAAAACTGGGCATATGCATGGATTTTTGTAACACTTTTCAACTTTTCACTGATCAGGTTCTGATGCGTCTTAATGGGGTAAAATTCCAGAACCATGTTTGCTGGCCTTCACAAGAAAGCAAAAATTAACAAACTTGTCAAGTACATCAAAAGCAAGACACTTGCAAGGGAATCAGTGGGACCACTATTTGATAAAGAGGATAAAAGGAGTGCTCAGACAAAAAGCCAGGGCAAAAAACCAAAATGACTTCTTTGCTTTAGTTTTTACTGAAGAGGATACCCACACCAGAACCATTAACGTAATGAGACAGAGGAACTGAAGCAAATCATTGTTATACCGAGGATATATTAGAGCACGCTGTCAGATTAAATAGAAATAGCTGAGGGTTGGGCAATTAGGGAGATGACTGAGCGTGATGGAGGAAGTGATAAGTCAGACTTGGTTGCCAGCTAAAGGGCTCTCACTGTTTTATAAAAGGTAATATGGATGCTAAATATGAGCTGGGTTGTATGAGTGATTTGTTGAATGAATGGAATAGGGATTTAGATCTGAGTCTGGACAAACAAGATTGGGTGAGAATAGGAAAGTTGATCATCTGCTAATCTTTGTTCCTGGAATACCACAGATCATTCCAGACTCCTGGGTTTTGCATCCCTACCAGCAGACAGAGGCAGGGAATATAAGCTTTTCTGATGCTGCTACATAACCTACAGTGCCACCTGCAGTCGTCCCTCAGTAATGACCTGTACCCAAGCCAAGATGTCCAATTTGAAAACAAAAGCCTAACAATTCTCCCAACTGGGGCGAGCAGAAAATCAAAGTTGGAGCCCCCTCTCGTATAACAAGGGTAATTACCATCTCTAACCCCAAACTGATTAACATATGTAAATCTTCATAAGTCTGCATTTATAGAAAAATTGCATAAGCAACATTCAGAAGCTAGGAAGATATTTTGAAACAACCAAGGGGCCAAGCTTCTAGACTGATCTTGGGTATTTCAGATTTGAAAATTAGCAGTTAAGAACCAATTTTCCTTTCCTGTTCATACTCCAGATCAGTCCAGACAAGTGGGATGAACCTAAGCCCCGCACAGAACACATTCTCCCCAAAAGCCACCTCTTCTGGCTCCCGAACTTCCAGATGTTAATGTTTGGCAAAAATGTGTAGTGAAGACCTCACTGCCACTTGACAAATCTGTGGCGAAACCAGCTCCAGCTCCTTCGCCCAGGAGGCTGACTGCGCCCTAATAGAATGAGCATGTAACCCCTCCAGAATCAGTCAACCCTTACAGAGATAAGCCAACCCTATCGCTTCCTTAAACTAGCGTACAATCGTGCCCTTGGAAACTCTACATCCCTTTTTTTCTCTGCTGACCTACGAAAGGCATTCATCACTTTAAGATATCTTAACAGATCCTGCCTAATATCCAATAAGTGAAGCTCCTTCATATCTGACGTTAAGTGCAGAAAGGTCAGAAGCTCCACTGTTTGGTTGATATGAAATGAGGAAACAACCTTCACTAAAAAAAGAAGGAAAGCCTCTTTGTATCTACACTGTAGAATGTGCACTTGTGATGTATCCTGTAATTCATACCCCTAAGGGTTGATTGTTTGTACTGTGAAAATTTAAAAAAATTTAAAAAATTTAAAAAAAAAGGAAGGAACTGTATGCAACGATACCATGTCATCAGAAATACGATAAAAAGGGTCTCTACTCGTCAAGGCTTGAAGCTCCGAAATCCACCTAGCTGAACAAATGGCCACCAAGAAAACTGTCTTCAGGGTGAGATCTTTCAAAGATGCCCTTCTCAGCAGTTCAAGGGGAGGGCCACAAGGAACCCTAAGAGCCAGATTTAAGGCTCCATGACGGACACATCCTCTAGACAGGCAGGCACAAGTGCTTTGCCACCTTCAAAAATAAACAAAAAATAAAAGAACACAACATCTGGATAAGAAACATCTGGATAAGATTTCAATTGCCTCCCTTGCATCTTACCTTGAAGACAACACAAGGCTGCCATCTGCACTCTAAGTGAATTATAGGCCAGCCCCTTTGCCAAGCTGCTCTGCAAAAAAGCCAAGACCTGAGAAACTTCCACCTGCAATGGCTCCAGTCAGTGTTCCACACACACACACACACACACACACACACACACACACCAACAAAAACAACAAAACAAAATACACCCACCATACTTTGATATAAGCCAAGGAAGTGGAAGGCCTTCTAGCCTGAAGCAAAGTCACAATCACTAGCTCAGAGTACCCTTTCAAGTGAAAAAAAGGTGCCTCTCAAAAGTCAAGCCACTAGACAAAAGCCTTTTAGAACCTCCCCAGCCAGGATCTTATCTACCAGCTGCAATATGAAGCCAGCAGCTAGGCAGGCACAATTGAAGAAATTCTGCAAGCTAAGGAAAAAACAGTCCATGCAGATGAGGAAAGCGAATGAGACTGTCTATAATCAGCTGGGCCAGATCAGCAAACCACGGTCAATGCTGCCACCAAAATCACCCTTCCTGGATGTTGTCAATGTGATGCAACACTCTGCCTATGAGCAGCCATGGGGGAAACTAGAGTAGAAGCTTCGCTGGCCACTGCTGGACCAAAGCGTCAATTCCTTCAGAACAAACTTCCCTCCGATGGCTGAAAAAGTAATCCACCTTGGAATTTACTTGAACTCCATGAGATCTGGGTGCAGCCTGCCCCACCTGGCCTGGATATGGGCAAAGGCCTCTGTTGACAACTCTCACTCTCCCAGATCCAGCTGCTGTCTGCTGAGATAGTCTGCCTGCACGTTTTCCACTCCAGCCACATGAGACACAGCTACTCCTGCCAGATGATTCTCTGCCCAGATGAATAATTACTGGGCCTCCTGAGCCAGCAGAAAAACTCTTCATTCCACCCTGCTGATCGATATAAGCCACAGTCGTTGCATTGTCCAAGAACACTCATACTGTCCACCTCTGAATCTGCAGAAGAAAAATGAGTAAATTGCAAATTGCCCTTGTTTCCAACCGGATGATCAACCAGAACACTTCCACTGGCAACCACGGAACTTGGGCCATCCTTCCTTGACAGACTGCATCCCAACCTCTGAGGCTGGCATCTGTGGTCACCACTACCCAGTCTAGCACCTCCAGGTCCACTCCTCCAAATTGGGCGCAATAGCCACCACGAGAGAGACTGGACCTGGAGTTCCCCTGAAGTGGCAAAGGAAGCTGAAATTCCTCAGATAGTCGACTCCAATGGGGCAAAAGCACCCTCTGCAGGGGATGCAAATGAGCAAACACCTATGAAACCAACTCCAGCATAGACGCCATAGTACCCAGGACCTGCAAATAATCCCAGAGTCTGGAACTAGAAGACACAGAAGCTGAAGCACTTGAGCTTGCAGCTTGAATACTCTCTCTGAGGTAAGGAAGGCCTTGCCTAAGCAGGTATCGAACCAAGCCCTGGGACGGTTCTAGGTGGTGACTTTGCCAGGTTCACCACCCAGCCTAACAACTATAGAAGCTCCATGGCATGTCATACTGAGTGATGACTCTCCAACTCTGACTTCACCCAAATGAGCCAGTCATCCAGGTACAGGTATACCAGGATCCCTTCCTTCCTGAGAGCCACCGCCACTACCATGTTTACCTTTGTGAACGTCCATGGCGCAGTCACTAACCCAAAGGGAAGAGCCTGAAACTGAAAATGCTCCCCTAGCACCATGAACCGTAGGAACCTCTGATGGTCAGGCCGTATGGGAATATGGCGGTAGGTCTCCGGCAAATCTAACACCACCAAAAACTCCCCATTGCGAACCACTGCTATCACCATCTGCAGAGTCTCCATATGGTATCACGGCACCGACAGAGCTGCATTAACCTTCTGCAGATTGAGACCATATCCGCAGACCAATTACAAAGCCACAGCAAAGATCTGGTAGAGACTGGCAACCCATCTCTCTAGCCACAAGGGTGACTCTGGTTTCCAGCTTCTCCACCTCCAAGCGGTCACCCCTTTGTCCAGTCTCCCCACAAAGACTTGCTCTACCCAGTGCAAGCATGTCATAGACAGTTAAGTTACTGCACAAAGCTACCTACAGATCTAGTGTAAAAACTTCAAATTACTTATTTATATTCTTTTTGGTACTTCAGAGTGGTATATTCAAGTATTGTAGATTGTAAACATTCTAGGAATTGGGAACTATCAGAGTGGGATATTCATCAAATTGCGTTACGGCCTTATTGCCCACGATAAATATCGCATCGCGAGATGTGTATGCAAATTCTAAAAATTTAGTCAAGAGGGAGGAGTTTATTTTATTTATTTAAAAGCTTTTACTATACCGACATTCGTAGGTCACATCACGCCGGTTTACAAACTCATTCTGGATAATGTGTTCTGTGCTGTTCGTAGCTCTGAAAGTGCATGTAAAACTGCCCTCCCCCCAAACCCTAGACCACCATCAAAATTTCACCTTGAGTTACTAGTTGACCCTTCTACAGTTTATGAAAACGAGGGGTGTCTAACATTGCGAGCGATAGTGTAACGTACGTTATAACACTCCTTTTTTCCTGGTATTATGCCTGAACTAGGATTTGCGCTAAATATCGCAAATCCTGTTGAGGGGAGGGAGAAAGCGTAACTCTGGGGAGGCACACAGTCAACTTTTTATCCCACTGTAGGAGGGGCAACTAGTAACTCGAAGGGAGGTTTTGGTGGTGGTCTAGGGTTGGGGGGGGGGGGCAATTTTACCTGCACAGTCAGAGGAACGAACAGCACATTACACATCAGTAAAGATTTGATGTAATTGATGTGTTCTGTGCTGTTCTGTATGTAAAACCTATGTAAAACTGCCCTCCCCCCAAACCCTAGACCACCATCAAAACTTCACCTTGAGTTACTAGTTGACCCTTCTACAGTGGTAGGAAGTTTACTTATATGAGAGTCTTAAAGAGGCTCTCTCTCGGTGCAATACATTTTACACATGTTATGGTATATTGAAAATTACCCTAACTATGCCCCCTCCCCCCCCCCCCCCACCCACCCGTGTGCACTATTCATAAAAAAATTATAGCACAGTGATGACTCTAGATCTCAGTTTGTAACTGAAGCAACAGAGGGTAAAGAGACTTGGCCAAGGTCACAGAGCAGCAGTGGAATTTGAACCCTGATTTCACTGGTTCATAGTCCCCCTGCTCTAACTGCTAGGCTACTCCTCCATTACTTAAAGAGGACCTCAATCCTCCGATCCTGTGCATCCTCGAGGGCAGTGCCACCCTCTTCTAGAATTGTAGACTACCTTATGACTGCCAAAAGCAGAGTATCCATATTTGGAAATTTCAGCTGTTCCACTTCCTCAATGAATAGGGAGCAGAGTTTAGCCATAGCTCTGCCCATCCTCAAGCCAACATGTGGAGTGTCCCACACCAGAGTAACAAAGGCTTTCACTGTTCTATGAAAAAAGTTTTTGCCAGTTTCTGGAACTTCCAAAATATCTGAAAAGAATTATTAATGCACAAAAATAAAAGTTTTTCTGATGGAAAGAAAGTTATAAAACAAGGGTCATGATACGAAACTCCAAGGGGGAAGACTCAGGAACAATGCCAGGAAATATTTCTTCATGGAAAGGGTGGTGGATGCAAGGAATGCTCTCCAAGAAGAGGTAGTAAAAATAAAAATAGTAATGGAATTCAAAAGTGCATGGAATAAACACAAAGGAAATAAAGAATAGGAATAAACTCTATAAAGTGTGACATTTCTGAATGAGTGTACCTACATGGAGAGCAGTTACTACTCTTAATAGAAGGCATGGGTGTAATCCTCGTGGAGTGGCAATTACTACTCTAAATTTGCTGGACGGACCAATTTTGTCTTTATCGGCCATCATTTAACTATGTTATTATCCCTTCCCTCTTTGGGGGGCTTCGCCTGCATCTCGGTTATGCTCAACTCTTCCAAGGCCTGGGTGATTGTTGTGGGCAGGTCTTCCCCCTTAAACAAGCAAACTACCCCTGAATCAACCCCTTCCACCATTGGGATCTCTCCCTCTTCCAGGGAGTCCTGCTTCTGGGTCATTGCCCCATTTCTCTGACCACCTGTGAGCTCTGTAGGGTAAAACACCAGTGACACTAAACAGGATGTGCATCATCAGCTTTGAGGCCTATTACTGTACACAGACTGAACATAGTGCAAGCCTAAAGAGCAATGCAAAATGAAGTTTTGCAACCATGTGATTTTTTTGGCAACTTTATAAGAGACTTTCACTTAGATGAGCAAAGACTGTTTCTTCAAATCAGAGAGTTGTCATCACCTCCCAAATGAAAGGAAAGGAGAGAACCTTTGAACAGAACCGAGAACATGTCCTTGGTAAAAACTCTGGATCCAGTATTAGAACAATACCCTGCTTCATAGTTGATTTTAAACACCTGTTTTGCTGATGGATTCTAATGAGCAGATGAGAATATTCTTATGAATTGGGACTCAAAATACAATATATGAATCCCACCAATCCTGTGTCTATAGGAGGTGGCAATATCCAATCCAGATCAGCATTGGAGCCTTATAGAAAGAGTTACACAAAGATGAATTCTGGATGTCTGAGACAGATAAGCTTTAACATCTGAACAGACATTATCCTGGGGACATTATCTGAAATAGCCTTTGCTAAGGGCTTTTTCCCATGGCTTCTTCACAGATTCCCCAAGCACTGCCAAGATATTTTTGATAACAGAACTTTAACTGCTGCAGAAAGTCTGCAAGCTAAACAGTTTCAGGTACTCAGTACAGTCTGCTCTGAAACCAAGAAGCAGAAGGTGCCAAACATGTCCCCAAAAGACTTTGTCAATTAGGGATTTTTACCCCTTTTCTGCCATCATACCATACAGAGATGTCTGAAATTTTTTGGGTTTTATCTGTCAGTGACAAGGCAGCGTCCTGTTAAAAGGAGTGAACCCTCACTTGCACAATACTACAAAAGGAGAGTGAACACAGACTTAAGTTACCTTTAAAGCTAAGATTTAGTGACAACTGCGTATTTCTAAATGCATAGTAGAGTTTAGATAGCGCTTATAAATTCTTACATGACAGTGCTTACACTGTAAAACTAAAACTAACACCTCCCCACAAAATTACTGAAAGGAAAATTAGTTTCTTACCTGATAATTTTCGTTCCTGTAGTACCAAGGATCAGTCCAGACACCTGGGTTGTGACTCCGCACCAGCAGATGGAGACAGAGCAAGACTTGTCGGGCACCCTCACATATAGTAAGGCACCACCCACAGCTCGTCAGTCTTACGAATGTCAAAGCAAAACAGCAATGAAACCAAACTATCTAACTATACCGCCCCACACTAGGGCCGATTCAACCAAAGCCCCCAGCTGGATCAAAACTTCCAGAAACAGAGGACCAACAACAGATACTGAAAAACCAATGGAACACCAACCGAGCGGACTCTTCTTAAATCTGAAAACAGACTTGGGTGGGAGCCTGGACTGATCCTTGGTACTACAGGAACGAAAATTATCAGGTAAGAAACTAATTTTCCTTTCCCTGTACGTACCAGGATCAGTCCAGACACCTGGGATGTACCAGAGCTGAACCACCGAGGGCGGGAACCAGAGAGTCCCGCTCGCAGAAATCCAGGTCCGTAACATCCAGCCGATAGTGTCGCGTAAGGGTATGCAACGACTTCCAAGTTGCCACCCTGCAAAACTGCTGCGGCGACACATACGAAGATTCCGCCCACGAGGTGGTCTGAGCTGGCATCGAGTGGGCGCGGAGGCCCACCGGGACAGACTTACCATGCAATAGGTACGCAGAAGAAATAGCTTCCTTCAACCACCGAGCAATCGATGCTCGAGAAGCAGCGCCACTCTGCTTTGGACCCGAACACAAAAGGGAGGGTCCGAAAACCCGAAATGGATTCGTTACCACCAGATAACGGAGCAGAACTCTGCGAACATCAAGTTTCTGCAACATCACATGTCCTCAGGAAAGGCAGGCAATTCAATGGTCTGGTTCAAATGAAACGCGGACACCACAGAGGCAGAGAAGCGTGAGAACGGTTCTCGACAAGACAATGCCTGCAACTCCGAAACTCGTCTCGCCGAAGCCATCGCCACAAGAAAAAACCGCCTGAAGGGTCAGATCTTGTAGAGTCGCTCTCCTGAAGGGCTCAAAAGGCGACGAGCACCGCGCAGTGAGCACCAATTAAGAGTCCAGGAAGGACCAGGATGCCGCAACGGAGGCCGCAGATGCTTAGCTTCCCGAAGAAAGCGCGCCTCGTCTGGATGAAGAGCCAGCGACTTACCTTGCACCTTACCTCTGAGACAGCCAAGCGCCGCTACATGTACGTGGAGGGTGCTGCATGATAGGTCCGTAGCAAGCCCCGCCGGAAGAAAAGCGAGGACATCCAGTACGGATGGTAACACCGGATTCACCTCACGCGATCTACACTAATCTTGGAACACTGCCCAAACCCGGACATATGCCAACGAGGTAGACCGTTATCGAGAACTCAGCAAGGTAGCTACCACCGCATCCGAATATCCCTTAAACTGCAAACGTTTCCTCTCAAAACCACGCCGCGAGACTGAAGTGAGCCGCGTCCTCTGACCCTGCCGCAGGAGAGCCGCTTCCCCTCGAAAACGGAGAGGAGCCTCCTTTGCCAAGAGCAAGAGGTCCGCGAACCAAGGCCGTCGTGGCCACTCCGGCGCCACCATCATCACCTCTGGAGGCGACTCTATTCGACGAAGGACCTTGCCGATCAGAGGCCATGGAGGGAACACATATATGAGAACGTCCGTGGGCCAAGGGAGTACCAGAGTATCTACCCCTTTGGCTCCTCGTTCTCTCCGTCGACTGACGAATCGCGGAGCCTTGGTGTTCTGAGCGGTGGCCATCAAATCCAAGTGTGGTGTACTACACCGTTTGCAAATTAGACGGTAAGCCACCTCCGGCAGCACGCACTCCCCTGGATCCAATCGATGCCGACTGAGGAAATCCGCTTGGACATTGTCCACTCCGGCGATGTGGGACGCCGTGATGTTGCTGAGGTTCCTCTCCGCCCAAAGCATGAGCAGCCGCGCCTGCTCCGCCACCGCTTGGCTCCTCGTACCTCCCTGGCGATTGATACACGCCACTGTGGTCGCATTGTCCGACAACACTCTGACCGAAGTCCCTCGGAGCAATGGGAGGAACGACTGGAGCACCAACGTGACCACTCTGGTCTCCAAGCAGTTGATGGACCACTGTGATTGAGCTTTGGACCACAGTCCCTGCACCGAGCGGCCCATGCAAATCGCTCCCCAGCCGGAGAAGCTGGCATCCGTGGTGACTACCATCCAGGTGGGCATGAGTAGGGACACTCCGCGTGTCAGATTGTCGGTGCAGAGCCCCCACTGCAAACTGGACCTCACCTGATCCGTGAGCGGGAGGGGAAGGTAAAAACTCCTCGGACACCTGCCGCCAGCGGGAGAGCAATGCGGATTGCAATGGACGTAGATGAGCGAACGCCCAGGGGACTAGCGCCAGCGTTGACGCCATTGATCCCAACACCATCAGGTAATCGCACCCCTGCGGAATCCGGAGGGACAAGAGACGGCGTATCTGACCCTGCAGCTTGCAGACCGGTCCTTGGACAGAAAACACCCTGCCTTGCTTCGTGTCGAACAGTGCTCCCAAGTATCCAGGGTCTGGGTGGGAACCAGCCGGATTTTGGCGAGATTGACCACCCATCCGAGCGACCGCAAGAGGTGCAGGACTCTGTCGACTGCCAGTCGGCACTGCATTTCGGATTTGGCTCGAATCAGCCAATCGTCCAAATAGGGGCGTTCGCTGATGGCACGGTCGAATGCCGATGTGAGGTAAGTCTCCGTCAGATCCAGCGACGCCAGGAATTCCCCTGGTCGAACCGAAGCTATGACTGGGCGGATCGTCTCCATTTGGAATCGAGGGACGCGGAGACACCTGTTGACTCCTTTGAGGTCCAGGATTCCTTCTTTGGCACTATGAAGTAAATGGACTACCGGCCCAGATGACGCTGACCCGGATGCACAGGAACTACCGCGCCCAGGTCTTCTAGGCGTCGCCACGTATCCCGGACAGCCAACGCTTGATGCCTGCCTTGTAAGGGGACACCAGAACTATGTCCGCCGGAACCCGAGCCAAAAGTAACGCGTAACCGTGTCTTATCACGCTGAGGACCCACCGGTCCGTGATTCTCCTGGCCCGATTCCCGCACCGCGCCAACCTGGATCCTACCTCCGGTGTAACCAATGGAGCCGGGCTTCGACCGCGCCAACCTGGATCCTACCTCCGGTGTAACCAATGGAGCCGGGCTTCGGACTGGTCCCCAACGAGGAACCGCCATGCCGTCCAAATGTCCTTCCTCGAACGGACTGGGACCACGACGACCGACAAGAGGAACTAGATCGATACGGGGCCCCCGACAATCTCTGTGGCGGCGACTTCCTGGGCCCACAAACGCGGGACCTATTGGAAAATGAAGACTGGGCCCTGTATCTGTCCTCCAGTAACTTGTACTCCCGGTTTTCACCAAAGTACTGCATCAGGTCGCCCAGTTGTTTGCCAAATAACAACTTCCCCTTAGAAGGGAGCGAGCCTAGGTGTGCCTTGGAAGATCCATCCGCCGCCCAATCACGGAGCCACAGGAGACGTTGTGCCGAAAACTGCCGAGACCATGGCTCTAGCCGAAGGCCGCAGAAGGTCGTGCATCGCCTTCGCGCTGTACGCAATAACTGCCTCCAAGTTGACCGCTTGCTCCGCCTCCTCACCCGAGAGGCTCGCCTTGGCCTGAAGAACCTGAGCCCAGCGCAAGCCGGCTCTCAGGGCAAATACTACCCATAGCCGCCCGGGCGCCCAGAGCCGAAACCTCAAAGACTTTCCTGAGCTGAGACTCCAGCTTTCTGTCTTGGATATCCTGGAGCGCCGCGGCTCCCGTCACCGGAATCGTCGACCGTTTAGTGACTGCCGAAACCGCTGCGTCCACTCGCGGAAGACGGGGGGATTCCAACGCGTCCTCCGGCAACGGATACAGCTTGTCCATAGCTTTACTAACCTTGAAGCCCAACTCCGGGGTGTCCCATTCGCGAAGGAGAATATCCGAAGCGGAAAAATGGACCGGAAAAACCAACGCGGGTCCTGTCAGGCCCAACAACACCGGGTCCATCTTGGTAAATCCTTTCTAGGCTCCATGGGTGGGGCATCCACACCCACTTCCAAGAAAAAATAGCCGGAGTTAGCGGTGCAAGTTCCTCCTTCCGGAACAAGTGCACCACCTTGGGGTGGGCACCCTCCCCCGCGTGGATCGTATCCGCGTGCGCACCGTCGTCCCGCGGGACCCCTAATCAGGGTCTTCGTCCCCGGATGAAGCCGATTTGGAGTCGGTCTCCTGGGGGGCCCCGCGGCCTGAGCGCCGTTCGCTAAGCGGATCCACGGGTCTCCGTGTACCCTCCCCCGCTCGCTTCTTCTGGGGATCAGACAGACTGTCAGAACCCCCTTACCGACGATCCCTTCCGCATTGAGCGTATATTTATTTAAATATTTATTTAAAAATTTTTTTTTTTTTTTTTTTTTTTACTTCCAAGCCCCGCGAGGGCCGACAAAACCGAGGCCTCAGGATCGGAGGAGACCTCCTCCTGACTCCGAACCGCCGCAGAAGCAGCCCCCCCGCGGGGGACCCCCCCGGGGTCCCGCCGCTGGGGAGACAACGCCGACGAAAACGAGGCCGCAGGAGCGGAGGAGGCCTCCTCCTGACTCCCAACCGCCGCGGAAGCAGCCCCCCCCGGGGTCCCGCCGCTGGGGAGACAACGCCGGCGGCATGCCGCCATTTTTCACCGAGTGGCCTCCCCTACGGACTCTAAAATGGCCGCCGTTCCCGCGCTGAGCGGGAACAGGCCGGCCCTGCCTTCCCCTTCAGGGGCAGCGCGCGGCGGCGATCGCGGTCGAGCGCGAACTCCCCGACCGCCCTCGGACGGCCCTTCACCGCCCGATAGACAGGAAAATAAAGCCCGTCGATCTGCACGCGCGGTCTGTAACGCCCCTCGGCATGCACCGCACCGGCCCGGACCACCGAAGCCGCCAAGAGACCAGAAAAAAAATTTCAAAAAACCGCCCGCGGAACGCTCCCCCTGCGAAAACCAAAGCCAACCTCACAGACGGCGAAAACGGCAAGAAAGAAAAACAAAGTCCCCTTTTTTTTTTTTTTTTTTTTTTTTGCTACCTGCCGCTGACCTTGGTCCTGAAGTGTCCGGTCCAGCGGGGGTGAGTGAACCGGGCTCCCCGGTGTCACCCCCGGCGCTGCTGCCAGAGACAGGCCGGGTCCTCAACCCTCAGCAGCGGCCTCAACCAGGGAGGGGTAGTCCCCTCAGGACCTCGCAACCCCCCTGGGAGGCTTTCAGGACAAGCGAAGCCGTTCTATAACTTTCCTTTTTTTTTTTTTTTTACAATCCAAACAATTAAACCAAATTAAACCAAATCCAACAACCCTGACTAGCTAAACAACTACCCAGGGATCCTCAGAGCCTGTGGGTGAACCTGCCCCATCTGCTGGAGACAGAGAAAGACTGACGAGCTGTGGGTGGTGCCTTACTATATGTGAGGGTGCCCGACAAGTCTTGCTCTGTCTCCATCTGCTGGTGCGGAGTCACAACCCAGGTGTCTGGACTGATCCTGGTACGTACAGGGAAATTTGATTTGGGCATAGCGCTTGATCACCAACCCTAAATGAAGGAAAATAAGATGCAGACCATAATCGGCCAGAGGAATCTCCCCACCCCCTCCAAATTCATAAAATGCAAGGGGATTCAGGCCACTTCTTATCCCCTACCCTCCCACCCCTAACCCAAACCCTCCAGCCCCATGGCTGCAGGGAGCATAGTACATTCCTACTGCTTCCAGTGGCATGCAGTGTACAGCAAGGAGTAGTAGGATGTACTGTGCTCCCAGTGGCTGTGGAGCAAGAGGATTCAGATTGGAACTGGGCCCGGAGCCTGCATGTTTTTGTTTTTTTTTTAAATCAGGAGAGGCTCCTCGGCCAAAATGGCCCACAACCTATTTTCCTTCGTTAGGGGGATGGGGGGGTTTCAGGCCTCCTATCCCAAAAGGATTTTTTTTTTTGGCTACAATATTTTGAATATAGCCGGCTAAGGTAAAAGTTATACGAGTACACATACCTGCTTAACTTTTAACCTAACCGGGTATAGGCAAATAGTTTACGTTTAAACCTCTCTGGGTAACGTTACCCAGATAACTTCAGTTGCACGTGCACAGCAGACTTGTGCTGCAGAATATCGGCAACAAGTTACTCTGCTAACTTTAGCCGGATAACTCGTCTGCTCACCAGCTTATTGAATATGGACTTCAAGGACTCTTTAACTCCTGTATGCACTGTGCCTCATCCAGCAGGAGGTGGCTTGTGTTACAGAGGAAAGCTGGTGAGCAGTGTCTGAAACATTTCAGCTGAAGGATCAGAGACCATGCTAGGAGCAAGGGAGGGGGATTAGGTCCAAGACTCACCGGGTGAAGGAAGACCGAGTCATAACTGTCTGCCAGTGCCTTCAGCTCCTCCTGAGCCATGGTCTGAGTGGATTTCATCAGGTCCAGATATTCCTGGCTGCAAAGGGGAGATGAGAGAGACCTCCAAGGCTAAGAGAAAGCCACAAAGAAAGAAAGGAAAACAGAAAGAGAAGACAGAGGCAACAGATTAAATCAAAGAGAGAGACAGAGACTAACAGGAAGAGAGATGTCAGAGACAGACATCTACAGAGAACACAGTGGCTCTAGTGGCAAGATGGATCCCACAGACAGAGAAAAGATAAACAAACTGTAGACGTTGTAGCTAAAGTTAGACAAATAAGCAGAAACTGCAGACTGTGGAACCAAATGCAACAGAGAGAATGATCACACACTCTGGGCCAGATTTCAGGCCAAAAACATGCACAAAAGCCTGTCAGTTTGATGGCACAATTCTGAAGTGGTGCATCATTTGCCCAGGGATTTAATTTCCTGCAACTTCAGAAAAGGAAAAAAAAAAAATTCACAGGAAAAAATAATAATAATGCAAGCAACACCTGGAAGAACATAAAACAGGTAACAGGGTCAAGAGCAAAGGGAATGGAGACTTCCACCACCTGCTCGATTTAAAGGATCAGAGCTAAGCTGGCACATGGCTTGAGAAAGGGACAGAGTCATTTACCTGTGTACCAGCAGAATCTCCTCATCAGATGCTGCACGAGCCTAGGAAAGGAAATCGTAATATGATGAACAGGGCCATTAACCAGCCCCAGACAAAAGAAAGAAAGGAAAGATGGAAAATAGGGGATACCTATGAAGAAGAAAAAAGTCTAGGTAGTGAAGGAGAGCAGACCCAGGGCAGGTGGGTGCCAAAAAAAAACATTACTTGTTTGTGAACACAGCACTCCAGTGGGGACCCCTGCTAGCGGGAAGAAGGTGCTGAGCATTACCTGTACTGTGACACAGCGTTCCTGCAGTCTGTAATGAGTCAGCTTCTCCCTCACCACGGCAAGTCGCAGCGGACACTCTGGGAAGCTATGGAAGAAATTAAGAGGGCTGACCATTGCCAGGGAGAGCTCCAGGATCTGACAGCGCTGTGCATGGTCTAATGGCACTATAGAAATAAGTAATGGTATTCGCAGGACACTGTGCATGCACTGCCAAATACATACAAATGGTAAAAAGCAAGAGTTACCCTGTATAGAGAGAGAAATAAAAGACAAGTCCCAGGTCCTGGTAATGGTCAGTATCGTCTCTGATCTTATTACATTTCTATCCAGGTGGCAGTATGTAACATTTTGCTGTTTTCTCTCTCTGAAGAAGCCACTTAAGCTCTCAACTCTTAAACCCCCTCCCGCAACCAATCTCTTGCTGGGCCAATAGCGTACACACACACACACACACTTTTCAAAAAGCATAGACCTCCCAAACTCAAGACACTCTCTCACTGTGTGACCTTGATCTAAAAGTTGCTTACACCTCTCCTGCCAGCTGAGATCATAATTCCCGGGGCAAGGACCCTGCGCCCTTTCAGTGCCCCTATGAAAAATCACAACAAAGTGGAGGTATTTAGGAAAGGTTTTCACAGGGTGCAGTGGTACTTACTCCTTGTCCCAGAGGCAATGGAAGTCCTCTAGACTCTCGTCACACACCAGGGCTGTAGCTGTGAGAGTGGCTTCCAAACTCAAGTCCTGAAGGATGAGAAAAAAAAACAGACACACATCTCCATCTCCAAGAAGAGAGGGGGAGAAAAAGCTGCCTCCACGAGACACCAAGGCCTGAATCAGACAGCACCTGGGGAAGAGGCGGCTCAGGAAGGAATTTTTCCCCCATTAACTTACTGCACTGCAGAACTGGAGACTGAAGCGCACAGTCTATTTGTTTTTACCTTTGCTCTCCTGCATGGCAGAGATGCTTAGGAAGAATACCAGAAGGGAAGCTTCTGCCTACAATTTAGATTTCACAGAGCGTTGTTGAGGCGAGCACTTACCAGGCTCTGGAGCTGCGAGACCATGTCTTCATCAGAGCTCTTGTTTAACTTCATCCTGCCCTTTTTCTTTGCTTCCTGCAAGGGCTGGTTCTGGGCTCCCTTTCTCCCCCCCTTCTGGGCAAAGAAATCAGGATTGCAATCCAAGGGGAAGAGAAAAATAAAGAGAAAGGAAATGAAGGGAGCTCGGACAGCATGAAAGCAAAAGTGCCCTTGTCAAATGCCCACCATAAAGCATCCTGGGACCAGAAAAGCCACCCAGACCCTCAGGGGGGGAAAGAGTTAGAAACATCACAACAATGGGGGGGGGGGGGGGGGGGGGGGGTGGGGGGTTTAAGTTACCAAAGTTCTGATGTCTGCCTTGGACTCTTCTGTCCGTTTTTAGAGCTGTTTATCAAAATGGGTTAGTTCTCCACATCCCATGACAGGAGCAAACCTTACTCATAAGCCAAGGTATGCTGGATTCGATTTCAGTCTCAGATTTTCTGCTACTGCTTAATATTTACATTGTGCCAAAGGCAAACTCCATCTGGACCAGGCCAGTGTTTTTATAATTAACAGTCATCTGGTCCACCTTCCTTCCTCTGGCTGATTAAAGCAGAGCCAGTCCATGATATTATTCAAAGTATCTGGTAATAAAAAAGGACCTTCTGCAACTGATCCCTTTGGATAAGGTCTGAGTATCTCTGCTCTGTGACTCTCAGCGTCACACTCAGACTTAGGACCCAATGTAATAAGGTGCACTTAGAGCGCAGTTTTACTTGCAGTCGTGCGCATACTTTGCTCCCAATGTAAGCTTTCCACACAAAACGTGTGCACATAAAACCGTGTGATTTGCTTAGTGCTGCTCTTGCATGGAAGTTCCATGCTAATTATGCTTTGTGCACAAAAGGTGAAATTACTTTTTACCTGATAATTTGTCAGACCAGTCCAGATGAACAGGTTTTACACACCAAGCAGCAAATGGAGACAGATCAACAGGTTCACTGTTGTCACTTCTTATATACATCCATGCTGACAGCCTGCCAATATTCCTCTAACAAGTAAACTGGGGACAGCTTTAATACAATGAAAAAAGAAACTTCTTGTTTTCCTCTTTAACTTTATTTTTTTAACCAGTGGACTTCCAGAAGAAAAAGTAATCAGAAACAATGGAAACAGTTTCTGATTACCAGTAGCAGAGTACATATATATCCATCAAGCTGCCTGTGAAATCATCATCTGCAAGGCATAGAAGGTAAAAGGCAGTAGAAATACCAACAGCATAGGGAGGGTCCTGGAATGGTCGGATTATTCAAGGAAAGGAAATCAGGTAAGTAGTTTCACCTTCCTCTTCATCCAATCAGACCAGTCCAGATGAATAGGATGTACTCAAACTACTCCCTCAGGTAGGATGCTGCCTGAGCCCCTCGTAACACTGCCAAGATAAAGGATAATTCCTCTTGAACCCAGATGGTAATGCTTAGGGAAGGTATGCAAGGAAGACCAAGTTTCAACCATACCTGCTTCAGCAATGGTATACCCGAGTCCACATAAGCTGCTGTGATCACTTCTTTAATCCAGCGCACTACTGTAGCCCTAGAGGCCACTTCATCTTTTCGCATGCCACCAGACATGACAAAAAGATAGTCAGATCTTCTGAAAGCGCTAACAACTGAGATATCTTACAAAATGCCTTGTCACGTCCAAGGGATGAAGAAGTGTGTAATCTTCAGAATCTGTCCATCTGTCTCTTAAACAAATGCAAAGAAAATGACTGATTTGGATGGAAGTCCGAAACTACCTTTAGAAGAAAGAAAGGAACTGCACAAAGTTGGACCCTATCCTTGGTAACCAAAAGGAAAAGCTCCCTACAGGAACCCGCTTGCAACTAACACTTGCCAAGCCGAACAGGTAATGGCCAGAAAAACTATCTTCAAGGTAAGCAGTCTTAAGGAAATAGCTTAAGAGGAGCAAACTATGTTCTCGCTAAGAAGGACAAATCTAAGTTCAGATCCCAAAGGGGAACTAGAATCTGCAGCAAAAGGTCAAATATGCTCAGTGCTTCTCAAGAACCACATGACATTCAGATAAGACAAAATACTACGCTGACATGACCTCTATAGCAAGAGAGGGCTCCCATGTGCAACTTTAAGGTATTATGAGCTAAGCCCTTAGAGAAGCCTTGAATCTTTAATACATCCAAGCTCTGTACCCCGAAGAGCCTCGAATTGTCCTAAATCTACTGAAGTCATGAAACAGAGTACGAGACAATAACTGATATGAAGCCTTTGTCCTATCTTCAGATAGTCGATACCTTTGAGTCTCCTCAGGCCTTGGCCATCTTCCCCAACTCCTCTCCAAACAGAAGCTGACCTTTAAAAGGCAATTTAGCCAAGTAAGTTTTAGATACAGTACCCACTGACCAATTAAGCATCCAGAAAAGTCTTCAAGCCACTACCACAGATGCTACCTCCCTGGCAGAAGAGGCCCAAATCATAGCCAGCATCTGCCAAAAAGGTAGCTCTTGGCTCCAGAGTCTAAGTAGTAAATATTCAAAAGCCAGACAGATAACTGAAGAGTTAGTCTAAAGGGCTTAGCCACAATATGCAGTAAGTTATCCGGTTCAATGCTAGCCGGATAAAGCAGAGTTGCTTACCTGAAACAGATGTTCTAGGACAGTAGGATGTTAGTCCTCACACATGGGCGACATCGGATGGAGCCCAGCATGGAACTTTGATCTCAAAGAATCTAGAGCTTTCAGCATGCCCTACTGAGCATGTGCAGCTGCAGTCATCACCCTGCCCCTAGGCAGAGTCCCTCGGTCCATGATATAGCTCATACATGGAGAAACCAACTCCCAGGGGAGGCGAGAGGGTTTCGTAGGACTAACATCCTGCTGTCCTAGGAGGACACCTGTTTTCTCCTAGGACAAGCAGGATAGTAGTCCTCACATATGGGTATATCCCTAGCTATAGGCTGTCCAAGAAGAACAAAGCGGGAACCTGTACAGTGATAAAGCACTACCTCCCTCCTTTGCCTGAGAGGCAGCCGACCCACCAGGGGTCCAGGTGGGAGAAGCGTTGGTTCTAGAAAGAAAAGCCATAGAAAGACACAAACTCTCTTGCTCAGCAGGGGTGCCTAAGGCAGATGAGTGATGTGAGTGCAAGCAGAAGCAAACTCTGCATCACAGAAAACAGTATGAGCACTGTTCCTGATAAGTAAACTGACAACAGTAGGTATAGAACTTCCTGGAAGAACCCAGAGATGTAGACAATAGAACATTCTTGGACAAAGAGCACAGTTTCCTTTGGTGTTAAAAGGCAACCAAAAAACTGGGACCTGAGAGCCCACCAGAAAGAAATTGCAGTCCACTGACATCCGAAGGACCGAATGTCTCTGCCAAAAAAAAAAGTGCCAGGTGTAGCTGATAGGCATAAAGGGCAGGAAAACCCCAGCAACACTTGGAGAATAAGCAGTAAGCCACGGCAGGGCCTGGGACAGACACTGAGTACCAAAGCATCAGATCTAGCTGATCGCATAGGGGTTTCAGGGGCAAACCCCCAAAACAGACCTGTAGCCCAAAACACCCAAGCAGGGAGATGAGATAGGTACTCTTGGGTGAGCTTCAGGCCTATCAAGAACAAAGTTCATCTATCCTGTCCACAGAATAGCAGGAAGGCCCTTTGGGCAATCTAGAGAAATGAGAAGAGCTAAAGGCAGCATCAGCCAGAGCATGGTGAAAATATATGGGAAACTGTGGTGTATCCTCCCTGCAGGTATACAGAAGATATACCATGAGTGCCTTAGCTTTTCCTTCCCGCCCAACAAGTCAATCGGAGGTCGGAAGGAGCAAAGAACACCAGGAGACAGGCCGGTGGACTGCCAGGGTAAGCACACGAGTTGCCAGATTGTCTATCAACCCCAAGTGAACAATTCACTGGGTTACTCCAGCAGGGAGTAACCCAAGACAGAGCCCTCAGCCTGCTTGGAATAGCAGAAATAGAGAGAGTGAATGCCCCAAGGGAGAAATCCAGATGGCTCCACTAGGAGATGGGAAGCTGAGCAGTCACATGTGCAAACCCTGATAGAACAAGATTTCATTATCAGCTTGGAAACCCGAAGGGCATCACGGCAGGCCCACGGTGATCTTGGAACAGATTTCCAAGCACATGGCTGAGGTATCACTATTCCAGTCAAGAGAGCACATGGCCCAGCAATGGACAACCTTGCATGACCCAGGACTCCTGTCCGCAGCAGGGTGATCCCGAAAAAAGGGGAAGAATAGCTTGCACGCTACCACAAATAAGGGGCAGTGCCTATGTTGCGGGGACACCAAGCCCCCAACTCCCTCAGCCATGGACATGGCAAGAGAATTAAAGACATGTTTGCCCAGTTGATGGACTAAAACTCTCTACACAGAGGAGGGTCCTGTAGGCAAGAATGACTGACAATAGTGATCCCTAAGGAAGACATTCACAGAGTCTGGCAGGTACCAAAGTGATTCCTGAATAGCGGGTCACCGGGGAGCAATACTGGACAGGCTCCCTCGTGGATAGACCTGCTGCATCTTAGAGCGCCCGAGAGAGCGCGCCATCCCTCGACCAATTCTTGGGGCTGGAGCCACTCAGAGCAGCACCATCCCTTCTCCAGAGGCGAAGGAACGAGGGGCACCCCTCAAAAGGATGCCCAGTTGGGAATCCAGAGGGGGACCCAGTCGAATCGCCCCCTTCCAGAGGGGAGAGGGAAGCAGCTGGATCAGGGGCCTCCTGATCCTGAAAGACCTAGCAACTCCCTAGGAGGAGAGCTGAGGCACAATCACTGAGGAGCCAAAGCGACCAACCCATCACAGGCAGCCATGCTCGGAAAGGGGAGATTACCACTGCAATCCCCGGAGGGGCCCCAGCCAAAGACAGTCAAATGACCGCCACTGCTGCTCCCTGGACCTGGCCTCCAAGGAGATGCACAGATTCAAGAATAGAGGCCCCAGTTCAGAGAAAAATATGCCAGGGATGGAGCCCCGGGGGCTTTCCCACAAAAGAGGGAAATGGGACACAGGAGAGATCGAAAGACACCTTCCTCTGCTAGGAAAGGAGAGAACGCCCCAATCACTGTCTATGTCCACTCCCCTCAGAATCTGATCAGGAACACAGTCCTAGGCCAATGCTGTGACTGCAGAATACAGTTTGTTGTAACTGCCTGGCGGGAACACACACACACACACCCCCGGTAGGGCCTCCAATACTGGGATCATCAGCTGAAGGGACAGTATTGAGCTTCTCAGTGCTCCGTAGTGGACCCCATCCAGAAGCCTTGAGGGCACCAGACTGAACTGATGCCCCAGCATACCCAGGTGTGTCGAGTAAATGGCGATCCCTGCGCACAATCCGTACGAGGCTAAATACCCCTGCTACCCAAGGTCTGCAGGGTCATGAAGGGCTTTCAAGATCCCCGGTGGTCGATGGCCTCTGGGGCGACCAGGGTGCTGTTTAGACAGTGCTCAATGGTGAACCCAGTGACTGGTCAGTGGAGCTCGACGTAGTTCAGGTGGTAATGTAAGGCATCAGTGACCCTGCAACTCGATAGCCTTGAGGGCATGAATGATATTAGGGCAGCACTGCATCGTGATGGCATCAAGGTCATGCTCTGCGCTGGTATCTAGGCTGCACACCTCGACAGCAGCGAGGGCCTGCCCCCACTTCAACCTAGACAACCCCGAGGTCAGCCACGCATGCACCTTGAGGGGATAGAGGGCATTTAAGCCACTGCGGGCACCACAGCTTCAAGGCATCAGCAGCATAGACTGTATCGAGTTGAGATGATACTCCACCACCTCGATGCCCAGCCGGTGCAGGAAGACTCTACTTCCAGTGATGCAGACAGCACAGAATGCCTCTATGACATCCCTGCACTTCGATGGCATCAAGGGAGGCCATGTTGCCCAATAGTGGGCCTGGTCCCTGCTGCGGTCCCGACATAGATGCATCGGACTAACTGTGCGCTGGTCACACTGTGCATGTGTTCCCGCGCAGGAAGACAGATTCTCCTCAATCTGTATTTTAGCAGTTATAAAAACATAAGGCTGTCCAGAGAAGTGGGTGGGTCAGCATTGCTAATTCATCCTGCTATGTACGGAAACACTGTTTACGGTAAGCAAACTTGCTTCCCCCCCGTCAATAGCAGGGCTGAATTAGCCATGCTGTCATGGGAGTCCCTAGCTCCCCTGTCACGCCAAATTATAGATCCTGACTTTTTTTTTTTTCTCGTGACTTAACCGGTGGACAGCCAATTTCGAGTTATGTAATTAAAGTATCTAAGAACGCTCGTCCCTGCTTGGCATCCTGAGACATTTGCTGGTCTAAGCAGTAGTGGGACATGAAAGTATGTATAGATGTCGCTGCCTTACAGATGTGAAGGGGTAGAACTTGACGCAACTGGGCCAACGAGTGGAGATTGCTCAAAGTTGATGAGCATTCAGTTTGACGTTCAGTGTCATGTGTTTTTTGTTGTAACAAAATTGAATGCATTGAGCTATCCAGCTAGAAATAGTCCTTTTTGCGCCTGGCAGACCAGGTGCATTTGGGTTAAAGGAGAGGAACAGTTGAGATGGTCTGGAGTACATCTGTGTTCTAGTCTTTTAGTAGGCCGGCGCCCTTTTGCAATCTAGGGTGTGGAGTAATTTCTCCCGTTCATTACAATGTGGTTTTGGAAAGAACGTAGGGAGTTCTATAGACTGGTTGATATGAAAATGCTGAGACCACCTTTGGGAGGAAGGAAAGGTGAGTTCACAGAACTGCCTTGTGGTGGAAGAACTGAAGATAAGGTTTGTAGTGTACCAGTGCTCGACGTTCACTGACTTGGCGTGCTGAAGTCACTGCGACCAAGAATACCACCTTCCATGTGAGGTATTTTATGTAAGAAGAGTCGAACGGTTCGAATGGAGGGAGCATTAGTTGTTCGAGGACTAGGTTAAGAGGGAGTCCTGCATCGGGTGGAGGAGAGCTCCCTGGTTCTGGGATAGCAGTCCGTCCCTGTGGTGTTGATCGAGAGTCGAAGGAGGTACACATACCATGGTTGTCTTGGCCATGCTGGGGAACGGAGGATGAGGTCCACCGCCTCGGCTATGCATTTTTGAAGCGTGCATGTTATCAGTGGAACTGGAGGAAATGCGTATATTAGGCTTCCCGTCCACGGGAGTAAGAAGGCATCTTGAGCTGTTCTGAGGGGACTGGGAAACAGGGAGCAAAACTGAGGTACTTTCCTGTTGTGTTCTGTGGCAAAGAGATCCATGGACGGAGTTCCCCATTGTGCAAAAATATCGGCCACCTGCTGGCGTAGAGACCATTCATGAGGGTGGAATATTTGACTTACCTTGTCCACCCGTTTGTTGGCTATGCCTGGGAGATAGGTGGATTGAGTGACGAGTCATCCAATCCCATATCAGAAGTGCTTCCCTGCAGAGTATCCATGAACCGGACTCTCCTTGTTTGTTTATATATAAAACATGGCCACCTGATTGTCCGTGTATATCATTACTCTTTTCCCTTGCAGTTGTGCACGAAAGGTTTTGAGGGCATAGCGGATCGCTCTGAGCTCAAGGAGGTTGATTTGATAAGATTGTTCGCGAGGTGTCCATAGTCCCTGCATTTGTAGGTGGTTGAGGTGCGCTCCTCATCCCTTGTGGGAAGCGTCTGTTGTGAGTACTATGTTGTGAGTTGGAATTGTAAACAGCGCACCTCTTTGAAGCACCTGCGGTCATAACCACCAATTCAAGTCCACGATCATGTCTGAAGTCAAGTTGATTCTTTGAAACACAGGTTGTGAGTGTTGCATCCACTGTTGCTTTAACCCCCATTGGAGTCGACGAATGTGAAGACGGGTGTTTGGTACCATGTGAATGGCCGCTGCCATATGACCCAATACTGATAATATTTGGCAGGCTGTTGATCTGGCCGTGTAGCGTAGGTGTCTGGTAAGCATTTGAAGCAACAGCCTCCTGTCCTTTGGAAGAAAAGCTATGCTTTTTGTTGTGTCCAATAATGCTCCTATGAACTGAAGTGTTCGAGATGGTTCTAGGCTTTTTTGTAGTTTACAATAAGGCTTAGATTCTGAAGACACGAGATGGTTTGTTGTAGGTGAGCTAGTAGGGTCAGTTGATCTGATGCTACTAGAAGCCAATCGTCTAGGTAGGGAAAAGTTTGGATTCCTAGTTGTCTAAGGTGGGCCACCACCACTGCCATACATTTTGTGAATACCCGTGAGGCTGCTGAGAGGCCGAAGGGAAGTACTTTGTATTGGTAATGTTGTTTCTTGTAATGGAAACAGAGGTATTTCCATGAAGAGGGGTGCATTGGAATATGAGTGTAAGCATCCTTTAGGTCCAGTGAGCACATCCAATCGTTGGGTTGAAGAAGTGGAAGAATTGTTTTTAGGGAGACCATTTTGAACTTCTCCTTGACTAGATATTTGTTGAGGTTGCATAAGTCCAAAATTGGTCTGAGACCTCCTGATTTCTTGGGAATTAAGAAATAAGAGGAATAAAATCCCATATTGCGGAGGTGTGATGGCAAGATCCAATTGCTCGCTGATTTTGTAGAGTTGATATCTCCCCTGCCAACTGAAAGTGATTGGAGTAATTGCCCTGCTGGAAACTAGATGTGGAAGAGTGGGTTTGGAGAGGAAATGCAACTGATATCCTTGAGTGACTATTTCTAGCACCCAGCGGTCAGATGTAATTGTCGACCAAGCTTGGCTGAATGCTGTGATTCTCCCTCCCACAGCCGTGGAGGTTGGTGGCCCTTTGAAATTAAAAAGAGGTTGGTGGCTTTGAAGTCGTAGCAGGTGGTTGACCTTGCTGACGCTATGTGCGTGGTCTCCCTTGACGTTGTTGATTATTTTGTGGTTGTTGTCAAGGTGGTTGTAGATAAGGTTGAGGTCTGTATGATGGATAGGACCTGAAAGAGAGTCTGTGATATGGCGCTCTTCTAGCCAGTGCAAAGTAACAGCAGGAGAAAATTCCATAAGTACTGGAAGTTGGCAAGGCCTGAACCACAACATTTTGTTCCTTTAATTGAGCCACGGTTTCTTGGAGTGGATCTCCAAACAGATTATCACCCCGGCAGGAGAGGTTAGCCAATTTATCATGAATGTCATATAGCACTAACCTTGAGCCATGCTAAATATCTGGCCACTATGGCCAATGCTGAAGCTCTTGAAGACGTCTCAAAGCCTTCATACACCGTTCATAAGAGGTTTCTAATTCCCTCTTCCATGTCTTGCATCAGTTGCAGTGGTTGAGCGGTAGGGTCTGTGTCAGGAAGGAGTCCCTTGAGCTGTTGTAAGGATTCTATATAGAACTGATGTTGGTGTATTCTTGCTCCTAACAGTTGATTGGAAGATCTTTTTTCCAAAATCATCTAGGCAGTGTATTTGAGTGCAACCTGGACTTCTTGGCCCGTTGCATGGCCGACTCTACTACAATCTATGTGTGAGGCAGTTGAGGAGAAGGAATAGAAGGTTAACTGCTGCATTCTGAATTTCATGTTGGCCTTCCTAGAGACTGGGGTAATGGAATATGGTGTCTCCCATGATCTTTCAAGTACTGCATCTAAGATACTCTATGAGATGGCAGAGCTGATGGATCGGATGGGAGGTCAAAGATCTTTAATAGTCCCATCGTTTCTGATCTGGGATCTGGTAGTTTGTGGGCCGCTACATTTAGTACTGAGCCTATCTATAACCTTTGGGTACGTCAGGTCTTCAGGTGGAGAGTATGGTTCTTGGGGACCTTCTGGAGGGTCAGAAGGATACCTGGTAGGATGATTGAACTGAATCAGGCTGAGGCAGTGGAGGTGAGTTGACCGGCCTAGGTGTTGTAGGCTGGGGTGACAGCTGACACACCACTGATGGGTCTTTTCATGGTATAGGCTGTGGGAGTATTAGAGATACATCTGGTGATGGTAGCTGTGGAATTTCCTCAACCGGAGAGGTGGGAATCTGTGTAGGGTTTGTGAATCCCAACTGTAGGGAGAATAAGCAATCTGAGAAAGCAGAGGATAACTGGGCTATTGCCTGTTGAGTGCCTTCCTGTACTTGTGGTTGTACAGGCAATGGAGAAGGCTGGCTGGGTGGAAGTGCAGTCAACAATATGTCAGTACTACCCATATGTGGCTGATTCAATTTGAGGTGCTTCACCAATGGTTCTTGTAATTGAGGTAAAGCAAGTTTATTTTTTGAGACAGAGGAAAGGTCTGAAAAAGCTTTCTCTGAGGAGGGGGAGTATGAAGATACTCTAATCAACTCATCTTCCGAATCTAGAGGTGATTCCAGGCGGTGAATGTCTGACCTATGGAAGGAGGTTCCGAAATCAGAAGGTGGAGTGCATTCTTCTGGTTCGGTAGTAGGCCTAAAAGATAAGTTCAGAGGTTGTAGCACGATGAGAAGAAGTGTGAGCTGGTACCATCTGAAGTGATGGCACTACAGTGGGTCTCTGAGGATTTAGTAATTAAATAACTTGAAGTTCCCGCAGTAGAGTGTTTGGAGTGATGTATCTTCAATTGTTTTACAGGATGCATCGATTGCGTCGCTTGAGCGTTGAAACCTGCGCCAGTATTCGTGGTTGTTTCTGCGAGGACGCATGCGCCGGGGTATGCGTCGGAACTTTTTTTGACCGATGATCTTGAGCTTGCTTCGAGCCGTGCGTCGATGATTGAGTCGAGCGATGCTTCGAAGGGTGATTTGATTGACGCTTTTGAGTCTTCAAAGAATGCATCGATGCATGTTCTTCTGGAGCCTGCGTCGAGCAAGCAGGTTCGGAGCGACTGACGCTCGTAGACGGTAGCGGTGCTTTCTTCGACGCATGTGAGAGCTCGGCAGAGTCTCCTTGATGGTGAGTCGATGTTTTAGAGGACTTTCGCTTCTTAAATTGTTGTGGATCCTTCTGTGAGGTACCTGGTTCCAGTGATGCCGCTCTCCTAAGCAAAGGGACATGCGAGCCTGAGAGAGATGTTTTTAATTTTTCAATTTTTGCCGCTCTCTGGCATTGCGCCTGTGGCGACATTCGACCACAGTGCTGGCATACTGTTTGGTCGTGGTCTAGGCATAGATAGCAGGCCTCATTGTCCATCGGTGATGAACATGATCTTCCCACAAGTGCAAGGCTTGAAACCTGATAGTTGAGGCATAATTTTACTGGATGGTTTTCCTTCCTATCTGACTGGATCGATTATTTTTTTTCTTTTACAAACGAAGCTGAGGAGAGTCGTGGCTCTGCGTGTGTTCCTGCTTGCGGAAAAGACAGACTGAGGAGAATCTGATCAAGGAACCCAGATCAAGGAACTTAATATCTATTAATTTCATAACATATTAGTTGATAATTACCTAGTTAATCTCTATCGCTCTTACTCCTACTTCACTTATTCCTAGCTACACTAGCCCCCAAGTTCAATACCCCTGTTTATTGTAACTTTGTTTTTTCGACCTTATTTATGTTTACTTGGTTTTATTTTTACTTCTGGTTTCCCCTGTTCCATGTAAACCGGCCTGATATGAATCCCATTTAAATAAATAAATAAATAAATAAAATCTGTCTTCCTGTGTGGGAACACAAGCGCAGCCACACAAGCTCTGTATCAGCTTTGAGAAGCTCCGCATCCGACAAGACTGACAGTCCCATGACAGCATGGCTAATTTCGACGGGAAACTTAATGATACAGCCCCAGAAATGAGGCGGCGGCAACTGGGGTACCTCCAACTGAGGAAGAGAAGGAGAGGACGGTATTTAGCCCTGGTATTGAGTTCAGTAGACTATTGTAATTCATTATATGTTGGTCTGCCTAAATATCTTTTGAAAATTCTCCAATTAATACAGAACGATGTGGTGAGAATGATTTGCAGCCTACAGCAAGGTAATGAGATAAAGCCCCATATGAAAAAATTGCAATGGTTGCCAACAGCTCTAGCAATTTAAATTATCCTCTATGCATGGAGCAATCTATGATGAATGCAGATGTCTGTCAGATAGAGTATCTGTGTATTTACTTAATCGCTCTTTGTGATCTCAATCCCAAAAATTACTTGGTGTTCTTTCTAGTAAAGAGTTTAGATTACAGTGTACCTGGCTGAAAGCTTTTTCAATCCATGGTCCTGTTCAGTAGAATAAATTGCCTTTAGATCTATGATAGAGAATGATAAGACTTAGAAATAAATGAAAAATGTTTCTATTTTCACAGGCTTATGCAGATTTGTGACCATTAGTATGTAAAGCTAGATGATGCGACTATTGCATTTTGTTTTATTTTGACTGTATTATCTTAATTCTGTTTGTTTTAATTGTTACCCATCTGTTATATATTGGATTTGCAGACTATAAGATTTTAAAATTAAAAAATAAATAAAAATCTGTTAATAAATCCTCATGGAAACCCCCCCCCCTGGCCTGGACTGCTCAGAGGGAATGTGTGAGTGAGCTGTCACTTCTGGAGCTGCGTTTCCAAATGGAATTTGAAGTGGCCAAGGACCCTGCTCAACAGAGAGGGAAAGCTAGTCTTTCACTCCAGGAGCTCCATGGAAGTTCCTTTTTCAGCCTTCCAGGCCCAAAGTCCACAGAACAGGATGCATATTCACCATCTGCTGAAGACAGAGAATACTGGCAGGCTGGTATCAGCACAGAGGTATATAAGGAATGACATCAGCGAGCCTATTGATATCTGTCTCCATCTGCTGGTTGGCATGCAAAACCCGTTTGTCTAGACTGGATGAAGAGGAACATTGTTTTCTGTACATAAAATCAGTGGGAGTTGCAAGAGAAACCTACACTGTGTATCTTCCTTAAATTCAGCTCCAGCACCTGGGCTTTTGTGGCTGGGCTCTGCTTCCTTTACTCCTGAGCTTTGTAAGGCCCTAACAAAGTCTCCTGCAATAAGATAATATAAAAAAAGCAGACTGATGGTGGATGGGGAGAAAGGGAAGAGGCCTGATCCTTAGAAGGGGAGCCAGGGGAGAAGGGGTGTGATAGGGAAATGATACAGATGGCTGCCCTGGACAATCACTTGCACGCATCACGTTTTAACTTGGGTTTGTGCACACTTTTTTAACTCCTGATGCATTAGCTTGATCCATCGAGAATTAAAATAGTTTTTAGCCCATGGATTAAGAAACTATGTGCTGAATTACTACATCGGGCTGTTAGTTACTAAAGGGGGAAAACAGATTATGCTACTCAAAATGTTTTCTGGCTAGCTGATGTCCTGGGTCAATAGTGATACCTAATGCTTTCCTCCAACTATCTAATGACATGTTATTTAAAGATTACATCACTTTTGCATGCTATTTCCTCTCTTTTTCCATCACCACTCTGCAATAATGAGCAATAAACTTAGATATGAATTGGGAGTCACAGAGCAGACACACATAGGCATCACTCAAAAGAATTATTAAAAGGTTTTTTGTTTTGGTTTTTTTTTTTTTAATCACAGGAGGTGGATTTCAAAACCTCAGCCCTAACTAACTTTTCCCTGTCTTGCCAGCCCAAATATATCTTCAGGTTTTCATACAGCAACTCTAGAATGAACTTGGCAGCCTCAGTGCCCTTGAACATTTGAGCAGAAATCCCTCTTACTCAGTCTGAAGCATTATGAAGTTGTTTTAATATCCTCCATGACTAAAAAGTTCTCTGGAGTGATATTTCTTTTGCACAGTTGATTTGTTTTGTGAGTAACTAGCAACTGTCTAATTCCGGTTAAATAGTAACTGGCACAGCATGACCCTTTCCCCACCCCCTCCTCTGTCTTTCCCTTAAAGTGGCAGTCTCTCTCGCCAGCCCTCGTAATGGAAGCTCTTCTGTACCAGTGCAGAGGAGGTGTTGGTGGCGACATTCTCAGCTGGGAAAGAAGGCGACCGGGAGGATGAGCGGAGGTTTCGTCGGTCCACCTGATCCTGGGGACAGGCCATTTCCAGAGCCTTTAGTCAGGCTGTTGTACTGCAGGACAAGGTGGGCTTTCTGTAAGTGCACAGAAAAAGGCAGCAAGTAGGAGGAGAAGGGGATGAGAACAGGTTGGCAAACGAGAGTCAGACAGAAAAAAAAAAAAAAAAGGGCATTGTAATAACTTTAAAAAATAACATAAAAAAGTCAAGCCTCCTAACCAGCACTAGGGACAGACGTCGGAAGTGGAAGAGATCAGCATAAAGAAGAAAAAATGAAATTAAACTTTCAGCTACTCCTCCTGCCAACCAGCCATTAATCTACTCCCACCTCCAAAACTAACAGGCCGATACAGAATGGTGCGCTCAGCCAAATGTGCCATTTAGCACCTGATTGGCCGCACATTTTTTACACACATCTATTACCCCTTATACTATAAGGGGTTTAGCGCGCAGAAAAACACACAGTCAACCCCCCCACCCCCGAAAACTAAAAGCGCTCATCACATGCAAATGCATGTTGATGAGGCTATTAGTTAGTCGGCCGGGATACTGAAAGTAAAATATGCAGCCAAGCCACACATTTTATTCTCAGAAATTAACGCCTGCCCAAGGGCAGGCATTAAATTCTGAGCAACACAGAAAAGTGTAGGGAAAAGCAGTATTCTGCTTTTCTATACTCCCTCTAACTTAATATCCTAGCAATATTAAGTTGGAAGAACCAAAAATTTTTTAAAATCTGCCTGCTGTTCCGTGGGTTAGAAAAACCTTCGCTCAATTTTACCAGCTTCTGTTTTCCTAACCCATAGCTGTCAGCAGGTTTGGAAACAGACACCAGTAAAATAGAGCATCTGTTGTCAGGTCCCGCTTACAGCCACCTCTTCGCTAATAAGGAGAGCCAGGTAGACAGCCATCCAGGAACCTGTTTCCTGGAGCGGAGGCTTTTCTTGTTAACCCATCCTGGTGTATTCTGCTACCAGCAGTGAAGATTTCCTAGGAAAGAAGCAGGAACTACAAGTCCCACTATACACCAAGTGTTAAGAGTCAAAAAACATGACTAACCAAAATTCTGAATCCAGAAAGCCAGTTGTCTAGAGACACTGGGATATCTGTTTGTCATATAAAGTATTGTGTACAATGTAACCTATAAAGGCACTGCATACATCTCTTACTGTATAAGCACCAAGTAGTCCTGGGGGAATTCTTCGCTACCGCAGAATTGCCATTTTCTGTGCAGAAAATGGCAGAGGAGACCCCGGCATGCTGCAGAGCACACGGAGATGAAGGCCCGTTGAGAGTGAGTGTGAGTGTGTGTGGAGAGGGGGCAGTGAGAAAGGAGAGGGATGCTTGAGTATGGGTGCCAGAGAGGGAGCCTATATGAGGAGATTATGAAGGAGTGTGTGTATGTGAGGGTGCTAGCCTGTGTGAAGGGATTGTGTATGTGTGAGACAGAGCCTGTGTGAAGGGGTGCATGAGAGAGAGACATAGGTAGCTGTGTGAGGATGTATGCGTGAGAGAGAAAGGGAGCTTGTGTGGGTGTGAATGCAAGAGTGTGTGTGTGTGCACGAGAGTGAGGGAGCCTGTATGTGGGTGTGTATATGTACTAGAGAGAGAGAGGGAGCATGTGTGTGTGCGCGAGAGAGTGAGGGAGCCTGTGTGAGGGGCAGATCTGAGAACAGGTTCAAACTCTGGGACTGGCGATAGAGTGGAGGGGAGAGAGATTGGCAGATAGAGGAGTTGGGGCCTGAGAGGGCAAAGTGGCCAGGGGAGTAGGGCGAGCAAGTGGAAGGGACACTTACAATGAATTTCTAGGGAAATTCTACACCTCTAAGTAAGAACTTTTTTTTCTGTACTAATTTAAAATGTAGTTACTTAAAGACTATCATGTAAATTGTGTTATTTTGACTAATATAAAGTTTACAGAATTTTGCAAAATTTTAAGTTTTTGTGCACAGAATTCCCCCGGAAGTAGCACCAAGTATCCATCTTACAGAATGAGAGCAATTTTCAAAAACCATTTACCCAGATAAATAGGCTACTTGAAAATTGCCCTTTTCCCCCAGATAAAAGTACATACAGGGATCAAAAACAAACCTACTTTTACCTGTGAGAAAAGTAGATAGGATCACAGGCAGGCTACAACATGTATAGTTTTATAATTTCAAAACTATGCATATTTTTCAGGGAAAGATATCTGCAGAAAAAGCAGATAAAAATTCCTATTTATAAATTTGACTTCCTGCTACAAAAAGATTCTAGAGCAAGTTACAACAAAACAGACTTTGACATAGTGAACAATTAACTCCATCCCCCTCTGACCAAACACCCAGTCTTCCCCTCCACATATTAAACCCTTCCCATCTTCTCCCTACCCATTTGCTTCCAACTACCCCCCACAAATCCCATCAGAACCCCATAACATTCACATCACTTTCCCTTTTCAACTATTACCCATAGCCCTTTTCTTCCCCTGACCTCCTCTACTTCCTTCTATAAAAAAAACTTAAGCCAGGTTTTGACCTTTTGCAAAATGTCAATTTAATTTCAAAAGCAATAAGTAGACAAACAAGCTGCCCCACATATAAATATGCAGCCAAAGCAATATATAGACTGCTTTTTGATGTTTTCTGACAAATGTAGTCAGAGGCTGCTTGTCTTGATAACCATGGCATCTACTATACTGCTTTTAACCACCTGAGATAGCTAGGCAGCCATCTGCTTAGTTGGGAGTCCAAATAAGAGGCACAACAAACGACATCTGTCAGTTGCAAGCCATGACTTAAAATTGAGGGGGGGGGGAGATGGTCAACTCCCTCCGTAGGTACTTTTCTTCTGGCAATTTACAAACGAATTACATTTGTACTTTCCCTTTCAGAACTGGTGCAAAATCCACAGAGGAAAGTACCCATAGACTTTGCACGTATCTACATAGTTTTGAAAACTGCCCCTATAAAACCATCAAGAATACCTCTAATCAAATAAGTGTCTTATTAACGGGAAGCTTTGAAAATGTCAGGGACATGATTCTGAACAAGGTTTGTTTTTTTTAATTGGATCCATTCGTATGCAATTTTCCAGAAACTAGGCTAGATTAGATTCAGGTGGAATCTAGTGTTAACAGGATAATCATTCAAATACGTCAAATGTCAAACAGTTTCAAATTCCTAATAATGGCAGAGCATTAAATCACCTCCCTGGAATACTTCACAGGTTCTCAAAACGTTACCACCTCATCCAGGTCAATCTGGAAAGGCTGAATCAGTCCTGATTTTGCCCCACTGCACGTACGGAACCGTAGTTCTTCGTTTCCTCAAGAAAGATATAGAACTGCGTCCTCATGCAATGCACCGAGGTAGCGTCAGGACTGGATCAGCCTCTCCAAAGTTGACCTAAGTGAGGCTCTGGTTCCGTATCACAGCCCAAATGGGATCGTCCTCAAGTCACGGTTGTCAAGCCTTACACATTTGGTCTTAACCCAAAAAAAAAAAAAGAGAGGCCGAATACCCTTCTTAGCTTATAACAGTGACGCCTGAGATACCAAAACCCTTCCCGGACCATAACTGAAACAGTAAAGGTTACCAAAGCCGTCCGTAAGAAAAAGCATCTCATCTAATAATAAGTCTCTATAACACGACACGTTCATGCACACAATATACCCTGCGAAATCCAGCCGCTCCCTGCAGCGACGTCACTTCCGTGAGCGGCAATACCGCGTCTTGAAAAGGGCCCGCTGAGTACAAGCAAACGAAGCAGCCCCGCCGCTGCTGCCTTTTCATTCACTGCAGGTCACGGTCACTAATCATTTACTACTTCGCTTTCAGAGCGCTCACAGGAAGACAAGAGCTTTCCCACTGTGGTCGCGGCGACGGGCCACATCGGGTCACGTTAACACGTCACTCACCATGCGACGTCACGGCGTCGTCCCCCTGTACTTCCTCCCTGCTCCCCAAACCCCGTGCTGATGCCACCCGTGCGAACGCCACTGGCGTGGGGCGCGCGCCTATCCACGGCCCCAATCCTCCCGTGGATGATTTGCGCGCGCAGCGGGAGCGTCACTGAATTCCCACGCAACTAGAGCCGGGACTACAAGCCCCACAAAGTACCGGAGGCGACCGTCATTCAGTATAAATAAAATGTATAAATAAATCACATAAGTTATTTATTGAAAAAATGTCAAGCTATAACATATTAATCCGGGGCGGATTTGCCAGTAGGTAGGGTAGGGAAGGACCTCCTCAGCTGGCTTCAGTCTGAAGTCTGAGCCCTATGGGGCCCCATACGGTAGGTAGATTCCCACCAGCACCGTGTGTTCAGAGTTCAAATTGAAGCCCATCTAAAAACCCACCCGTTTTAGACTGCTTTTAAATCTTAAGCCTGTTGATTCGCCTTTCGGACTCATTACCTAATTTTAACATTTGTCTGTTGACCCATCTGGTTGTCTTGATTATACTGTAAACTCTATTGAGCAGAGAATGCCTGGTGTGTTGTTTGTACAGCACTGCCTACATCGAGTACCGCTCTAGAAATGTTAAGTAGTAATAGTAGAAACCAGCAGCGGAGGAAGCAGATACAGGTAAGAAATCTTGCTTTCCTCTAGTTACTAGTCACAGGTGGACACCATGTGAGTCACCTTGGATGAAAGTGGTTCAAAAAACTTGGAATTTGACTGTTAGGAGTTTGTCAGTTTCAGTAGAATCTAGTTAAGACTATACTCAATGAATTCATGAATATCTTCGCAGACAGATTAATCAAGCATCAGAACGTTTCACATGCAGTTGGATTTTCAGTGATGCCAATCAGAATGAAAGCATGCAACTTTCCATTAGCACTAAGGCTGATTGCACAATGTTTTAGAGCCTATCACAGGCTCAAAGTGGGCAGCACACCTGTCATTTCTGTGAAGAAACCAGATGGAGACATATGCATCTGTGACTCTTACAAGGTCATAATTAATATGGTCTCAAGTCAAATACATTTCTGTGTGTACTTCACTCTGTGACCTAAACACTGCTTACCCCCCTTTCCAGGAATGCCCTAAAACATATGCACATTGTGAACCCATACATTTTAGTTGTTCTGAAAAAGGCAATTTTTAGACAGGTCAATTTACCCTGGTTAAATTGCTTTTGAGACTGGTAAATGGCTTTGAAAGTTGTCCTGGACATATGCATGTAAATACAGCTTTAAGATATTTATCATACAAACATTACCATTAGAAAGCAGCAAGTGTCATCGGTATTTATAGACATATTATTAAAAAAAAATACTGTAAACGTCAACATAACTCAAGAACACAAAGATATACAGACATATACTGTGCATCATTTATTTTATTTACAATAATTTGTATTCTGCCTATTACCAGATTCTGTTCTAGGTGTGACAGAAAAACAAATCAAATGCAAGTCTATGCACATAAAAATGGAGGAGATCAATGAAAGACCACCCATGAGACCACCACATCTCTGCATTTAAGTTGTTGCTTTCAACTTTCATCAAGATAACTCCAGATCTGACTTTACACATCAGCTGCGTTCATGATGAGATTTTCTGAGCAGGCTGTTTTTGAAACCATCATCATACCTAATTAGTTCACAAAAATTATTTTGTTCTCCATTGATACTCTTGTCCACCAATCAGGAGAAGCCTTGGTGTGATCTTATTTGATTATCTCAAGGTAGCAAAACATTTTGACAAGGCGGTGGCAGGAGCTGGAGGAATGCTGAGATGCAACAAGCAGGGGTGTGGCCTGCTTGTTGCAGCGGTTGCTACCCCTAATTGAGCTGGATGTTCACTTGGATGCAGATCCGGCGCTGCTCTCTACATTGGTGGTGGGGTGGAGGGGAATTAGGGCTGGAGGGTACTGGAAGCCAATAGTAACAGGTGGGTGAGAGAAAAAGATTTAAAAAAAAAAAAAAAAGATAAAGTGCGTAGCTTGCTGGGCAGACTGGATGGGCTGTTCGGTCTTCTTCTGCCGTCATTTCTATATGTTTCATAGGGAAAGAACCAGTAGAAAATAAAAAGATGATGTTTGATGAGACCTCTTCTGAAGTACTGTGTCCAGTTCTGAAGACTGTACCTTTTGAATTGAGAAGACTAGATGAGCTTTACAGTCCTTAATCTGCTGACAGATTCTATGTTTCTATAATCAAGGTAGAGGCAGTCCAGAAATAAACTATGAAAAGCGCTATGAAATAAGACTTAAAGATCTAAATATGTATACCCTAGAGGAAAGAAAAGAGAAATGAAATATGATAGAGACATTCGCAGTACTTAAGAAGAAATTTTTTTCCAGTGAATAGGATGTTTTAGAAAAAGCGGTCAATTGGGTAGACGCAGAGTAACATCAGAAAATATTATTTCTCAGAGAGCTTGGTAGAAGCATGGAACAGCTTTCTAGTTTCCCAAACCAGTCCTGGTGACCCCACAGCTAGTCAGGTTTTCAGAATATGAAAGATGACTATGCATGACATAAATGTGCTTCCGCTTCACCCTGCAAACTAGTCCAGATAAGTGGGATTTTGCTCGCTCACCAGTAGGTGGAGGCAGAGAACGTCTTCCTTTTTTCTGATGTCAGCCTATATATTGTGGGATACCAGGATATATACATGGGAATGCAGAAAAGTGCATTCAGTGGAACACACAGTTTTACCTGCAGTTGTGCACACATTTTCTGCAGGTAAACCTTACTGCCAATGCAGTAAGGAGTTTTACCTGCAGAAAATGTTCAGATAAAACTGTGCGTTGGTCTTAGCACCCTTGCATGGAAATTGTATACAAATGAGTGCATTAGCTATTCCTTTCCAATGCAGAGAGCTGGGCTGAAATAGCTCCCATTTTCTTAGTGTCCACTCAGATGAATCCAAGACAAGTGGTTATGCACCTTTACCAGCAGATGGAAACAGAGCAAACTGACATCATAGTTTGCTCTCAATTTAAAACTCAGTTACACGCTACATTGTGCATACTATAACTGTCACATGCTATATTGTACATATTGTATATATAGTATCTTTTAAGAGGCCCCCTAGCCTAGTTCTAATTTTGAACTTTGCAACTTTTGTTCTATGTTTACCCATTAATGTTTAATGTTACAATGTATAAATGGTAAGACACCCCTGTCATACTATTACAACTGTTATAATGTGAACCGATGTGATGTACTCCAACGAATGTCAGTATATAAAAGCAAATAAAAAAATAAAATAAATAAATATACCCCTGCAGTGACATCAGCCTGCCAGTATTCTCCATCTCCAGCAGATGGTGGACGTGCATCTCCCTACTGGGGATTGCTTCGATTTAAAAAAAAAAAAAAAAAAAGGAGAAATAAGAAAAATACATTTTCCCCGCTCTCCTGCAGTGATACCAAAAGGTCCCTCCCCCAGCTTCTGTAGGCTAGGCCCCACTCTGAGGCTTTTTCACTGCGCGCCGCATGGTAGGTCTCAACAGCTTTCTCGTGATTTCTTTTCGTTGCCCTCCATAGGATTGTCGTCAGTGTGTGCATCCAAGTTGTGCGACCAGTGTTTGGACACCTAGGCAGGTCTAGTAGTCTGCATCCAAGTTAAGCGGCATCTCAAGTGGCCGTCCACATACTTGTGCGCACATGTTGAGCATTGTTGTTTGCGTTATATTTTTGTGGCGCTTAAGCCTTGGGCACCTAGGCATTGGGACGCCAAGGTGCGAGATGCCTAAGTGTTGGCCGCCTAATTTTTGGATGCCTGGGTTGGCCACCTAGAATTATTGGACACCAAAAAAAAAACCAAAACCCAGAGCTACATGCATGCTTCCAGCCACGATCAACATGCTGCCAGTCTAATGGAACCTATATCTAAGAAACCTAAGTGCCTCTCTCTTTGCACTACCTGTCATTCGGGCATCTCATCCAGGAGTGCCCGCTGACTTGTGCCAGCGCTGTTTGGAGGCTCAGAGAAAATTATCTTCCTTTGATTTCACTAAGCCTGGTTCTTCCCAGTCGGATGTGGGTCTGGGTAAACTTTTCAGGTGGGCCACTTGATTTTGAAACTCGGAACTCCCCTAACTGGATCTTCAACAAGGGAAGGCAGCTCAGTGAGTATGCCTCAGGTAGCTCCTGGTCTGGATACTTCTACATTTTCATAGATAGAATTTTTCCAGGGATTGTAATCCTTTCTACAGGTGCAGTCCTTAGCTCCATCCATTGCTCCCAGGTCAGAGTCACAGGTGCAAACCTTGCCTGGATCTACTGGTAAGCACTGGAGTACTCCTAGAGTGGAAGCGGGACTACTCAATAGAGATCTAGATGGCACGGATGATGATGCCAATCCAGAATCTCTTGAGAATGGTGAAATTGCTCCATGATTAGAACCATCTAGGTCTATGCTATGGTTCTTCATAGAGATTAACTGCTGGCCCTGATTTCCCAGACCTTGAAAATGCTTTGGAGTCCCAGGGGAAGAGTCCATGTCTGAGCCAAAGAAAAATCCCATTTTGGTTTATCTGTGTAAAGCCTCTTGTTTTTTTCCCGGTCATGAAGACCATTTAAGAACTGATTGATCTTGAGTGGCGTCCCAGAGGTTAGTTTCAAAGGAGGTCGGGTTTTGGAAGGCCTGTACCTGCTGGATCCAGTGGCGAGAGAGTGTTTACATTTTCCGAAGGTGGATGCACTTGTATGTGCAGTCTCCAAGCGGACAACTATCCCTGTGGAGCGAGGAGTGGCCATGAAGGATGTACATAAGAGGATTGAAGCTATCCTTATCAGGCATTTGAAGCAGTGGCAATGAGTTTGCAAATAGTTTCTTGTTGTTCCCTGGTGGCTCACTCTTGTTTACTTCTCTCCCAAGAGATTGATGTTTCTGGGGTGAATTCCAGGGCAGTTACGGAGCCAGCAGCCACCTTCTTGTCAGATGCAGGCTGCAATTTGGTCCACACCTTAGCTATAGGGGTGGCTTCGGTAATAGCGGCCAGGTGTCAGTTATGGCTGAGAAATTGGTCGTCCGATGCAACCTCCAAGGCTAACCTCACAAAATTGCCCTTTAAAGGCTCACTTTTGTTTGGGAACGAGTTGGAGAAACTGGCCAGTAAGTGGGGCGAATCACCGGTTCCTCAATTACTGGAGGATAAGAAGCAGATGCCATGCTCCTTTAGCATAAGAGCCATGCTAAGGGATTCAAGTGGTTTCGACCCTATGGAGGAACAACCTTTCAGAAGACTCAACCTTTTGGAAGGTCTCAGTCCTTTCGTCCCAGACAGCCCAGAAGGGGCGCAGGCTCGATAGTGGATTCTCCCGAGCCTCCCAATGAAGGTTTGCCAACCCATCCCCAGGAGCAGGAGATAGAAGAGAGAGAGAGACATTCCCCTATGAGAGATGGGTCGAGATCACATTGGATCAATGAGTCCCGAAGGTGATAGAAGGATATGCGCTGGAGTTTCACAGTATTCCTCGGGGCGTGTTCATGGTCTGTCCCTGCAATCCCCGCAGAAGAAGTAGGCAGTAGAGGATACATTGGCAAGGCTCCTCAATCTGAGGGCTGTGATTCCAGTGCCCACATCTCAAGGAAATACAGAGCGATATTCAATTTATTTCATTGTGCCCAAGAAAGACTTTTGGCAAGTCTTGTGGGGGTCAGGAGGCCCCCCCAAGCTGGCCAAAAGTTCCTGGGGGTCCAGCGGGGGTCAAGGAGCGATTTCTTGCCGTGAATCGTTTTCCGTACGGAAAATGGCGCCGGCAGGAGATCGACTGCAGGAGGTCGTTCAGCGAGGTCCGGACCTCTCGAGTGGGGTTTCCCAGATATCCTTAATGAATATGGGGGGCATGCTTGGCGGGAGTGGAAGGTGCCAAGCACAATAACCATTGGTTTAAGTGATACGTTACTCACTGTTCTTCCGATGTTATCTTGTATGCATTGCATTATTCCTTATTATTATTTTTCTAATGATTTCTTATAAAACTGTTGCACGATGAATCAATATATAAGGAAGATTCAATACAAATTAAAATTTAAAGAACTCACATCTTTGACTCTTTACCTATCTCTTACATTTTTTTCCTCTTCATATCCTCATTGTTCATATGTTATTTTAAAATGCTTTATATTTGAATAAGTAAAATTGGTGAAAGTCTTCTGTGCACAAAGCAAGTGCGGGATCTGGAGGTCGTTATATCTGATCTTTAGGTGGCCAAACAGGTAGCTAAGGCAACAAAACCCAGAACGTGCTTGGGTGCATAGGGAGAGGAATAGCTAGCAGGGAAAAAAGGAGGCAATATTGCCTCTGTGTAAGTCTCTGGTGAGATCTCATTTGCAATATCGTGTTCAATTCTGGAGCCTGCGCCTTCAAAAGGATATAAACAGAATAGAGTCGGTCCAGATGACAGCTATGAAAATGGTCAGCAGTCCTCCTAGTAAAGCATATGGTAACAGATTTAAAGATCTAAACATGTATAACCTGAAGGAAACGGAAGATATAATAAAGACATTTAAATACCTCCGAGGAATAAATGAACAGGAGGTCGACCTCTTTCAACAGACAATAGGCTTTGGAATGAGGGGTCATGGGATGAGAATGAAGGGGAGGAGGGTAGACTGAAAAGTAATCTAACAAATATTTTTTTTGCAGAAAGGGTGGTGGAGGCATGAAGCAGCCTCCTTGTGGAGATGGTGGAGACAAGGGCAGTATCAGAATTCAAGAGAGCACGGGGCGATCCATAGAGAATCTCTGGGGAGAGGAAGAGACTATAAAGCTGAGCAGGTGTTGTGTACGGTTCATATGGTCTTTGCCATCACTTTCTCTGTTTCTGTGTTTTATAATGTTCAGAATGAGTCTCCACACACAGGTAAATTCCCTGAAGGGAGAGTACATTAATACATTTCTGACTGGAGTTTGAGATTTATGCAGCCTCTATCAGGTCACTGCAGGATGAGCTAGGGATGTTGTCCGAATTATATACAAGTAAATTATAGGTTGCATTGCAGTGGTGAAGGACTGGTGTTTGTTTCCAAAGCTGTAAAGAGTTACAGAGTTAAGGATGGGATGGGAGGAAGGTGGTGTGTACTTACAAGAGTAAACCAGGTCCTTACGTCCAACAGCTCGGGATTCCTCAGGAATGGCAGCACACTTTCCCACAGCCAAATTCCTTCTTCTCTCTCTCTCTCTCTCTCTCTCTCTCTCTCTCTCTCTCTCAGCAGCTCTGGCTCCAGGTCACACTGGCCTTTGTCTCACTTCCCTCTGTGAAAGTCGGGCTGCTAAGCTCCTTTTATACAGCTATGATTACAGATTTCTTACACCTAGCCAAACCTGCCAGACCCGCCCTCTTCCCAGAGCTCTGCTCCAGGGATCCATTATTACTGCCACTTACGTAGTCTGGCTTCTGCCCCATATTCAGAAGCCGGTTCCTCTCAGGACCTGGTCTTATGTATATTTATTAACCATGCACACACACTGGTTTTCCTCTTACAAAACTGGTTGTGCAATAAACAACAGAGGGTGGTGGTAAATATAGAGGTCATGCCAAGCAAAGGGCGAGGGGGTTAGCAATAGAAGTGCCTCTGGGATCAGTCCCAGACCTGCCAATCAGTGGGAGCCTCCTTCTTCAGCAGGTCATCCCCTGCGCTCCCACTGAGGCAGCCTAAACTCCCACCCAGTGGCTTATTCCACTGGGCCAGTCAGCTGAGGTGGTGGCAGAGAGGGCCATAGGATGTGAGAATTAAGGCAGATCGATTCAGCAGCAGCAATGTTTCCTGACTCGACCTGCTCCTTAAAGGGGCAGGGGTTTATGGGCTGGCAGCATTTGAATTGCTGCCGATCTATGAGCCCCTGTGCTTTCAAAGGTTTGGACTTGGACGGGACATGCTGCTGCCGTTTTTTTGTGGATAGGAGGACGAGCAGGCCAGAAGCCAAAGGCCCAGCAGAGTAAGGTAAGGAAGGCAGGCAGACAAGAGGGAGGGTGACGGATCTTTTGTAGGGATGAGTTGCTCCAGGAGGGGCAGGGAGGGTTAGAGATGAATTGCTTTGGGGGGGGGGGGGGGATGAGGCATGAGATGCTCCAGGATGGAGGTAGGATGGTGAGGGTTGGGGAGGATGAAGGATGAGTTGCTCTAGGACAGGGCTTTCCAAACCTGTCCTGGGGACCCCACAGCCAGTTGGGTTTTCAAGATATCCACAATGAATATGCACGAGAGAGATTTGCATATAATGGAGGTAATGTATAGAAATCTCTCTCGTGCATATTCATTGTGGATATTCTGGAAACCTGTCCTGTTTGTGGCTCTCAAGGACCGGAGATGGCCATCCCTGCTCTATGGTGTGTGTGTGTGTGTGTGTGTGTGTGTGTGTGTGTGTGAGAGAGAGTTGTTGGAGAGGAACGGGGTATCAATTGCTCGTATGTGTGAGAGAGAGTTGCTGGGGGATAGGAAGGTGTGAGTTGTTCCAGTGTGTGTGCGTGTTGCTAGGGGGAAGAAGGATGTGAGTTGCCTCAGGGTGGGTGGGTGTGCATGAGTTCCTGGGAGAAGGGGATGTCAGTTGCTCCAGTGTGTGTGTGTGTGTGAGTTAACAGTTGCTGTATGTGGTGTTTTTTTTTCTGGAATGACTGTGGAGGGTAATTGCAGTGGGTATGTGCGCTGAAAATCTCCCACTTAAATATTGCTCCCGATTGGCAGCTCTGCAATCCTGGAACCAGTTCTCTTCGGTATTTTCATAAGTGATCTTGCAGAAGGGTTAGTAGGGAAGATTTGTCCTTTTGCAGATGACACTAAGATCTGCAAGAGAGTGGATAGTCCAAATGGTTTAGGAAAGCTAAAAAGAGTAACCAGGTTTTTGGCAACTAAGATTTAGGGGGTAATTTTCTAACTGGCTGCGTGCATAGTTGCAAAGTCCAAAGATACTTTTTAACCACAGACTTCGCTCCAGTTTTCAAAGTGAAAGCACCCATGTGCTTTCACGTTGAAAATTATCCAAGGAAAACTACCCGCACCCATTTGCACCTGCTGATTTGTGCAGGTAATTTTGTAATTTTGATGAGAAACTTAAGTACGTGCTTAGGTGCAAGCCCCACCCCCAGGACCGCCTCTCCTCACTGTGGATAGGGTTGCACGTGTAGCGGCAGTAGGCGCGTAATCTTACCCTTGCACAGGGAGGGCAACTGGCTAAAAGCGCACCCTCCCTATGTGAAACAAATTTAGAGTCATGCATTTGGCGCAGTAACTCAAGGAGAAGGAAGGTGCAGATAACAGAGATGAGACAAAGCCAGGGGTATGATCCAAGCTTCTTTCAATGGCAGGGAGGGGGAAGATGGCTTGGATTTCACCAAAAACAAATGAACCTACAACTATTATGTGGTTTACCTCCAGTGCAGCATCTGGAGTACTTTTCCTCTCTCGGTGCTATCTGCTGGCAGGAAGAGTTTATCTGCCTTCAGATGGACTAGAAGAGGAAAGGCTGCAGCTCGTCCACCTGCTGTGGGCCTCCAATTCACCCCCTCCGTCTATGGCTTGAGTCCCTGGCTGCCTCAGTGTGCCCTGCCCCAAAGTTTGTATCTCCCCTCCCTCCCGGTAGCTTCTGTTGATCCCCTCCATACCTCTAGGGTCTCACCCTTTCTTCGCACATCCTCTGACACCTAGCAGGGCTTAAACCCATGGCCCCGTAGGCGTCCCTTCTGCACCTGCACTTGTGCCCTCTGCAGGCAACCTCCCACCCAACTGGAGCTCCGCTTGTATTGGGTAAGGACGCTGCCCACAAAGCGCACGGATGCCCATCCACGCCCATACGGGAGCGTGAGCAAACACGCGCTGGAATTCTAAATCGTGCGAGCATTTAGGCGCGTACGATTTAACATACACGTGGTTCGCGTAACTATGCTCCTAATTTTAAGTGGTTACTTGAGCAAACATATTTCACATATCTGCCCATAGGACTTTGCCGGCTTTAACGTGCGTACGTAATTGGATTTTAAAACCAATGCATGAGGGAGATTCCCAGTTTTTCCAATTAGTCCACCGGCTTTGCCCAGTCTCCCTCGAGGTCATCCTACACTCCCCGCAATTGAACCAGACGCCTCGAGTAAGCCCCAAAAATCAAGACCTGCAGACTTACTCCTCATCAGGAGCAGCAGTAAAGTTACGCGGATAACAAACTAGTGCGTACTGCAGCCTCCGGTTTCAAAATACAGAGTTATGCGCATTACTCTTGGCCCCGCCTTGTATCGTCCATGCCCTGCCCCCCCCCCCCCCCAACTCCACCCCTGTTCTGGCTCTTTTTGATTTAGGCGTGCATATACATACGTAATTTCCAGCTTTTAAAATATGCATCTCTCACATGTGACCCAGATACAGATATGGGCTTTTTAGCGTGAGCAACACTTTTAAAATTCAGTCCTGTGCGTTTTTCTGGGGACCCTGTGACTCTATAAACTTGGGGGGTCCCACATTTCCCAGAGAAGAACTCACAGACATGCATGCAAAACACCAGGATCACCCAGCTTCTCACCTACCTGGGATTTCAAGTCCATCTCAAACACAATGGTAAAATAAAACTGAGTTTATTATTAGCGCCCCCCCCCCCCCCCCCATATGCCACAAAAGTGTATAGAAGGTAACAGTGCTAACAGGTTTTATGTTGAGACAGAGGTTTTCCCCTTATGGAAACCCTGAATGGTCTCAAACAGTGTGCAACACCTCCAAACAGAGAGGAGAGTCAATGGTTATTACCCCACAAGTTAATCACAGAGTCAAAATAAGGGGAACAATCATTCGTTATAAAGCAAGAGCAGCCAATATGAGAAACTTTCATACGAAAACTGAGAGAAAGGTGTCGGCAAGCCTGACGGTGTATCTGCAAAATGGAAGCGGATCACCCGGACAACTCGATTTTTTGACCAATTTTTTAGTTTGCAAATAAAAATTGTAACAATGGACAACAGCCTTGATCAGTGTGTAGATGAAAAAAAGAAAATGTTTAGAATGTCTGATGCTATACAACAGTCGCTATCAATTTATTGTGAAAAGCCCAACATGGCCGATGTTTCACAAACAAATGCTTCGTCGGTGGTATAATAATTAACAATGTTGAGACACTGAGTCTTTACACTCTGAATGGCAACAGTCCTATGTTCTTTAAATGGTTATTATGCTAAGGTGGATAATCGAGTTGTCCGGGTGATCCGCTTCCATTTTGCAGATACACCGTCAGGCTTGCCGACACCTTTCTCTCAGTTTTCGTATGAAAGTTTCTCATATTGGCTGCTCTTGCTTTATAACAAATGATTGTTCCCCTTGTTTTGACTCTTAAACAGTGTGTAACAATCTTCTGGAAATGCTCAGGATGCTTAGAGGGCAAGAGGATAACATGGAGCCAGTGTAAGAATGTTCCGGGGCTCTGGGTCATCTGCTGGTCAGAGGGTGTTACCTGCCCTTCTTGACTGACAAGCGGGTACATCCCTTAGGGGCTCCATCACTGAGGAGAAGTGATAAAAACCCTGACTCTACTGAGACTGGGGCAGCTTCAGATTGCAAGGGAAAGAGACCCGTTGGAGCTGTGATCTTCTCCCAGGATTACAGAAGGGAATAGCAGGACTGGGGCAGGGAATTTTTTTTTTCTAAAAAAAAAAAAAAATCTCCAGAGGCCTGAAGAGAAGAAGCAGAGGGTTGCAATACAGGCTGGAAGTTTAAAAAATAAATCCTGTGCTTAACTGAGGCAAGAACTTCTCTGGACCAGGAAGCCAAACTGTGCCAGAGGGAAATTGCTTTGGGTCTCAGAGAATCCTGCTGCTGCACCAAAAGGATTTTAACTTGAACAGGACAGTTTTGAGAGTAACGATTTGGCTAACTGAGGAAAATAAAGGGAGGACCAGGCTAGGTTTATTTAAAAGACTGATGAAAGAAAAGAAACAAATTAACCAGAGACACCGTTGCTGTAAGAAGGAACTGTTACTAAAGGAGGTGATAAAGAGAAGAGAGATTTTCTGGAACTGTGATTCTGTTTAATTTCTGCATCTGCTTGAGTTGTCATTATGTTTGACTCTGAAAATTCTACAGTAAACTATTTATTTTTTGGAGCACAACTTGAGTCTGGAGAGTGATTCGTTTGTGTGGAGTGTTCTCAGTCTGGTACTGGCCCTGTAGGTTATCCTGCCCCCCAGCTCACGGCCCTGGAGATTTGATCCCCTACCTTGTGATAATAACCCTAATTCTCCCCGAGGCTGGAAAGGTGACCCCAGGTGTACAAGGGATTACATTAACAAGGAGGAACAGTGAACAAAAATTATAACAAAAATCTGAATTGCAGCAAGCAGGAAAAAGGAAATTTAACTGTAGACTAAGCACTGTTCTGACTTAAACTGTAACTTTTCTAGTAACTCTGGCAGTCCAGTTCCAGCTGTGTCTCTCTCCCTTGCTTCCAGCTGCTGCCAACCCTCACTTTCCACAGACAGTTTCTGATTGATATCAGCACTTATTGCTGGTGACTGTGGAATACTGCCATCTGCTGTCCAGTAGAAAGAGTTTTAAATGACCAACAATAACATCTACAGTGAAAACACTGTTTTGCCACAGCAACCATTTGGGATTTCCACTAGATGTTCTTTGTTCCCAACCTTTGAGCTAGGAATAGGCTTTAGGCAGTGGAGGGAGGGGGGGTCGTGTACCATTTTCAGAACAGCACCTCCACTGAGGCTGCTGGAGTGGTCAGTCCCTCTGCCTGTATAGAAGCAGATTGCATCATGGTTCAGTGTTCTGTTGTACAGTTTAGAAGGGAGTAGGAGATTTTTCTATTCCAGGGACTAGGCCTCATGTTCTGTCATCCAGGATAAGAGAGAGATTTACCCCTTCCAGTTCAGAACCTGTCTGGTTGGATTGACTCCAGTTTTGTGTTCCTGGAGATTTTGCAGAGTTTCTTGCAAGTCCTCTGGTTCTTGGCTCAGGAAGGGATTACAGGGAAGTCCTGCTTCAAGGATGGCCAGGGTGGAGAAGACTCTGCCCACTCAATCTCACAATCCTTGGAGGGTGGCCGGCGGTGACTTGCTGCAGGAGAGTTCCCGTTTTGGACATTTGAGGAAAGACTTTGTTTTTGTGTATTTGGAAGGAAGGATTTTGCTGCCACCTTTCCTGGCCTAGAGTAGAGAAAATTGGAAGAGCCGATTGTTCTCTGCTCCCTGGACCTTTCATTCAAAGTATCTTTTGTGTTATATGGAGAAAAAGATCTGTGAGTAAGACCATTTTGAATCATTTGGGAGATCCCCATTTGGAGTCTTCACCCTAGGGAGAAGAGGTATAATTTATTTATTTATTTTTAATTTTTCTATACCGAAGTTCCTGTACAAGTACAAATCACACCAGTTTTCAATATAACCAAAAAAATTCGCTAAGGAGCGTTACATGGAACAGTGAAGGGAGCTGAATATGGAATGTATTATAACTTGAACATAAAGAACATGTAACGTATCAAAGCGTATAACTTACATAGAAACATAGAAACATAGAAATGACGGCAGAAGAAGACCAAACGGCCCATCCAGTCTGCCCAGCAAGCTTCACACATTTTTTCTCTCATACTTATCTGTTTCTCTTAGCTCTTGGTTCTATTTACCTTCCTCCCCCACCATTGAAATATCTAGCTTGATTAGTCAGGGGTAGTAGGGGTAGTAACCGCCGCAATAAGCAAGCTACACCCATGCTTATTTGTTTTACCCAGACTATGTTATACAGTCCTTATTGGTTGTTTTTCTTCTCCCCTGCTGTTGAAGCAGGGAGCTATGCTGGAAATGCGTGATGTATCAGTCTTCTCCCATGCCGTTGAAGCAGAGAGCCATGCTGGATATGCATCGAAAGTGAAGTATCAGACACATTTGGTTGGGGTAGTAACCGCCGTAACAAGCCAGCTACTCCCCGCTTTGTGAGTGCGAACCCTTTTTTCTTCTCCCCTGTCATTGAAGCAGAGAACTATGCTGTATATGCATTGAAGGTGAAGTATCAGGCTTATTTGGTTTGGGGTAGTAACCGCCGTAACAAGCCAGCTACTCCCCTCTTTGTGAGTGTAAATCCATTTTTCCACATTTCCTCTTGCTGTTGAAGCGTAGAGCGATGTTGGAGTCACAGTAAGCATGTGTATGTTTATTGAATAAGGGTATTGTCTCCAGGCAGTAGCTGTCATTCTGGTGAGTCACCCACTCTTCATTGGCGGCCTCTTGACTTTATGGATCCACAGTGTTTATCCCACGCCCCTTTGAAGTCCTTCACAGTTCTGGTCTTCACCACATCCTCCGGAAGGGCATTCCAGGCGTCCACCACCCTCTCCGTGAAGAAATACTTCCTGACATTGGTTCTGAATCTTCCTCCCTGGAGCTTCAAATCGTGACCCCTGGTTCTGCTGATTTTTTTCCTACGGAACAGGTTTGTCGTTGTCTTTGGATCATTAAAACCTTTCAAGTATCTGAAAGTCTGTATCATATCACCTCTGCTCCTCCTTTCCTCCAGGGTGTACATATTTAGATTCTTCAATCTCTCCTCGTACGTCATGCGATGAAGATCCTCCACCTTCCTGGTCGCCCTTCTCTGCACCGCTTCCATCTTGTCTTTGTCTTTTTGTAGATACGGTCTCCAGAACTGAACACAGTACTCCAGGTGAGGCCTCACCAAGGACCTGTACAAGGGAATAATCACTTCCCTTTTCTTACTCGATATTCCTCTCTCTATGCAGCCCAGCATTCTTCTGGCTTTTGCTATCGCCTTGTCGCATTGTTTCGCAGACTTCATATCGTTAGACACTATCACCCCAAGGTCCCTCTCCTGCTCCGTGCACATCAGCTTTTCCCCCCCCCCATCGAATACAGTTCATTCGGATTTCCACTCCCCATATGCATGACTTTGCACTTCTTGGCATTGAATCTGAGCTGCCATATCTTCGACCACTCTTCCAGTTTCCTTAGATCCCGTCTCATTCTCTCCACTCCTTCCGGCGTGTCCACTCTGTTGCTGATCTTCGTGTCATCCGCAAAAAGACAAACCTTACCTTCTATCCCGTCCGCAATGTCGCTCACAAAGATATTGAACAGGACCGGTCCCAACACCGATCCTTGCGGTACACCACTTAAAACCGCTCTCTCTTCAGAGAAGGTTCCATTTACCATCACACATTGTCTTCTGTCTGTCAGCCAATTTGCAATCCAGGTCACCACCTCGGCCCTCACTCCTAAGCTTCTGGTTTTATTCATCAGTCTCCTGTGCGGAACCGTATCAAAAGCTTTGCTGAAATCCAAGTATATGATATCAAGCGCTCTTCCTCGATCCAATTCCTTGGTTACCCAGTCAAAAAAGTTAATCAGATTTGTCTGACAGGATCTTCCCCTGGTGAATCCATGTTGCCTCTGGTCCATCAATTCTCCGGACTGTAGATAGTTCACTATTCTCTCTTTTAGCAGTGACTCCATTACTTTTCCCACCACCGAAGTGAGGCTAACCGGTCTGTAGTTGCCAGCCTCCTCCCTGTTCCCACTCTTGTGAAGCGGGACCACCACCGCTCTTCTCCAATCACTCGGCACCACTCCCGTTTCTAGGGATCTATTGAACAGGTCACACAGCGGAGCTGCCAGAACATCTCTGAGCTCCCTCAATATCCTTGGATGAATCCCATTTGTCCACTTTCAGGTTCTTTAGCTCTTCCCACACATTTTCTACTGTAAAAGGATTTATATCCATTCCTCTTCCCTCCAGTTTCTTGTTGTGTAGAGATGGTCCTTCTCCAGGGTCTTCTTTAGTGAACACAGAGCTGAAGTATTCGTTTAATATTTCTGCCATTTCTTCGTCTCTCTCCACACATTGATCATTACCACCTTTCAATTTCACTATACCACTTTGGACCTTTCTCTTTTCGCTGATGTATCTGAAAAATGTTTTGTCACCATTTTTTATCTCCTTGGCAATCCTCTCTTCTGCTTGACTCTTTGCCAACTTGATTAATTTCTTTGTCTCCCTCAGTTGATACAAATATTCTTCTTTGTGCTCCTCCCTTTGGGATCTTTTATATTTCTTGAATGCTGTTCTTTTAGCTTTAATTTTGTCAGCCACCTCCTTTGAGAACCAGATAGGTTTCAATTTTCTTTTGCTTTTCTTTACATTTCTAACATATAGAGCAGTTGCCTTGGTGATTGCTCCTTTTAGATTGGTCCACTGTTGATCCACATCTCTCTCGTTCTCCCATCCTTTAAGTTCTTCCTCCAGGTACTTCCCCATTTCCTCAAAGTCTGTGTTTTTGAACTGTAAAACTCGGGTCTTTGTGGTTCTTTTCCCTATTCTTTTAGTGATATTAAACCATACCGTTTGATGATCACTACTGCTGAGGTGGGCGCCCACCTGGACATCTGAGACATTATCTGCATTAGTGAGCACTAAGTCGAGTATAGCTCCTTCTCTCGTGGGTTCCAACACCATTTGTTTGAACAAAGATACTTGCATGGCATCCACTATCGCTCTACTATTTTTAGTTTCTGCAGAAGGGATTTTCCAGTCTACATCTGGCATATTAAAGTCACCCACGATCACCACTTCTCCCTTCTTACCTATCTTATGGATGTCTTCAACCAGATCTCTGTCCAGCTCTTCCTTTTGGTTTGGAGGCCTGTAAACCACTCCAATATAAATGGACGCTCCGTCATCTTTTTTTAGGTCGAGCCATAGAGCTTCTTCCTTACCCCAACTTCCTTGTAGCTCAGATGCTTGGATGTTGTTTCTAACATAAAGAGCCACACCTCCCCCTTTTCTATCCTCTCTGTCCTTCCTTAACAAGTTGTAGCCTGGTATTGTTGTATCCCATTCATGAGATTCTGTGAACCATGTTTCTGTGATAGCAACAATGTCCAATTCTGCCTCAGCCATTAGGGCCTGCAGATCTGGGATTTTATTTCCCAAACTATGAGCATTTGTGGTCATAGCCTTCCAGGTACTCTCTTTAAGATTATTGCTTTTCCTGGACTCCTTATAAGATATTAGTTGAGATTTGTTATTCACTTCACTCTTTCTTTTTGTAGTTGTGCCACTGTTGACAGAGTTATTCATCTCAATTAGATTTTTCTTTTGGTTATGGATCTTGAAATACTGCATGCATTGTATTTTCTCTCTCTTTGCTGGTAACACTTCAATGTTTTTCTCAAGAACTTCTTCAGTTTTTAATATAGAGAAGGCTTGTTGTTCTTTTTGCATTTGGTACATTGTGTGTCTCCTCATCACAGGTCTAATTCTACCAGAGCCCACTGTAATCCTGGATTGTAAAGAATTTCTTAATGACCTGTTTGAGTGGGGGGGTATACCTGTTGGCTGCCCATCTGTCAAGAATGGGTGACTGTGGGGCCTACCTGAGCCTACTGAAAATCCTTTTCTTGACTCCTGGCTTTTCTGTGATATTGGGGAATTATTTTCTGAGTAATGCAATGTGGGTGTATTACTTTTAATTGAAGCTAATTGATCTTTAATCTCAGTCAGCTCCTTTTTCAAGGAAGAGAGTTGTGCACAAATTGGGCAAGCCCTAAGTTTCCAGATGACTTCCCTGACAATAAATGCTCCACAATGGTTACATTGGATAGTCCTCATTTTGATAAATGTATCTGATGGATAACACCTGAGGAACAACTAAATTACCAATTTATCCTGTTGCCAATTGTATTTAGGTAGACTATATTAGAACAACCAACCTAGGGGTGGGTGGGTAGAGGGGTAGGGTGGGAGGGAAGCAGACAGAATAGCAAAATTAAAGCTATGTAAAAAGGCTTAATTTAACTTAAATTGATTGGGAGTATAACTTAAATTAATTGTGAGTCATGCAAAAAAGGAGGCCCTGTTTTGTCTGCCAGTATGTGGAAGGGGATTTCTGCTGATTACTAGGATGCCTCTGTCCATCTGGGAAAGCTTACCTTTCCATTCCCTGGAAGCTGAGTTCTTTTGTGGCCCATCTGCTGAGAGATACTTGCACAGCTAAGGAAAGTTGGAAAACTGGGATAACAACAGGCTGTACCCAGAACTAGTGCGTAAAATGTCATAAATTGCTTTTGAAGAAATTTGCAGTAAAATTTTGTTTGGACATCAATCTTAAGAGGCCAGAGTATTTTGTTGGCACTCATATCCCTTGAACACACAATGAAGAGAGAACTCCCCACAGAGAGAGAGTCACCCCCACCCCTTGGAGGAGTATTCCTACCCCCCAGTGGACGAATCCTGATCTCAGGGCTGGAAACTGGTTGCGGATTTAGCTCCGGGACTCTGTGGGACCCCTGCCTTCCAGGATAACCATTGAAAGAGGGGCTACACTAACATAAGAACATAAGAAGTTGCCATCCTGGGTCAGACTGAGGGTCCATCAAGTCCAGCATCCTGTTTCCAACAGTGGCCAATCCAGGTTACAATTACTTGGCAAGAACCCAAATATTAAGTAGAGCCTATGATACTAATGTCAGTAATAGTAGTGGTTATTCCCTACGTCATCTTGATTAACAGTAGTTTATGGACTTCTCCTAAAATTGCAGAATTGTACAGGCACTTTAAAAACTTCCAAAAGTAGCAATTCTCACACAACATCACGATGGAGCTAGAGAGAGGGAAGGGAGCGGGAGAAGAGAGTAAGGGAAGGAGGAGGTGAGGCTGCAAAAGCAGACGGGGTGAGGAAAGAGAAGGTGAGACCATGGAGCAGGGTAAGGGAAGGTGAAACTGACTGGGGGAAAGAAAAGGGGCAGAGATGAAGCTGCATAGGGGAAAATAGGGATAGAATAAAGCCACAGGAATGAGGGAGAAGTTGAGAATGCTGTCGGGGAGGATTGGCAGAAGGAAGCCGTTGCAAAGGGGATGGATAATGATGAGGGAGTTAGAAGGTGAGAGAGAGAGAGCGAGATAGAGTGGAGGGAGACAGAGAGCAGGAAGTGATGAGAAAATGAAAGGCTAGAGAAAGGAGATGAGACTGGCAGGGCTTAGGTGGATTCCTGGGGTGATCAGACAGATGAGAATCCAATGATAGACCAAGGTAAGGGCTGGTAGCAGACAGGACGTACCAAAGGCAGGCCAGAGGTCAGGGTAGGCAGTAGACAGGAGATACCAGAGACAGGTCAGGTCAAGGCAGGCAGCAGACAAGGCGTGGTCAGATCCAATGTGAAAGGTCAAGTCTAGGTGGTAATCAAGGAATGGTCAAAGTTCAAACAGAGGTCAGTATCTGGAAAGACAAGCCAAGGGAAGACAAGAAGAGACAAGTCAAAGACTAGGATCAAGACAAAGGCGAAGACAACAGCTAGGGCATGGGATGGGCAAGGCAAACAAGGACGGGGCAAGGCAAGGCAGGCAGAAGCTCAGGAACAAGGAAGGAAGGTGAGGGCAAGGCAGGAACACTGGAATGCAGGAACAAGAACAGGAATGCTGGAACAAAGGCAACGCACTGAGGCACAAGGCACACCAGGAGAACTATTGCTGAGGCGCCATACTGCTGCTCCTCTGAAAGACCCTTAAGTAGTAGAGTGCCAGTAATGTGATCAGGAGGCACCGTGGTAGGTAGGTATCGGGGGATAAGCTCACCGGTCCCCAGTTAGTTCTTTGTCTATGGGGGGTTAGCCCAATACTATTGTTGGATTTATAGGGCTGGGAGAGGTATCAGAGTACAGCCTCTCCTGGTTTGATTGGGACATGAGTAATCTTTAAGGGCAGTCCCAATGATGCACCTAGACACAGACAGAGATATCTGGGGGGGGGGGGGGGGGAATTGTGGAGTGTTTCCTAATTGTTCCATGATATGTGTACCTGATATTGTTTGATGTATCACACTTGACTGTATGTTGCCAGTGACGTTTCATAATGTGTATGGGGATCACTCAATAAAAATTGTGTTTACAAAAAAATAAATAAATAAATTGAAATGTAACTTTTTTTTTTTTTATACCATTTCTGGTTACATTTGGTGAGTTTGAAACATATGTAACCCTCCTTTGGCAGGGACCACACATCAGAGAGTGCTCAGCACTGAACAACTCAGTGCAGCATCTGGAAAATGCATGGATTTGTGCTGTGGGAGGATAAGAGTCATTTGTACAGCCCAGGGGAATCAAACTCAGAACAAAATTAGTCCACAAGACGTGTTGTGTTCCAAAACAAAACTGAAGTTTACTGAATGAAATATAGTCAGGTAGTACAAAAAGAGAAATTGTAATAATTCTTCAAAAAGCAGAATTATTAAAAATGGCAGCCTTTTTCCGGCTCACAGTCCCAAAAACAAATACCCCAAAAGAAAGCAAATATATCTCCTCTTCCTCAAAACCCTTCAGGATATAGGAAAATCCTCTTTCCACCTGAACCCAAAGCAAATAACTGGTCCCAGCAAGTCTTCTTTCTAGGGGAATTTAGGAAAAGTAACCTTCGGAATTCTTCAGTTGCAACGCTTCCTGGAATTCCCTTCCATTCAGATGAGAATATAACATACACTCTTCACCACTGAACAGGCAACAAGGCCACTTGCCTTCTCCTATCCTGGACCCCAGAGAGCAAGCAGACCTCCGTTGCCTGTCTCTAGCTCCCTCGTTGACGATGACCCCTACCACCTCTATAAACTCCTGTTTACTGTACCATTTTTTAGGGTTGGACACTCTTGCCATTCTTAAATGACCACTACTCCCTTGAAATCTCCCATTACTGTAATATTCCCAGTTATACTCAATGGGGGGAAAACCCCTAACACATAGAAGCATAGAACATGACAGCATATAAAAGCCATATGACCCATCCAAGCTGCTCATGCGCATCTCCTCTTCAGTTTTATAGTCCCTTCATTTCCCTGAGAGATCCTCTGTGCTTGTCCCATGTTTTTTGTTTAATTCAGACACTGTCATTTCCACTACCTCCACAGGGAGGCTGTTCCACGCATCTACTACTTTTTCTGTACATAAATATTTCCTTAGATTACTCCTGAGATGATCTCCCCTTTCATCCTCACCCCTCATTGCAAAGTCTTCTTTCCATTAAAATTGCCTTGGATGCATTTATTTATTTATTTAAAAGCTTTTATATACTGGTATTGGTATTTAAATGACTCTATATATACCGGTATATTCGTATTCTTTTTTATACCAGTATTCGTATTTACATGATTATTATATAAACCGTAAAACTGTTATGATGGAGAAAACCGTTATGATGATATTATAAACCATTATGATGGCGAAACCGAATGACGGTATATAAAACTCAATAAATAAATAAAAATATCTCCCCTTCCCTCCTTTCCTCAAGTCTGTCTGACTGTTGGCCATTTTAGTAGCTACCATTGCATTAACTCCATCCGGTTTATATCCTTTAGAAGGTGTGGTCTCCAGGATTGTACACAGTACTCCAAATGAGGCCTCGTCACCAGGGATTTATACGGAGGCAATGTCACCTTTTTTCCTGCTGGTTATTCCTCTTCCTGTACATCCAAGCATCCTTCTGGCTTTTGGTGTCTCCTTATCTGCTTCTTTGGCCACCTTAAGATCATCAGATACGATCACGCCCAGATCCTGCTCTTGTTTTGTGGAGAGCACTTTTATTGGTTTCTTGGTTTTTTGTGAATGACGGGTCTGAGCGCTGGAGTGTGAGCGCCTGGGTATAGCGGAGGGTTCTGGCAGCACAGAGACTGCAGAGCTCAGCAGTTGTGTAGGTGGGCAGACTAGATAGGCCGCATGGTCTTTTTTTGGCCGTCATATTTTTGTGTTTCTGTATGCTTGCGTGAGGAATGGCGAGACAGGAGGAATGGGGGAGCCTGTGGATAGCGTGTTGAGATTCTTCTGCAGTAGGCAGAGTCCAGTAATGTCACTTTTGAAAAGACAAGTGCTGCAGTGCACTGGAACAACTGTGGAACTGTCTCTTTAAAAACGGCAAGCAATGGCTCTGAAACAGAGCAGTTTTAAATCTCTTTCCTAACAATTGTTTCCTAATCCTTTCCAATGGGATCAGATAAAATAAAAAGGAAACAGTGTGTTATGGGCTGGCTCCCATGATATTTCATGGGGGCACAAGAAAATAAAAATTCCATTTTTCCTCCCACAGAAAATAATGGGAGCTACATGGATAAAAGAAAGGCTGCATGGACTTATTCCTGCTCTGAGCAGGAGTGCATGCATATACCAGTAGAGAGAGTTAGGGTTTTTTCCCTATAGAGTATAACTGGGAATATTGGAGCAATGGGAGCTTCCAAAGGATGCAGTGGTCATTTGGAGTAACAGTGAGAGTTCATCCCCTAAAAGGTAGGTCAGAGTTACTAGGGAAGTTGTGGGCAAGGGAGCTGGGGAGAGGCGGGGGGAGGAGGGGATGTTTTATTTTGTTTGCTCTTTGGGCTCCAGGATAAACGAGGGCACGTGGCCTTGTTTCCTGTTCATTGATGAGACTGTGTCTCACATTCTCATGTGGTTGGAAGGGAATTATAGGAAAAGTTCCACCTGAAGCACTCTGTGAGATTCCTTTTCCTGAAATCCACTAGAAAGAGAGACTTGCCGGGAGGACTGAGTGCACCACCAGGTATTTGTTACTGTTTTCATTGGGAAGTGGATTCCATAATCCTTAAGGGTTTCTGAAGAAGAGGAGACGTTTGGGAGTAAAGGGAAGAGCAGCTTTCTTGCCAGTGTAATACTCAGGGTGCATGAGGAGTTTGTATTTTGGGACTGTGAGAAGGAAATGGACCATGTCTTCTGTTTATTCATTGATTTGATTTATATTCCTCTTGTGCTCTTTGAATAATTATTGCTATTTCTATTTTTTATACTTCTGGACTTCTGATTTGCCTTTGGTAAACTCTACCTCTTGCTTTGGAGCACAACACTTGATGATGTGCATTGGCTATTTTTTAAATGTGATGATCTGGATCTTACAGGTGCATTTTCCAGGTGGTGCCACAAGTGGTTTCATGCTCAGCAGTCTCTGAAGTGTGGCCCCCTAAGAAGGGGGTTTGTACACATTATTTGGGGTAGAGGTCTTGAGAAGCCAAATAAAAGCCATGTATCCTGAGGGACTGGGAGGGGGTGGTGCCCAGAGGTGGAACCAAATAATGGAGAATATAAATGGGGCCAATCTCATGCACTGCATAATATCTTTTTTTCCCTTCCAAATAATTTGTATTTATTTGATTTACAAAAATTTATAGCCCACCTTTTTACCAAAGGCTGTTCAAAGTGGATAACTTTTTCAGTGTTTCAAAAAAACATTCTAAATAGTGTTTGAATATCACCTTTCAGGCAACAAGTACTCAAATTACTATTTAGCCACCATTTGCCTAATGGAGGCCCAAACAACCTTGGCTGACTCAATTCCAACCTGGGCAAAAACTTCAATTACAGGAGATCCAAGTTTTGTACAGTAAGTACAGTAACATTTAAAGTTAAGTGAACCCCATTGTGCTGGCTCAGTAAGAAACACCCAGGTTTCCCTCTTCCACACAGCTAACTTTTCTTCCCAATAAGTCTTCAGGCAAAGATCTTTTAAGTTTGAAATTATTTATTGTACAGATAATTTTCCATTACTTACAATTGTTGCATTCCAAAGTATATGCCCCAGGCAGAGATCTTTGTAGCTGGAGATAGGCAGGAGAAGGGAGATGGAGTTTCTTGGGATTCAGGGTGAGAAGACAAAGGTTCTGAAGCTGATTAATCTTTAGAATTAAAGCGGTAAGAAGAAATGTAAAAGGTTGCAGGCACTTCTAGCTTTGAGGCAGCATGGCTAAGACTGACTAACAGTCTTGGAGAGTGATTACAGGAAACGTCCCCACAAGCTGGGGCTAGAGGGCGAGATCCAATGGTAGTGAGCCTAGGATCCATGTGACACAAGGGGGGAGCATGAAGGGCAGTCCCTTGAACCAATAAGGCACTTAAGAAGACTCAAGTTAGATTGAGAGGGCATACAAGCTCTTCCCAGAGAGAGAAGGCAAAGGGGGAGGGAATTTCTCTTAAGGGCAAAGTTCCCCTTAAAGGCAAGGGTCACAGGCTTTTATCATGGGTTACAAAGTAAGGACTGCACTAGACACAGTTAAACTGCAATGTATATACAGATGCCAACATGTATCCACTGCTGGGGACAGAACACCCATCAGTCATTAAGACTAAGGGTATGACTAGTTATTTCTTAAATATTGTTTTGTTTATGTAATTTGCTTGAAGTTTGCATGCATGTAAAAAAAAAGTCTTTCTTTCACACACACACACACCTGCTGCTGCATATTTTCTACTGGAGAAGAGAGCAGGTAGGTTGCTCTTTCCCTGTCTCTTCTAGAAGCAGGGAGATCCTGGAATCTCTTCAAGGAAAAACTGTTCTGTCAACTGGTAATGGAATCCACAGAAGAGGGGAGCAATACTGGACCTGCTTCTTACCAACGGGAACAGTGTTTCTGATGCTGTACTGGGGAATCTCCTGGGATCACTGGATGGTGAGGTTCAGTATTAGGGCACAAGAAATTAAGGCTCATTCAAAGGCAAGGGTCCTAGACTTTAGGAAAACTGACTTTCTTAAAATAAGGGAATACCTCAAGGAGTCATTAGCTAGATAGGAAAATCTAGCCGAAAAGGTAAGGGAGAAAAAGTTAGCGTTCATAAACTACAAGAGATTGCAGATAAAGGAAGACAGGCTACAATATCTGGAAAAATTAAGAGGAGCTGAGAAAGTAGTCAGAAATACAAAAATTCAAATAGAAAAATAAATAGCAAATACAGTAAATCGGGACTAGACCTTTTTTTTAATGTTAGTGATTGAAGGAATTGCATATTCATTCCCCTCACTCAAAGGTGAAAGGAAGAAGTTGTAGAGGCTGATGAGGAAAAAGTAAAATTGCTCAACAAATATTTCTGTTCAGGGTTCATTGTGGAAGGCCCTAAGCAGGACTGCATAAAACAAACACAAATAAGACTGGAAGGACAGTGTGTTCCTGAGAAGCCAACTAAACTTAAAGTAGATATAGTGATGGGGCTGGATCGAATACATCCAAGAGTACTAGGGGAACTTAGAGAAGTCCTGGCTGCTTAGTTGACTGAGCTTTTCAGTGCTTCTTTAGTCAGTAGTTCCGAAGGACTGGTGATGGGTAGATGTGGTTCCTGTTCATAAAAGGAGGCTGGAAACTGTGGTGAGAAAATTAATGGAATTGCTTCTAAAACAGGGATAGTACAGTTTTTGGAATCCAATGAACTGCAAGATCCGAAGCAGTATGGTTTTACCAAAAGTAAATTTTGTCAAAACAAATCTGAAATATTTATTTGATTGGGTGACCAAAGATCAAGGGAGAGCACTAGATGTAGTGTACTTGAATTTCAGTAAGGCCTCTGACACGATTCTGCATAAGAGACTTATAAATAAATTGAACACCCTTGGTATGGGACCTAGTGACTGACTGGGTTGGAAACTGGCTGAGTGGAAGGGGACAAAGGGTAGTGGTAAATGGAGTTTTCTCTGAAGAGGGAGGTGTTACTAGTGGTATGCCTCAGGGATCGGTCCTTGGACCAGTTCTTTTCAACATTTTCATAAGCAACATAGCAGAAGGAATGTCGGGAAAGGTTTGTCTTTTTGCAGATGATACCAAAATCTGCAATAGGGTGACAGCCATGAAGGTATGGAAAACATGAGGAGGGATCTAGTGAAGCTCCAGGAATGGTCTAAGGTCTGGCAGCTAGGATTTAATGCTAAAAAAGCATATTTCTGGCTTTTGCCTCCACTTTATCCACCTATTTGGCCAAATTGGCCACCTTAAGGTCATCAGATACAATCGCCCCCAGATCCAGCTCTTCCTTCATGCTTAGAATTTCACTTCCATTACTGTACCTCTCCCTTGGGGTTTTGCATCCTAAATGTATTACTCTGCATTGGCTGCATAGGGAGAAGAATGCTCAGCAGAAAAAAGGAGATGATATTGCCACTGTATAGATCCCTGGTGAAACACTGTGTACAATGCTGGGGACCACAGCTTCAAAAGGATACAAACAGGATGGAGTCAGTCCTGAGGGTGTCTACTAAAATGGTCAGCGGTCTTCATTCTAAAGCATATGGTGATAGACTTAAAGATCTAAACATGTACACCCTGGAGGAAAGGCGAGATGGGGGAGATATGATAGAGCCAATTAAATATCTCAAAAGTTTCAATGCACAGGAGAGGAGCTGCTTTCAATGGAAAATGGAAAAGAGGCTCTAAAACGAGGAGTCATGGGAAGAAAGGGGGTCCACTCAGGAGTAATCTTAGGAAATATTTCTTTAAAGAAGATGGTGGATGTACGGAACAGTCTCCCAGTGGAGCTGGTGGAGACAAAAACAGTATCTGAATTCAAGAAAGCAAGGGATAAATTAAGGGAACGATGGAAATTATAATGCTAAATTAATTGGGAAGATGGGCAGATTAGATGGGCCATATGGTCATTTTCTGCCATCATGTTTCTATGATATTTGAAAAAAAAAACCAACCCATTGTGTCATGTGATGAAAATTGGTAATAGGTCTGAGAAGAGTTGGCAACCTTATTTGGGCTCCCATTGGAGAATGAAAACCTAGAACCCTAACTCCAGAGCTATAAAAGAGCTCTTAACATCTCCAGTAAAAATGTATGCTTGGACTGAAGATGTATTTATTCATTTAAATTTGTATCACCCCCCCCCCACACACACACACACACACACACACACACATTAACATCAAATGATGAAGCCGAGATTAACTCCTACCACCTGTACGCCCATAGACTCGTACAGCATTTCAGACCACCGAAAAATGACCCAGCGTAAATTAAGTTAATGGAACCCAGGGCACGCTGACACTGTAATGAAAACAAAAAGGGGTCTGAATCTTTTCCGGAGAGCTCAATAACTTAAATCCTCCGTAATGCGGGAGCAGCAACAGCGCACACCCTTCCTCTACAGCAGAGCAGGCACCTTTTTTCGACGAGGAGGGGCTAGCAGCACACCCCCCAGTGCGCATGCGTGCCAGAGACGAGCACAGCAGTGTTGCCAACCTCTCTTATTTACCGCGAGATTGGGCTTCTTTTTCTAGTCATTCGTGGGGGGGGGGGGGGGGTGTTCTGATTCGCGGGTTGCTTTTAATTGGGCTATTTTTTTCTGCCAGTCGTGTTTTTTTGGGCTTGTTGGGCGGGACTTGTGCTCTGATGTTACAGTGATTGGCTGCTGCTGCGATGAAGCCTGTCCATAGCAGGCGCACCCTATATTGCAGCAGTAAGCCAATCAGAGCAGAGCAGACCCAGCACGGCATGCACAAGCATCCCACATGGGCAGACCTGGAAGGCCAGCAGCAAGCAACAGAGAAGGAATCGTCAGACTGCAGCTACAGTCAGGTATCAGGAGGGGAGGAATTAGTATGTTGGGAGGGGGGAATGAGAATGTGGGGGCCAGAGATGTGCTCGGAGGGGGGGAATCAGTGTGTGGGGGGCCAGAGATGTGCTCGGAGGGCTTAGGGAGGGGGGAATGAGAGTGTGGGGGCCAGAGATGTGCTCGGAGGGGGGAATCAGTGTGTGGAGGGCCAGAAATGTGCTCGGAGGGGTTAGGGAGGGGGGAATGAGAGTGTGGGGGGCCAGAGATGTGCTCAGAGGGGGGAATGAGAGTGTGGGGGCCAGAGATTTGCTTGGAGGGGGTAGGGAGGGGGAACGAGAGTGTGGGGGCGAGAGATGTGGTGGGGAGGGGGGAATCAGTGTGTGTGGGGCCAGGGATGTGCTCGGAGGGGTTAGAGAGGGGGGAATCAATGTGTGGGGGCCAGGGATGTGCTCGGAGGGGGGAATGAGCATGAGGGAATTTTACCATACCAGCTTCTTGCCAGGTAGTAATATGTTGAGGCAATTCAATGAAAATGTGTATGGTGACAATGCTGACAATATAGAGAATGAAGAACTGCCTTAATCGCTAATTGTCAGACCTTGTTTTAGTTAACTGTGAGAGCTACAACAATTTATTACAATAAAGTCAGCTGTGTTGTATGCATTACAAAAATATTTCAAGCGTTAAATGCTATAAAAAATAAAAAAAAGTTTCAGTCTCACGTGTTTGGGGCTTTTTTTGGGCTTGTTTTTTTTGGAAAAAAGTGCTTGTTCTTTCATGAAAACCTGGCAACCCTGGAGCACAGAGTAGCACTTCAGCTGCCTGAGTCGAGATCCTACCTCCGGCCTAAGGGCCCTGCTTTCACACATCTGTATGCCGTCCGTCCCCAGGCACTCCTACCGAGCTGACCCCGGAACAGAAGGCTGATTAGAGATAGCATGCCGCTGTCTGAAGCCCACCCAGAAACATTGTGGGAAAAGAGTGGGAAGGGAGGTCAGGAAAGGCTAAGGCGGCTGGTAAGAGATTAGGGCAGTGCTGGAAAGGGACAACACTTTTAAGGGGAAGCATGTCACTGGAGAAACCGACATTTGAATTACACTCTGTATTGGAACGGAACAACCCCTGTGATGTTTGCTTTGCACTATAGACATAGCAAAAAGCACACAGGAACACAGCCTGACCAGTGAATTGTTACAGTATTAAAATGGGCTCATGGTGGATGAATGTTGGCATGTGTAAATGCGGTAAAAGCAAGGAATAAGGATCTTGTCTTATCACTGTCTACGGTATTTGTCAGAATACATTTGGTCTGCAGAGTGCTTTTGGGCACCCATCCTCAAAGGGACAGAAAAGGTACAAGGAACAAAGGGGAAAGCCGACAGTCGCTCAGCATAGCATGTTTCGGACAGAGGTATCTTCAAAGGATACTAATGATGCATTAGAATTAGGGCATCCAGACAGTGAGGTTCCAATAATAAGAAAAGTAGTCCAAGTGCCTGTAACTAAAAACTCACCTGAGCTAAAAAAATTCTAACTTATCCCTATCAATTAAAAAACAGAATGAAAATACAAACAAAAAACAAACTTTGAAATGTTTGTATGCTAATGCCAGAAGTCTAAGAAGTAAGATGGGAGAATTAGAATGTATAGCAGTGAATGATGACATAGACTTAATTGGCATCTCAGAGACATGGTGGAAAGAGGATAACCAATGGGACAGTGCTATACCAGGGTACAAATTATATCGCAAAGACGGAGAGGAGCACCCGGGAGGCGGTGTGGCGCTTAATGTCCGGGATGGCATCCTGCATGAGACTAAATGCAAAACTGAATCTTTATGGCTAGAAATCCCTTGTGTGTTGGGGAAGGCTATAGTGATAGGAGTAAACTACCATCCACCTGGTCAAGATGGTGAGACTGACAGTGAAATGTTAAGAGAAATTAGGGAAGCTAACCAAATTGATAGTGCAGTAATAATGGGAGACTTCAATTACCCCAATATTGACTGGGTAAATGTATCATCAGGACACGCTAGAGAGATAACGTTCCTGGATGGAATCAATGATAGCTTTATGGAGCAATTGTTCAGGAACCGACGAGAGAGGGAGCAATTTTAAATCTAATTCTCAGTGGAGCACAGGATTTGATGAGAGAGGTAATGGTGGTGGGGCCACTTGGCAATAGTGATCATAATATGAACAAATTTGAATTAATGACTGGAAGAGGAACAGGATGCAAATCAACGGCTCTCGTGCTAAACTTTCAAAAGGGAAACTTTGACAAAATGAGAAAATTGTTAGAAAAAAAATGAAAGGAGCAGCTGCAAAAGTAAAAAGTGTGCAAAAGGCGTGATCATTGTTAAAAAAAAAAACATTCTAGAAGCTCAGTCCAGATGTATTCCACACATTAAGAAAGGTGGAAAGAAGGTAAAACGATTACCGGCATGGTTAAAAGGGGAGGTGAAAGAAGCTATTTTAGCCAAAAGATCTTCATTCAAAAATTGGAAGAAGGATCCAACAGAAGGAAATAGGATAATGCATAAACGTTGCCAAGTTAAAAGTAAGACATTGATAAGACAGGCTAAGAAAGAATTTGAAAAGAAGTTGGCTGTAGAGGCAAAAACTCACAGTAAAAACTTTTTAAAATATATCCAAAGGAGAAAGCCTGTGAGGGAGTCAGCTGGACCGTTAGATGATCGAGGGGTTAAAGGGGCACTTAGAGAAGATAAGGCCATCGCGGAAAGATTAAATGATTTCTTTGCTTCGGTGTTTACTGAAGACGATGTTGGGGAGGTACCCGTACTGGAGAAGGTTTTCATGGGTAATGATTCAGATGGACTGAATCAAATCACGGTGAACCTAGAAGATGTGTTAGATCTGATTGACAAACTGAAGAGTAGTAAATCACCTGGACCGGATGGTATACACCCCAGAGTTCTGAAGGAACTAAAAAATGAAATTTCAGACCTATTAGTAAAAATTTGTAACCTATCATTAAAATCATCCATTGTACCTGAAGACTGGAGGATAGCTAATGTAACCCCAATATTTAAAAAGGGCTCCAGGGGTGATCCGGGAAACTACAGACCGGTTAGCCTGACTTCAGTGCCAGGAAAAATAGTGGAAAGTGTTCTAAACATCAAAATCACAGAACATATAGAAAGACATGGTTTAATGGAACAAAGTCACCATGGCTTTTCCCAAGGCAAGTTTTGCTTCACAAATCTGCTTCTCTTTTTTGAAGGAGTTAATAAACATGTGGATAAAGGTGAACCGGCAGATGTTCAGAAGGCATTTGACAAATTTCCTCATGAGAGGCTTCTAGGAAAAGTAAAAAGTCATAGGATAGGTGGTGAGGTCCTTTTGTGGATTGCAAACTGGCTAAAAGACAGGAAACCGAGAGTAGGATTAAATGGACACTTTTCTCAGTGGAAGGGACTGGGCAGTGGAGTGCCTCAGGGTTCTGTATTGGGACCCTTACTTTTCAATATATTTATAAATGACCTGGAAAGAAATATGACGAGTGAGATTATGAAATTTACAGATGATACAAAATTGTTCAGAGTAGTTAAATCACAAGCAGATTGTGATAAATTGCAGGAAGACCTTGTGAGATTGGAAAATTGGGCATCAAAATGGCAGATGAAATTTAATGTGGATAAGTGCAAGGTGATGCATAAAGGGAAAAATAACCCATGCTATAATTACACAATGTTAGGTTCCATATTAGATGCTACAACCTAAGAAAGAGATCTAGGCATCATAGTGGATAACACATTGAAATCGTCGGTTCAGTGTGCTGCGGCAGTCAAAAAAGAAAACAGAATATTGGGAATTTTTAGAAAGGGAATGGTAAATAAAAAGGAAAATGTCATAATGCTTCTGTATCGCTCCATGGTGAGACCACACCTTGAATACTGTGTACAATTCTGATCGCCGCATCTCAAAAAAGATATAATTGCAATAGAGAAGGTACAGAGAAGGGCTGCCAAAATGATAAGCGGAATGGAACAGCTCCCCTATGAGGAAAGACTAAAGAGGTTAGGACTTTTCAGCTTGGAGAAGAGACGGCTGAGGGGGGATATGATAGAGGTGTTTAAAATCATGAGAGGTCTAGAATGGGTAGATGTGAATCGGTTATTTACTCTTTCGGATAATAGAAAGACTAGGGGGCACTCCATGAAGTTAGCATGTGGCACATTTAAAACTAATCGGAGAAAGTTCTTTTTTACTCGACGCACAATTAAACTCTGGAATTTGTTGCCAGAGGATGTGGTTAGTGCAGTTAGTGTAGCTGTGTTTAAAAAAGGTTTGGATAAGTTCCTGGAGGAGAAGTCCATTACCTACTATTAATTAAGTTGACTTAGAAAATAGCCACTGCTATTACTAACAACAGTAGCATGGAATAGACTTAGTTTTTGGGTACTTGCCAGGTTCTTATGGCCTGGATTGGCCACTGTTGGAAACAGGATGCTGGGCTTGATGGACCCTTGGTCTGACCCAATATGGCATGTTCTTATGTTCTTACAAGGGAGAGCCGCTAAACTAATACAGGGGACACGGGGGCTTACATGTGCTGAAAACTGTCCAAACATTTAAGAGGTAATCTAATTACACTATACAAATATATCAAATAAGGGATATTTTTTGCCTCAAGAATAACAAACCTAAGAAGGGGGCATCCACTCTGGCTATGGGGGGAATAGATTTTACTACTTTCAGAGGAATGGATTCTTTATTCAAAGGGCTGAGAAATTAAGTGTAGAGAAACTCTTAGTAAACCACTTGCCACAGCTAGTGATAGGCTCCAGCCTGCTCAAGAGCAGGCTGTTAAGAATTCTGTGTGGCATTTTTAGTTAGCAGTCACAGGAGAAGGATCTTTGTTTTGATAGGGGGGAGGTTCCCCACCCAGACGGGCTAGAAATTACACCCCTGGCTAACCAGGATAGGAAGTGATGTCTGTTAGTAGAGAGTCTCTTGTAAGCAATTTTTATGAGGTTTTCCTGTGGGCTCGGGAGAACATTTTCTGCTGCCCTTCCTCCCAAGGGTGGGGAAAAGAGAAGCATTTTCCCCTGCTATTCTGCAAGGGACTCTTCATCCAAAGTTGCAGAACAGCTGGAAAGGCGAAGTAAGAGTGAGAGGATGTCATCTGAAGGCCCCTGCTGGAGTCTTCACCCCCAGGAAAGGAAGAAAAGTTGAAAGAACTGGATTTTTTGTAGAAGTTATTTTGGGGAAGGGAATTCTGCCTGCCTCTAGGAGACTTTTGCCCACAGATATTTTTTAATTTTCTATTCCCTGGAGGATGAGATATTCCTGGGACCTCCAAATACCAAGGGACACTTACATAGATAAAGACATTTGGTGAAATCTAAGTCCTGACCTGGATTCAAAGTGGCATAATTGTGTGTGGTGCCAGTTAATTATGGGGGAAGAGCTGCAATTGTAAAGTTTAATTTTGGACCACCCATAGAAGGCTGGATAATTTTAGACTTGCTCTAAAGCTTTCTGGCTAACGTAGCCAGATATATTTCGAAATCAGCTAAGTTAGCCAGATAAATGGCTGAACATGGCAAAACTTGCCATTTAGACAGATAACTTGTGAGTTTTTAAATGGTTTTTGATTATTGACCTCTCGGTGTTTGCAGATAGCAAAGTTTCCACCATGCCTTATAGAAACATAGAAACATAGAAATGACGGCAGAAGAAGACCAAACGGCTCATCCAGTCTGCCCAGCAAGTTTTGCACTTTTTTTTTCTCATACTTATCTGTTACTCTTGGCTCTTAGTAACCTTTTGATTCTATTTCCCTTCCACCCCCACCATTAATGTAGAGAGCAGTGTTGGAACTGCCTCTAAGTGAAATATCTAGCTTAATTAGTTAGGGGTAGTAACCGCCACAATAAGCAAGCTATATCCATGCTTATTTGTTTACCCAGACTAAATAATTCAGACCTGTTGGTTGTTGTCTGTATATAGATCCACTTTTCTTCATTCCCACTGCCGTTGAAGCAGAGAGCTATGCTGGATATGTGTGAAGTATCAGTCTTTCTCCCCTGCCGTAGAAGCAGAGAGTTATGCTGGATATGCATTGAAAGTGAAGTATGCCCTGGAAATTTATCCTTCCCATTTTTGGAGAATCCACGTCCCAGGACTGTGCAAGGGCTTAACCCGGGACCAAGTGGGACCCCTCTTCTTGTCCAGGTAATATCAGAAGAAGGGATTCATAAGGGACAAATTCCAGTTCAGATAGCCACAGGCTCAACATTAAACATCTTGGGGAAAAAAATCTGGATGATTTTATGGAGAAAAAAGGGATGAGTGTAGGAAAAAGTGCCAATCTGGAACTATCAATAGAGATGTAACAACTTGAAATCAAACAGAAAGTTGCCTAGATAAAGTTTGTCAGTTTTTTGGTTTTCTTAGGACCACTAGGGAAATCCATCAGATTTGTACCAGGGGGTTTAGGAAAATTTTTAAAAATATCAAAGGAAATTTGAAAATGAGATCATGAATTTCAAAAGGATTTGACCATATCCAAAACAATTAAAAAAAAAATCCAAAACAAATCTATTTACTCTGCTTCTGAATTCTTCAAAATGATTCCATCAACCAATTTGTCAGACCTTCACAAATTTTCGAGATTTGGTATATTGTTGGACAAACCTATTTTGAAAATGTTCACACCACCTACACGCTGAGCCGTAGCCAGGCCATTTGGTACCTATGGCCTAGTGAAAAAGTGTGCCCTCACTCTGAATACAACATACAAGGATTGAGTCAGGAAATTCTGCTAAATGTAGAGGGCTTTGATTTTTATTTTGATCCAGCAGTTTACTCCTGTTTCTTTGGGCTTCCAGCTCAATTGGAACCAGAATAGAGATCCTGGTGCCATGAGCCTTCATTCACAAATACTGAGGATCTTTCTTCCCCTTATTTTATATCTCCTCTCAACTTGTTTACTCCAGTCATTGAGTGTCAGTCTTGAGCTGGGGCCATACACCAGGGCTACCTTCAGAATCCTGCAATCATTGGTCCAAAATCCAACCACTAGGTGCCAGCTCCCTCCCAGTTATGCCTTCCCCACACACGTCATGTGTGTGGGGAAGGCATAACTGAAAAAGGACATTCTGAGGTAAACAATATCACTTACAACAACATGTATATTGTATTTGCATGCAGAAATCCTGCAAAAAACGTAAAAGAAAAATGGCATTTGGAACCCATATGGTATTATGCCTATGGTAACGCATGTTAGGTATAGGCTTGACCCTCAGAAAGCCATGAGTAAACTGAATTACAATTACAATATAATAAACCTCCCATATCAAAACAGAACTGCATGCCAACACTCAAACAGTAACAATCCTACTTATAAAAAAGCAACACTGTAAATATTACACCAGTCCCTAAAACACCAATACTCCTATTAGGAAAAAAGAACAAGCCAAGGCTACTATAGACCCTATACAAAGCTACAAGAAATATAAGTTATAATATTAAAACTATACCAATAAAAATTATATTTAAAAAAACAACTGACAAATAGAACAGGACACTCAAGCAATTCATTCGTGCCTATGTGAACACTCGCCAGAATGACTGGAGCGAACTGTTGCCCTGGGCAGAATTTGCTATAAATTCTCATCCAGCAACATCCACTGGATCAACACCATTCGAAGTGGTCTACGGACGACTACCACTGCCACCACTGCTACTTCCATTATCAGTGTCGTCCCCAGCAGCTCAATCTACTGTCAAAAATATCCAACAACTTTGGACTCAGACAAAAGAGATACTTATTAACGCAGGACTGCGAGCAAAGAAAGGATATGATACTCATCATTGCAAGGCTCCAGACTTCAAGCCTGGTGACAGTCTGGCTTTCCACAAAGCATTTAAGACTAAATCTTCCTTCAGCTCGATTCGCTCTTCACTTCGTTGGACCATTCCCCATTCTCCGACAACTGGGCAATCTCACCTACAGTCTGAAGCTACCATCTACTTTAAAGATCCACAATGCATTCCACGTCTCACTATTGAAGCCTTTGATACTTAGTGACTTTTCCAACAAGATACCCAAAGCTACATCCGTTGATGCTGAGGAAGACATCAAATACAAGGTAGACGCAGTTCTCGATGTGAGAAGACGAGGCAGAGTATGGGAATACCTCCTGTCATTGGAGGGATATGGCCCAGAAGAAAACTCTTGGACACGAATGTCCAACATCCTGGATAAAGAGATGCTACAAGACTTTCATCAGCAGCATCCTCAAAAACCAAGACCTGGTAGGAACCAGCGTGGACGCCCTTTGAAGGGGGTCACTGTTGCATCCATCGGTCTTCGACGACTTCGGCCCGCTTGCCTCACCTTTATCTCGGCTCCTCCCGCTTACCTGGGCAAGATGGCTACCGCAGCGTCTACAAGCTGACCACTCTGCCGTCCCCAGAACGTCTATGGTGCAGCCTCCTGCCATTGCTCCTCCCAGGTACCTACTAGGGTGCGCATGCACCCATCTATATGCAACCCTTGGTGCGAACCTCGAGGGCGTTCCCTCATTCTGACGTCATGCCATCCGGGTATATCAGCCTCATTGATTTGCTAGCTCCCCGGGTAGCAAGGACTTCGCATGGACTTTGAATAGGACTCCGATTGGACTCGAATCCATTCCTGTCTATGCTTCTCTGCCGCTTCCGTGCTGCTGCTGGAAGCTTTCTCTCTGCCCTCCGGGGTATCAACTAACCTGGGTACCCGCTCCTCGGGGGCCCTCTGCTTTATTTCAGGTGCTTTTCAGGGAACAGGTACTTGTTTCTTGAGGGCCTGCTCTTCCTGCCTCAGTGCCTGTACCATCATCTACTTATCTGGTGGACTCGCATACCAACAGCTATTCTCAGTGAGTACTCTAATTCTCTCAGTCTGTCTCACCCACAGTACCTCCTCGCTAGTAGACCTGCTGCGGAACCTCCTGACGTCATAGTGGAGAGAAGGGCTCCCTCTGCCGAGGTCCCTGGGACCGCAACTACAGACTACCTCACTACTGCCACCTGGTGGCTACCATCTAGCTGTCTAATAAAAGAACATTTCCCTGTGTTTTGTGTAGGACGAGTCTAGCCCAGTGCTGTGGCTCCTCACGGGGCTCCTCCCCGTGGGCCTGGTCACCTCCACAGCACCCAAGGTTCCACCAAAACACACGTAACCACAACAGCTTCTTCTTGCAGCCCTATGCTCCTCACTGCCAGGGCAAGGAGAAAGAGGAGGAGTCTGATACCTCTAACTGCCCTGTGGGCCGCATTACTTCTCACTGTGGAGGGAGGGGAGAGGATATTGCCAGTGCTTCAGTGCGATGGCGCCCCTGGTAAATGGCGCCTATGGCCACGATCATATTTATCCCTATCCAGCTGTGTGAGGCATGATGTACAGTACATCATTAGTGAATCACCAGCACACAATATGGCTGCCTTCATGTCACAAGGAGTTGGGACTCTTAAAAACTAGCATTAAAGATCGAAAATGGAAAGCAAGTGTCATTTGTTTTCATGGATTGTCATTACTATCTTAAACTTTGTTTATGACCATAAACTGAGGAAAAGGAGACCTGCAGTAAGATGGCAAAAAAGGCGCAGTCATCATAAAGATAACCAAACCCTGTAGGAAAAGTACCCTTGCCTCCACCCTTTTACAATATTTTCATAAGATTTATTTTCCTCATAAGATTAAAAAAAAAAAGAAAAGAAAACTTCTTACCAGAGGAAACTCACTGTGTCAAGATAACATATTAACAGGGAGCGGAAATGTTATCTCATCGGAAGATGAAAAGAGGTTGGGAGGGGTTGGGGGAGGGGAGAGTCTGGCATGGATGAGAATGGGCATCCCAGCATTACTCCACCTCCCTATGCTGTGGTCACTAATCTTGTGCACTCATTCCCCTCCGTTTCCCCCCACTGGCGGAGCCTGGAGTTGTGCAGATAAGTTTCTTAACCGCTCTCTGGACCAAGGGATAACCATCTATCAGTCATATACTAAGCCCCTTTTTTTAATTCTCCATGTGTTTGTGTGTGAGTCAGGGCCAATGCAAGAGTATTAAATGCCTGGCCTAGGCAAATCCTAGTCTTGTACCCTCCTCATTACACACGTGCCTATTGGCTTCACAGCATCCCAGCTCTCGCCCTACTCAGCATCCACCTCTCATTCTCTTCTCGCCCTGTCCTAAGTCCTGCATCCCCCTCCCTTTGTCCTCTGCCCACAGTGCCAAGCATCCCTTCTCCCTATCCCCGTCCAGCATCTTTTCTCTCTTATTCCCCCCTCCAGCGACCTCCACTCTCCGCCCTTCACTCCCTGCTCAGCACACCAGCATCTCCCTAATCTCTTTGACCTTCTTTTTGCAGTGCCCAACATCCTCTCTTTTGTCTACCCCACCTCTGCCTGCTCAGAATCCTCTCTCTCTCCCTCTCTACCTGCCCAGCACCATCTCTCTACAACTCCCCCACCTGCCCAGCTTCTTCTCCGTCTCTAACCCTACGTCTGCCCAGCATCAATTCCCTTCTCTCTCTTGTGGGGCTGTGCGTTAAAAGTGTGTGGGTGGTGCCTGGAGATTTCCGAGTTGGTTTTTTTTGCTGCGCACTCCCACCACCTCCCCAAGATTTGGCATCCTAGGCAACGGCCTAGTTTGTCTAACAGAAGAACCAGCCCTGATGTGAATGTGTGAACGGTTACAATTTGTTTTTTCTAACCCTCCAAAAAACCGAGCTGGCTATGCTCCCATATCTGCTTGTCATAACAAAAGGGGATTATGGGTAAGGAGAACCCGTAAAGAATACTTTCAGCTTAATCCCCCACCGTGTCTTTCAGTAATCGAAAGAGACCAAAGGATGTCAGTGTTCGCAGGTCAAAATTCATCAGACAGGAGATTGGATAGTTTAGAAGTTGTGAGGGCCTCGCAGTAGCATTAGTGTTACCACCTTTCCAGGTCTGACACAGAGGCCTCTGTTTTCAACAACCCATGGGGGGGCTCCAGGTGGAGCTCGTGGATCTCCCAGGGGTGGAAGAGAGCTAGCAGCCGCCTCCACATCTTTAACCTTCACCTGCCTTCCGCATGCCTGCACTCCCTCTCTATCCAGTTCCTGTCTCCCAAAGCTTTGGTTTGGGGACCACTGCCCTGCCCCAGTATGGAGGGAGCATAGCAGTGGCAGGAGGAGGAGGAGCCTATTGTGCACAGGGTGGAGAGTGTGGTCTTGCACACTCAAGAATCCTCACAGCGGCCTGGCCTTGCTCACTTTTAACAAGAACCCGTGTGGCAAGGGGAATGGGTGTCCAGGCAAAAGGAGAGAGGATGAGGGGAGAGCAGCAGGACTGTCTACAATTATTTGAGACCCCCCCAGTGAACAATAATTTTGAGACCCCCCTTGCTTGATTGCACAGGCTGATAACAATGAAGCCTGCTGTCTTCTCCTCTTGGCCCACAGCTGCATGTGGCACATTATATACATCGTTCAGTAGAACAGGAAAGAACAGAATAAGAAGAGCAGTCTGAAGTTGTTAAAAGGACTTTGAAAAAGTGAGGACTCAATCTGAAATAAGTATCAGCACATGAAGATAAGTACTGAGGGTATGTAAAAAAAAATTATGTACTTAGATTTGCATACTCCAACAATTTGGTATTATCTGTAAAAGAAAATGGCAATTTTCCCAAGGGAGCCAATGATTGGTGAAACGAAGGTCCTTTATCGGAAGATATCTGTTAATCCTTTGTGTGTGGAAGTGAAGGGAACAGGGTTAAGAAAACCTTCTTGGATACCCATGTTGTGAAAAAAAACAATGCAATTATGGTATTTTCAATGAGGCACCTGATTTAAATTTGTGTTTGGTCAAAGTTATTATAAAATGTTTTTTTTTCCTGGCTCAAGCTGATGTTTTGAATAGCTACCATTTGCAGTTGAAGCAAAAAAATTTGAAGTGTTTGAGCCTTTTTCACTCTGTAGCTTTTGTTGACAAATATTTGTTTGGAAAATTTCTTAAAAGAGATATTTTATTTGATGAATACCTTTTGAAAATAAGTAGTTATTCATTAATTAATGACTGTATAGGTTATCCTTTATTTAACATTTTGCTTTATATATATATATATATATATATATAGGAATGACCTATGTGTATGTATAATTAGGAGAAACTGTCATAATTATTTGCCTTTGGTGACTACGTTATAATAAAGCACCAGCCTTGGAGAATACCCAGAAAAGATGATGGAAGGAAGAAAAAGAGAGGAAGGAGACACATGGGGAGAGATGGAAAAGAAGAAGGGAGAAATGATTCCTGGGGGGGGAGGGGTCTACCTGGGAGTCCAGACGTAGCTGCCAAGGGAAGACCAGCCGCTGCTTCTTCCTTGGCCTCTCCCATGCTCCGCAGGATTGTACACAGCAGTAGGTGCTACAGGGACAGACAGCATTGCAGTCCCCACATCTGTTACTGCTGCTTGAGGCATTGCAGAAGATGGAAAGGAGAGTGCAGCAGGTACTCGTCCTGCAGTCCCATGGCAGCGGCAGCTTCCTCACTTAGATCAGTGCTCTGAGTGGCCCTGGTGATGAGAGCAGGATGGAGATAGATCAGAGAAAGAAATGCAGGGAGCCCTTTGGGGAAGGGGGGGAGGGAGTTCTGAGGCATGGAGGAAGAGGACAAAGTTAAGAGAGAGAGGAAGTCTTTGGAGGCATAGAAGAAGAGTGGGGGAGATGATGGACTGGGGGAGTGGGGGAATAAAAGAATGATGAGACGTGAATGATAGGAAAGATGGAGAGGTGAAGATGGGTGGGGGGGGGGAGAAAGGTAGAGCGATTAGATACAGAAGAGAGAATACGCTTCAGAGAAACACATGGAAGTTAGGGTGAGCTCACGATAGGAAGAGACGCACAGAAGGAAAGGAATGGATTCAGGAGGTAGAAATGCTGAAAGAAAGGAAAGGTTGATAAAGCGTGATAAAGAAAGAAGAAAGCAAAAGTAGAAATTTATTTTTTTTTCTCTAAATAATGGACTATATAACTATAGAAAATTTAAATAATAGTATGTAAATACTCTATAAAACTCCAGATGTAATAACTGAGATGTGCCCAACGCTCTGCTCTGTTAAGTTCAAGTTTCTGCACTATTTAGCAAATACTGTTTTTTCGGTTTTTCACATTTTTGGGGGGAGGCAGGAAGGTTGTGCATGGTGTAACTTTTGGTTTTCTCCCTGGCGTAAATAACCAGACCTGGGAACTCTCTGTGTTCCATGCAGGAAATTGCAGGGTAGTGGCCCCTGTCAGGCTGGGAGGAAGAACTTGCAGCTGAATCAGCCACACAGGCCAAAAAGGAGCTGGTGCATTTGGCCTGCATGGGCCGGAAGCTGGCAGAAGTGGCAGCAGTGGTTGAATGAACCTGCTCTGGCCAGAGGAAGCAGTTGAAGTGGCCTCTGGAGGGAGGGAAGCTGGGATGGTGGCTTCAGAGACGGTGGCAGCCAGAGCTAGAGGCTGGTGGGGGTTCAGGCCTGGGGACAGGAAGGGAGTACGGGGGTCCTGCCTGCAGAGGGAGGGAGCAAAAGGAGAGGGGCAGAGTGATGGGGTCTGGCCTGTGAAAGCAAAGGAGGTGAGTGGTGGGATGCCGACCTGAGGGGAGGGGAAAGAAGTGAGTGCCGGGATCCCACCTAGAGGGAGAAGGGGAAAGAAAGAAGAGAGGGTGGGAAGGAGGAGGAGGAGAGTGCTGGGGTTCCTTTTGGGAGGAAGGGAAGGTGGAGGAGCATGCTGGAATCCAGTCTGGGGTGGGGGGAGAGCACTGCTGTCGGACCTAGAGGGGTGGAGAGAGAGAGGGTGGTGTGACAATGTGTGTGTGGAGGGAAAGAGAAGCATGCAGGTGGAGGGGTTTAACATTGGGAGGGGGCTGGGAAAAGGGAGTAGTATGCTGGGAATGGACCTAGGGGACAGGGTGTGTGTGACAGTTTGTGAGAAAGCAAGTGCGTATGTGTGTGATGAGGGGAAGAGAGGAAGTTCACTGATTCATACCAGTGTCAGAGGGACCAACACTCTAAAGTTCCGGGGTATATCAATAATCCAAGCTAAGTGTACACAATAAAAATGCTCTTCCGAGTTAGCTGGTATCGTAAGGCAGTGGTTCCCAAATCTCTCCTAGTGAACTCACAGTCTGCTGGGTTTTCAGGATCCCCACATGCTCAGCCACTAGTGTGTACTGATTGGGATTATTCTGATAATCTGATGCCAACAGTGGCACTTGCCTAAGGTGCCGAATTGAAGATTCCCGAAAACTGGGACCCTCTAGCCCTCTGCTCTTCAGTCTTGCACCCACCCCCCTCTTGTCCTGCCTCTGGGAACCGTAATCTTAATCTGGCCCTGCCTGAACACCTGACAGGTGGTGGAGTCCAATGGCACAGGTTTGGGCACCGCTACCCTAAGGGACGGGTTTTACCCTTCTGCACGCATGTGCTTGGCCTAATAGAACGCGAGAACTAAATTAGCCAGCTGACAACTTTATTCAAAGCTGTCTGATGACTCAGGAGGGCAGGATTACTGCCACTTGTAAGTGAAGCATTCCAGGCCTATTAGAAATAAATTCTGTCCCATTTACAGCAAGCCCCCAATAATTATTTGACACATGGCTAACACTTTTGACTAGAGATTGTAGCGCATGTTGATTATTTTGCTTTCTGCTGAAACCACCAATGTTCATCTTCTTTTTTTTTTTAATTTGTTGTAAACAGGCACTTTTAGCACCACTTGGGGAGTGAAAGATATTGGTACGTTTGTCTGCTGCAAATAAACAAATATCTTATACAATATTATTCTCTTCCATCACCTCATCTTCTGTTCTTGGCCCTGCAGGTTTCATCCTGCTTCTTTGGGCCTTCAGCTCAGTTGGAGTTCCAGCCTTTGCACCATGAGCCTTCGTTTGCAACTCTGTGGGGATTTTGTTCCTATTTTACATTCATCACAAAGACAGTCCTGGGCCAGGGGCCATGCACTAAGGCTCCTTCCAGAACCCTCCAATCATGGGCCCTGGGTCTGGCCACTAGGTGTCGCTATCATGCAGTGACAGTTGACTCCCTCCTCTCCCAGGGGCCAGGAACCTTATACTATTTTCTCAAGCATAGAGTTCTTTTTTGGAAGACCTTTCGGTCCCACGCTTGATTTTGCCATGTTATTTTCTGTCTTAAAGGCGACTGTTGAGTTGCAATACAAAATAGTTGTATTTTTCTGCCTTGTGGCTGATTGGAAAGATAGTAAATTCACTTTGGATGTGAGATAATTAATTTGCAACTAGATAAAACAAAAAAAAAATCCTTTCATAGGTCAATGGTCATCTTTAAAACAGAAAAATATCATCCTATATGTCAGATACATGGCAACACATGAAAACAGGTCAGATTGGGCAAAGGTTTGAAAATTGTGATCATATTCAGGCTACATCAAGACTTTGGCCTGGTTGGTGGCTGGTCAGATTGAGACCTCGGTTTGTCTCCTGTATGGTTACATTGGTTGCCGATTCTCACAATTTTGCACTTGGTTTTAATAGCCATTCATGGCCATCAATCAGGCTTGCCAAATCGCAGTAGCATCTCATTTGTGTGGATGGGGGCTAATTTGTGGAATGCTCTCCCTGATGAGGTAAGAGCTGAAACCTCCCTGTCCGATTTAGGATGCTGGTGAAGGCCTACCTGTTTAAGCAGAGGTTTTGAATTATTTGGTCATTTTGAGCTGTATACTTTAAAGAGAATGTATTTTTTTTTACATTTTTAGTAGTTTATTTAAATATTTATTTGCTATAATTTTAATGGATTTTTTATTGTAAACTAAACAGTAATGTTGATAGAGCGGTTAAAATATAATGAAATAAATTTCTTTTGTGTGCTATAATTTAGTCCTTAACATGAGCTTTCCTAATGAAAAAAACTGGACTTGGGCCCCCCTTCAAACCAGCTATGAAATCCTGCTCACTCTGAACAGTATTTATAGGCAAATATAACTGACTCACCCGACAAGGTGAGTCAATTATACAGAAATTTACTACATTGCAAGAGCTATGAAAAAGAAGAAGATGGGGGTGGGATTCCCCACAAGTTCCTCATTGTGTTTCTTTATAATCAATTTATTATAGAATAAAAATGCCAAACAATATACCGCTGTGAGTTTGCTGCTATAAGAGTGAGATTATGGTGGCTGTTGAACTGTGGAGCTCTTTGAAGGACAAGCAAGCAGCATCCTCAAGGAGAATCTTGTTGACCAGTCAGAAGCAAGCTTCTAAAGCATGTGACTGTCTCCAAGACTAGCCCTTCCAGTCTTTCATCTTGGAGCAATATTTCAGACGTGTCAACACAGAAAGCATAAACAGGATGTCCAAGTACTAAGATTCTCCCCATTTTTGTGTGATATCATTCCCCTATATTCTAGATCAGCAGACAATAAACAGTCACATAATATATTTTCTGGATAGTTCTCAGCGCCCAAAATCATAGGATATAGGAATGGAAAAGTCAGTTGTTGGCTCATAACAGGGGACTGTCTCAGGAAACATTTAGTGACCTTTCAGCAGTCATTCACAGTGAGAGATATCCCTGATTTCAGATCACATAGAACTCCTGTCACACAGGGCTTGGTGTCCCACACTTTCTTAATACAGCTTGTCACTAGTAGAAGTGTGGAATAGTGATGTTTGAGTTGGAGTAGTCTTAATGTGAAAGAATGGATCCTCTGTCATTCCACAACTCCTCTACTACTACCATTTGTGTCTTTAAAAGGCACTTAAAATTGTAGGGCTGTAGCCTTGATTTTTTTTTCTTGATACATACATGTATGGTTTAGCGACTCCTGCTGGGAGTTGTGTTGCAGGTAAATAGTTTTTGCCATGCGTAGAGCCAACCAACAGAAGATCCAATGAAGACAGCATCTCATTACAAACCAGAGGTGATCCAAAAACAGAATACAAGTTGACCCAAACTTTGTAGCTAATCAACGATACCACCAAGGAGTACTATTTTTTTAACCTAAAGCAGACACAATGCCAGAGGAACTATGATGGCCATAGGTCAAGCCGGATTGAGGATGGAGGGCAGCTGGTGCTGCCAGGAGGTGTGGCGAGTGAGCAAAAGGCATGATGTGGCTCATGGAAGTCATGTGACCTGACAGCATCATGGGACTCAGTGTGTAGCGTGAAGGGTCATCTGATAATGGTTTGGACATATCGTAAGCTCCATCGGACATCTTCTTCTTCTTGGACTTGCTGGACACCTTGCGGTTGCGGGTCTGAATACCATCTTTCTTCATGGTTAATGGGCGGTTGATCTGCAGCCAAGAAGTAATAAAGTTAAAAGATATGTCTGTATGAAAAAAAATGCCAAAAATACAGCTACTGGACTTTGTTTCCAAACTACCATTCTGTTTAGCTTTTCATTTCTAGACAACCATAAGTGGGACTTACAAAACCATTCTTATCTATCTCACAAATCTCTTCAATTCTAGACAACATCACTGGGATTTATAAGGACATCCTGCTTCTGTCCTCTTCTCCCCAGGTAACTAACAAAACACACACACATTCATAAATGCAACATACATACACAGAGACAAAGGTACACCCACACACTCACATTGTGCAATTTGTAATAGAGGCCACAAGCATTGCAGACGGGCTCCCCACTGGTGTTGCGCCTCCACAGCGTGGTGGTTGTGGTGTGGCAGTTGGTGCACTGCGTTCCAGCTCTCTTGCTCACAATCTGCAGTCAGAGAGGATAAATACTATCAGCCATCTACAAGCCTCTACAGAGTTAACACAGCGGGTATGGCTGAAGGGAGGTCAGAGGTCCATCGAGGCCATCCTGCCTACACAATAGTTCTCTCTGAAGCAGAGTTACACACCAGAGAAGACCCATTATTAGTGTGGGCCAGCCTGTAAATGACATGAAGCATTAGTAAGATAACCAAAATACGTCTCCTTCATAGTCTGGTATTTCTATAGTTAATGTTCTGTATTTGGCACTCTATTGTACTGTATTCTTAAAGTAATGCTCTGGATTTGGTATGCTATGGTTGATGGTATTTTTCTCATTGGTTTTTGATTGTCCCCATGCTCCTCCCCACACCCTCAGACCAGAACATTCCCCAGAGTCACATGACCTACCAAGCGTTTCTTCGGTCGGATGAGGGGCCTGTTCTGCCCATTCATCTTGTGGTACAGTCCACATGCATTGCATAAATAGTGACCAGTCCCATCTCTTCGCCACAAGGGTGTAGCTGTGGCACCACAATTAACACATTCCCGGGCCTCTGAGGAGAGAGAATTATATAGTAGGCTGTTATGACATGCTACCTCATTCTGTGTTTGGACTGAAAAGTAATCATGACAATCTGTTGTGTAAGGGGATAGTCCATGGATCATCCAGAGTTCAGTGATACAGGCCACACATTCACCAGAATGCAGTGGTACAATCAATGGACCCTCCAGAGTTCAGCAACTGAGTCTTTACAGAGCCGTGGAATACTCTTTAAGTCCCTGTCCAGATTGCAGTGTAACATCTTTAACTTTCAGTAGTACAATCACCCACTTCCCTTTTCCAGAGTGCAGTGGAAAAGTCCATTGGAATACAGACAAAGACAGTGGATAGCAGAGGAGAACAACCAGCAATATCCAGGACACCCGCCCAAGCACACACACATATCAAACATCCATTCAAGAACTGAGGCTGACCTATGGTGTAAGAATACAGTCCTGATGCATTTCATTCATTCTGTCTAATAGGTATCCTCATCCCTGCTTTATCAATCATCTATTCTAGAGAACAGCTGCTGCACTCCTGTGAAAGCAAGAGAGGGACTCACCCCATGCTCTTTGGGGATAACACAAGAAGCTGCTGGGATGGTGAGGGGACGACTCCCATTACCTGAGGGCTGGAATGCGCCACTGCTGAAATCTTGACACCCTGCCACATAAGAAGGGTAGGGTTGGCTGAGGCCATTGGGGGTCACAGACCCCAGTGTCAACAGGTCGGAGGTCAGGGGGCTCATCCTCTCTGTCTTCAGAGTCTCCAGAAACTTGGGACTCTCCTTCTCCTCCCGAATAGAGGCTGGCGGCGAGTCCTTGGGTGAAACAGGGACTGGTCCCAGGAGATGAGACGCAGAGGTGGAAGGGTAGATAGGCAGGCTTCCATGGGGCTGGGGAGCCTTACTGTAGGCACTCATGGACCAACTGCTGTACACCTGGCTCAGGTTGGGCCCACTTTCCATCCACTGAAGGTTGTTGAGCAGCGGGAAGACCTGGCGGACTAGAATGAGATAAAAGGCGACGGTCTTGAATGAAAAGCAGACCACAATAATAGTTTTTGTCACTTTCAGTGGTTTGTATTTAATTAACTATATCAATATTTGCTGCAGTGCTTTTCACAAGCTGGCTTGAGAGCCCACATTCCTTTTCTTGACTTTACTCATAGTCCAATGCTCAGGGCAGGTGCAAGGGTAGTAGGCGGCCTAGGCAAACCTTCAGTCTTGCACTTTCTCCTTTACACACCTGCCCATCGATGGCAGCTCTGACACAATATTCCCCCTCCCGCCTCGCCCTGCTCACTCACTCTCTGCCAGTCCTGCATCCCCCTCCCTTTGCCCCCCTGTTCACAGTGCATGGAATCCATTCTCACTGTCTAGCATTTCTCCTTTCATCTTCTTCCCCTCAACATCCTCCTTTTTCTCCCCTTCACTCCCTGTTCAGCACACCAGCATCCCCCCAATCTCTTTGCCTTTTTTTCTTTTGGTTTTGCAGTGCCCAGAATCCTCTCTCTTTATCCCACCCTTACCCGCCCAGCATCCTCTCTCTCCACCCACCCAGCATCCTCTCTCCACAACTTTCTCACTTGCCTTGCTTCCTCTCCATCTCCACCTTCCACCTCTACCCAGCATCCACTCCTCTTTCTCTTATAGTGTTCTGCCTTAATCCAGATACTGGATTTAACACATAGTTTTTTGTGCCCTATTGTGAACCGTTGTGATGGCACCCACTTAACGACAGTATAGAAAAGATTTTAAATTAAATTAAATTAGAGGTTTCCGGGCCTTGACCCCTGGCAATGGACCCCCTGTCCATTGCCAGGGGTCAAGGACCTCAGTTCCCGCAGGAACTGGTAGATGTGCTTCTTGAGTCTGGCCACTGGGGGTCACCATTGTGCAACAACTGTGACTTCCTCCACCCAGGAGGCTGGGAACATGGTGTCCACTGCACCCCAGACCTGGCTGGCCTGAGGAGCAAAAGCAGCACTCGGAAATCGAACCCCAGGTTACCCACATAGCAGCACACAACACTGCCACCACACCTTCGGGCCAGCACGGACCTGATTTCTTGATGGAAAGATGGCAACAACTGGCCAGTGGCAGACTAAATTAACGGAATACAGTGGTTAGTAACTACTATCTCAGAATAGCCACACCTGGCCAAACATTCCCAACATGGCAAGCAGGCACAGTATCCCCACAATATGCTTAGGAATCTCAGCCATGGTGAGCAAATATGTGGCAGGTTTTTGCCACGCCCCAGCATTTTGGGTCCCTAGGTCACCGCCAAGTTTGCCCAATGGAAGAACCAGCCCTGTTAATGCTATAGTCTGATGACCAGATGGTATCAGGCCATCAGGGGCAAGATTAGCCAATCTACCTAAGAACCTTTAGCATCCACTTTTCTGGAGATACTGGAACTTCAAGTCTCTTCACAGAATTGGGTTAAACCACGACTGCCTCGGTCTGACCATGATGATCTGGATCTATCTGGGAGGCTTACTGTAACCTGTAGATCACTCCTGCTCCTTATGTAATACAAGAGGTCAGGCTCGCCTTTAGAATCTTAAGGGTGCTGAGTGCATTCTGGTCTTTGAAGTCCTCATTTTTCATACGGCGTAATCAGCAACACTGGCAATGCTCAGATCTCCCTCTCACACCTCCCCCATCCACCCACCCCTCAAACATCTTCATACATACTCTGCACCTACAACAGTTCTTCCCCTGGGTAACCTGAACTACAGTCAGCAGATGGCTATAGTGCACTGGGGGGGGGGGGGCAGGCTTAAGCCAGCGCTATAGATGTGTCCCATTTCATCTATAGATGTTTAATCTTTGTTTCTCTTGGAGAAATTGGAAGTACAAATCTCATAGATGCAATGAGGTAAAACCAGGTCTGGCTCTGCCTGTCCCTAATAACCTAGAGTCAGGAGGTAACTCATCATGACTTTCAGCTCCTAAATACCCTGTGGGATGAGGGAAGAGATGAACTGGTGATTTTCTAAAAATTAAAAAAAAAATAAAAGGTTTGGGGTCTGGGCTAGGGGCAGCCTCCATTTGCCACTCTGGCTGCAAGAGGAGAAAAGGAAGCGATTTGCCTCAGTTAAAAAAAAAAGGGGTTCAGGTCAGTGACGTGGCAGAAATATCAGCTCTGGGGAGCACGTACCTGGGGAGTGCCTGTAGGTTCCCGCTGCTCTGCTATAGTAAGTAGATAAAGGGGTGCCATCGCTCTCCTGGCTATGAAAGAAGAGGTCTGATTCGTCGGCGGGCTGGAGGAGGGCTGGATCTGAAAAGTGGGGGATGGGCTCCTGCCCACCTAAAGTTGTGTAGTCCATGGCCTTTAGGTCTCAGCTCAGAGTCACGGTGCAAAGCAGCCTGCAGACAGTTCAGAGAAGGAACCAGCCAAGGATCAATTCAACATTATATATCAGCAGAAGAGTTATATATATATATATATATATATATATGTAATATATATATGTACATATATATATTACACACAGAGATCAATCCATACCTCTGTCCTTTTCTATATCCGCATCTATATGTACATATGTCTGTGCTTCCGGGTGGTTTACATTTGTGCGCGCCTGTGTATGTATCTCTGTCTCTTTATGTATGGGTGGTTATGTATTTTTGTGTCTGTTTATCTGTATATGTGTTTATGACTATGCTATGTGTGTGTTTAAGTATTTTTGCCTCTTTTTGTGTTTTTTATCAGATTCTGTGTATAACCTGTGTGCGTATGTATGCTTACAACTTTATTTCTCAATTCTTTTAAACCATTAAAGTAGATAAATCTTGTCAAAGCGGTGTTCATTACAATATAAAACAAAACAAAACATTAAAATAAAGATGTATTTTGCACATAATTTCCGGTGACTGTCTGCCTCTGATGAGGTGGAGTAGGAAGGAGGGATGATAAGACTATACACAGGGACCTTCATTTTCAGTTTTTATTTTATTTTTTCCATGAATTTCTCATTTTTCATTATAACAAAACAAAAATGGGAGAAAATAAGTGGGAAAAGGATGACATTTTTTTCCACTGATTTTCTTCCATTTGTTTTCGTTATAATAAACACTGAAAAATTCCAGGGAAATATAACATAAAAACTCAAAACAAAGGTCCCTAAATACATATTAGGTTATGTGACCCAGTGCATACATCATACATGATATTCAGGATTTGGATTATTACACAAACGCACACAACGTATGACAGGTTATGTGCCCTGAACTGGGACTGAAGTTCAGCAGGTCATTAATGGAGTGGTGTAGTGTAATGGAGTTTACTGCTTCACCCATTGCTGCGCTGTATTTTGCTGAGTCTTTGAGTATTCTAGCTATACATAACCCATGCTTATCTTGCCTGTTAAAAGCATGACAGGGATGAGAAGTGGCAGGAAGCAAAAAAATAAAAAATAAAAAAAAAATGCAGCAGTGCATTCTGGGAATTATTGCCATAAAGACTTTTTTATTTTTCTTAAGCCCAGCTGTTGCTTTTTTGGACTTTCACTTCACTGAGTACCAGCCTCTGCTAGGAATACGCCACCAAGAGCCTTCACTCGCAGCTACCTGGGGATTCTCCTCCTTTTAACCTGCTGCCCACCCCTTCTGCCCAGCTGGAGCATCGTAGCAACTGTCCATTGCCAGGGGTCAAGGACCTCAGTTCCTGCAGGAACTGGTAGATGTGCTTCTTGAGTCTGGCCACTGGGGGTCACCATTGTGCAACAACTGTGACTTCCTCCACCCAGGAGGCTGGGAACATGGTGTCCACTGCGCCCCAGACCTGGCTGGCCTGAGGAGCAAAAGCAGCACTCGGAAATCGAACCCCAGGTTACCCACATAGCAGCACACAACACTGCCACCACACCTTCGGGCCAGCACGGACCTGATTTCTTGATGGAAAGATGGCAACAACTGGCCAGTGGCAGACTAAATTAACGGAATACAGTGGTTAGTAACTACTATCTCAGAATAGCCACACCTGGCCAAACATTCCCAACATGGCAAGCACCCGCAATTACAGTATCACCACAATACGCTTAGGAATCTCAGCCATGGTGAGCAAATATGTGGCAGGTTGCAGCTGAGCTTTTAAACTAAATACCTGGGGAAAGCCAACAGGCATGGTACCAGCACATGGATTAGACTGACACAGCATTTAGGAAGGATGAGACAACTCTACAGGAAAGAAGCTGCACATTAAGGAAATAATACAGACCTGACAAAGTCAAGACCAGTAGAGTCCCAGGGAAGCAGGACACTGAAAATTATGCCAGTGGAGAAAGAAGAAATTTAGCAATGTTTCTGTGCAAGTGCTAGAAGCCTAAAAATTAAGATATGTTAGCTAGAAAGCCAATTTTTCAATGAGAGTGATATAATAGGAATTTCAGGAAAAAAAGAAGGATAAAAGCCAATGGGATATCATAACATCGGAACAGAAATTGTATAGAAATGACGCCAATAGGCTGTGCTGAGAAGGAAGTGGCACTGTATATTAAATAAAGCAGAGAGAGAAATAAGGAACCAATGCAAATGATGCAGAAAACAGAATCTAGGGTTAAAAATTCTAGGCTTAAGGTAAGAGGGCACAGTATTATGGCCTTGCTATCAACTTATCAGGATAGTAAAAGCGCTCAAGAAGATGAGAGAAGTTACAAAAGCCAACTTCAATTCTGTTCAAACAGGCTGGGAAAAGGTACCCTCAGGGTAGTCATAGGACAGCCTTGACAGGAGGAGAGCCTCAGAAAACTAGGGAAAGAGATGAATGAGAGGAGATTTAACAGGACTACGAAATCAGGAAAGTAAATAGGGAACTGTTATTCAAAAAGAGTATTATTCACCCATTTTTCAGCTGGAAAGGAGACTAAGGCAAACAGCTATTTGGACAGGCCAACCAATAAAAATATTTACTATTCACAACTGGAGCAGAGGCTGCATGGAAGTCCTAATAAAGGAGGCATAGCGCAAAACTGAGTGCACAGCAAAGTGCTTCAGGCCTGCCCTGCTTTGAGTCTCGTTTCTTTAAGCCTCATTATCCTTTTTCAGACCGCGGTTTCGGGAATTCGAACCAGTTTCAAATTCCAGCTATACCAACCCCGCTTTAGCCGAAGTCTTACACACTTTCACGTACCCCTCGCGTTTGCAGCTCTCTAACTCGCTGGTATACACTATCTTATGCAGACGCCTCTTGGTTTAGAAACCTTGTAAGCCGTGTGCCCTTTTCCGGATGTCAACAACCTTTGGGAATTGTTCCCTGTGGGGGCCCTCCTGTCACAGCCCCTACGGTGAAACAAGGGTGTGTTGGGGGATTGTATCTCTCTGCCACCGGGCTTCAAAGCTCGAAATAAAGACTGATTCTGAAAGATCTCTTATTTACCCGGAACAGCATTATTTATTGGTTTCACACCCTGCCTTTTGCTTTCTTGAAAACCTGACCGGTTTGTAGTAATCGAGGACTGGATTTGCTTACCCCTGTGCTCCACAATGTATTGCTTCTCTTAAAAGAAGGCAATGACAGGAGTGGTTGGTTAGCATGGTTCTTTATTCAACTGAGAACACCACTCAACTGTGACCCAAAATAGAAATTCTTACATATAGGAGGAAAAAAACCATTGTTTCAGATTACAAGTAGGTTAAGCCTTTATTTGTTACCTGACAGCTCATTACTGTGCTTGGAATATGTCCCTGTGATGTATTATCAAAGTTGAAATATATTGTGTATTTTATTTATTGCTTTCAATAAAAAGTATATTGCAAAAAAAAAAAAAAATTCACAAAAAAACTAAGATTCAACTTCTCTGCAATTTCACCTAGTAAGATCTTGCAGTCTGTTATTCCAGTATTCAGGTTTTTATTTTGTCTGTCATAGAGCTTTTAATTATTCTTCCTCCAGAATGTTCAATCAACCTTTCTGGTATTCCAACATCACGTCCACTCCATGTGACTTGTGATGTCGTGGTCTGGTTGATTTTTTCTTTACTTTGGTTAGTAATGGCAGAGTGGAATCTCCAGTTGATGGTGTTTTAGGGTCAGTCGCATCTTCATTAGTGGAAGGAGCTGTTTCTTCAAAGAATCTGATCTGATTCACTTTTTATCCAATACGAGCGAGATGAACTTTGTGATACTGTGTGGTTAAAAAAAATAGGGGGGAAACCCTGAAGAGTTGCAAATGAATGATCATGGTGCCATTGCCCATAGGGACTTCAGATTTAGCAGGAAGCCGTATCCTGCCTCCACGACACTTCCCCCAGCAATGGATGCAGGGCAGAAAGTACGACTGACCATACAAAAATATTCTGGAATCGTCTCAGTAACTCAATACAAACTCCCTCTGCTGTCAAGAACATTGTGAAGGAATAGAAAATCTTGTAAACGATGCAACAGAATCTATAGAGCAAGCCTACTATACAACAGCACACTAACTGTCAGATTCAAACAGTTAACAACCCTACCTATAAAAAGGTAGCACTGCAGATCTTATAACAGGCCCTGAACACCTCATACTAGAAAAATAAAATAAATTGGACTGCTATAAATTCCTACATAGAAACTACACACTAACAGAATATCTCACCTGTGTCATGTAGACAGACTCTTACCAAATACAGAATAAGTGGTCAAAAATTAGAAATCTACAGGCAAACATTGAAATGGAATCCCCAATAATCCAGTGACACACTGGAGGAAGAAACCGAAATGCATTTCCTCCTGTACTGAGCAAAATACAACTATATCAGAGATGTACATCCTAAAAGTTGACATATTTCAGTCACTAAACTGAAAACAAAATGCTTTTTTCCACCTCTGACGTCTGGACATTTTGAGATCCATATTCATTATCACCATTTGTCCGGCTAAGTTTGGACTTGGCCGGACAAATGGCAGGATATGAAAACCCCGCAGTGCTGACTGGTCCTGAGATGGCTGGGTAACTGTTTATCCGGCTAAAAAGTTATCCGGCCAGCTCGGGGGCAGGGCAGAGCTGTTCTGTGGTAGAGCCAGCTATCCGACTAAATTAGCCTGATAAACGTCCGTAACCCGTATGATGCTTGAACCCGGATAATAATCCCAGAGGCCAGACTGCACATTTTCTTTAGATGGACACTTATTATACCATTAGATTTACTTTCCAGGATGTCCTGCATGGGGGAGGGGCGAGTTTCCTTTCAAGGCCCTCACATTGCTTGTTACTCTTCCCATAGTTAAGTCTCTTGCACACAGCATTGATAATCCCAGCATAGGGAACAGTAAAGTCACTACTCAATAAGACACATGAAAGTTGTTTGGTGGTCTCCAACATTTCTCTTTACTGAGAAGGTGCAATAATGAGTTTTAAAGCCTTCTCAGGTGTGTACTTCACTTTTATGATGATGCAAAATGCTTTTCAGAAGTTTGTGACTTTCTTAAAGTCTTTCTTAACTCCAGATATTTCTCCAAAATTATTTAGTTTCTTCAGATACCTGTTATCTTCCCTAGTGTCATAGCGAGGGGGGGGGGCGAGGGGGTCAAGACCCCTGGGACGCCAGGCTATAGGGGACGCTGGGGGTAAGGGATCCCATCCCGCCCAGGCAAGAAAAGGGCCGGCGGCGACCAGGGGATCCCATCCCGCCCAGCAGCAGAAGAGGAGGAGGCCCAGGCCGCTGGGGGAGCAAATGCCACCACCCGGCAGTAGAAGAGGAGGCCCGCAGCTGCCGGGGGAACCCACCCTGCCCCCCCGACGGCAGAAGAGGAGGAGGCCCGTGGCTGCCTAGAGCAGAGGTTCTCAATGTCAGCTAGTGTGTCACTACACTTCTGGTCCCCTGCTGGCCCAACTGCTCCCCCCTGCCTCAGTGGGATGCACGTTCTTTCTCTGCCTGGGTTTGAAATGCTGATAAGCCTGGGCATAACACAGCAGGAGGGCTGAAAGACGCAACGGCAGCATGATCTCTTCTTCCCGCCCCTGTGGTCCAGAAGAGGAAGTCCTGTGCAATGGCCATGCGCGTGGGAAGAAGAGACCAAGTGCTGGCAGCATCAGTCCGAAGGAGAAGAGCAGCGCAGTCCGGAGCCAAAAGAGGAGCAACACGAGCTCCCCTGGCCAACGGGACTCCATTCTGGAGGCCGTGAGGGTTGGAAGTGGATGAGGCTTCTGCTGCCGCCAGTTCTTCGGTGAGGGGGAGAGAGAGTGAGTAAGTGAGCGAACATGTGTGTGTGTGAAAGACAGCATGTGTGTAACTGTGTGATTGAGAGCCTGTGTGGGAGAGAAAGAGAGCATGTGTGTAAGTGTGTGATTGAGAACCTGTTTGTGTGAAAGAAAGCCTCTGTCTGTGATTGAGAGCCTGTGTGTGTCTATGTGCGATTGAGATCCTTTGTATGTGAGATTAAGACACAGCATATATGTATGTGATTGAGAGCCTGTGTGGGTGAGAGAGAGAATGTGCACCTGTGATTGAGAGCCTACCGTATGTGTATAAGTGAGAGAGAGGCAGCATGTGTGTAACTGTGTGATTGAGAACTTATTTGTGTGAAAGAGACCCTCTGTCTGTGATTGAGAGCCTGTGTGTGTCTATGTGTGATTGAGATCCTTTGTATGTGAGAGAAAGACACAGCATATATGTATGTGATTGAGAGCCTGTGTGGGTGAGAGAGAGAATGTGCACCTGTGATTGAGAGCCTACCGTATGTGTATAAGTGAGAGAGAGGCAGCATGTGTGTAACTGTGTGATTGAGAGCCTGTGTGGGAGAGAAAGAGAGCATGTGTGTGTGTGATTGAAAACCTGTGTGTGTCTATGTGCGATTGAGATCCTTTGTATATGACAGAAAGACACAGCATATATGTATGTGATTGAGAACCTGTGTGGGTGAGAGAGAGAATGTGCACCTGTGATTGAGAGCCTATGTAAGTCAGAAAGAGCATATGTATATGTGTGTGTGATTGAGAGCCTGTGTGAGACAGAGAGCTTGTGTGTGACTGAGAGGGGAAAGTTTCAAGCAAACTCCCCCCTCCCCTCTCCTCCCCTCCTGTTAATTCACAACATCTCAGGTCACCTGGAAATCAAATGTTTCCAGATATGGAGAACAGAGCATTTTTTTTAATCCTTATTATTTTTAATTACTGGGTGTTTGAGTTTGCTGTTTTGAAATTTTTTATTGGTGTCTGGAAATTTTTTATTTGAGAGTTTTTTAAATAACTTTATTTATAAATTTTCTTGGCATACATAAGGAACAAAGCCATACAAAATACATCTAAACATATCATGTTTCCACCCATCTCGTTGCAACCATATCCAGAAGGATTAATTGAACATTCTCCATCTAGTTTGGACACAAATGTCAAAGCTAATTTAAAAATCTTAATCTTCATTTTCCACAAGAAATTTTTGATATGGACCCCAGATTGCATTATATTTGAATTGCTCGTGTCTAAGTGCATATCAGAAACGTTCTAAATCCACTA